>NC_088295.1:19786108-20134890 GCF_032854445.1 Liolophura sinensis
AACAGAAGGAGTATTGTACTCTTTAAGTATTCATGTAGCTAATGTGTGTTTTACACTGGATTAGCCCAAATGCTCTTTTGATCTCTGCACGAATCAATCAACTTGTCAGGTTTACATGCTATGCTGCCATTTTGACAAAAGTTCAAATAATGTTTATATAAGTTTCCATGGCAACTACCGGATCAATGAAAGCTTAAGAGGTCGCGCAACTGCAATTTTTTGTCTCCAACCGGTATTAAATATAAAAAAATTTGTTCACATGACTTGTTTCTAAATTTCCATGGTAACATGGTAAATTGCAATTTTTCCACTACACTAATACCTGAAGTCGAAAAAGCATATGTCAGTTCTACAATATAGGTTTGATAGAGTGCTGTAACTTTGCCTCTACATTTCTATGGTAACAGAACTGTGTACTGGTGATTGGACTCACATGAGATCTGGTCTGAACTTGTGTATCATGGCACAGAAGGCCAGTCCATTTCTCCAGGAGGTGGTCATATCTGTGATGTTCACATCCCTGTACCCCTCCAATGTCCTCTTGCACCAGGTCTGCAGAGCTTTGATCTTTGACATCGCCATGGTTACCTGGGGTGTGTTGTAACTTTTCTTTGTTTTCTGCCTATCAAGTATCAGGCAAGATCAGGTATATCGATGGACACCTAGAAAAAACCAGAGAGAAAACGAATGTTTAAAAAATATTTTAAATGAAATGTTATAAATTATCATACTAAACCTTCATGAGTACAGTGGAACAGCATAACACATGACTGTATCCCATATCAAGTCCACTGGCACACACATGTGTGTACTTTCGACGACGTAAAGCAGACTATTTACACCTGTAAGAGCACCTAAAACCTTGTTATGTACAGGTAACACTGTCACAGGCAACTGCAATGCACTGCATGCATCTGTGTGGGGCTCTCATCCACACATGCATGTATACTTTAACACACGAAAATGCACCAAAGACCTGCATGCCATATTTACCTGCATAGGTATTTTACAATTACCTATGTTATCTTTCCACAACAATGCCCAAGAAATCTATACTCACTGAAAAGCTCACAGGAAACTCCTCAACTACTGGTCATAAATCTTTCAAAGAGTGCTACCATAGATACCGATCTCTATGCAGTTTTCATAAACCACAGTCTAACAAAATTACGTATTTGAGCTTAGCTGTCCCAGCAATAAGAGCCGCAAACTCAAATCAGCCAGCATATATCATGTCAGTCAGGTAATTACCTGAGGGGCCTATACAGCTGGTGCTAATGAAAACTAGGCACCTGTCCTTCATAAGCTGAGAACATCATACTGTACCTGAAGCTAATTCTCCTGTACAGTACATACCTGGGATGCTGATAGCTAGACAAGTTATCACCTAGCTTCACAGAGGTACATACATACCATCATCACAGGTCCAGCTACAGGAGAGACGTTTATTTGCTCACCTGCGACACCTAATTATTTACCTAACACAAAACTGCTCTCCGGTGCAACAAGCCAGAGGTGACAAACAATACTTATTAGCCACACAATCACCAGGAACATAACTCACATTATACCTGTGGGGTATTCTGACAGACGAATGACCACAGTTCACAGACAGGTACATGTTGATCAAACACTGCCAGAAGCTTTCTGTGCCTATCTGACCTAACTTCCGTCTGACAGATCAATAGCACTAATCATTTCAGTTAGATCATTTCCGTTTTGTTCAAACAGGCTCTACAGTACCCAATGTGGCTTCAGGGATTCACAGAACACAGGAATGGTTTTAACTGTGGACCTGTCCTACACTACCAGCTTGTGTAACTGATCAGGCAACAGAAAAACCATTAATGTTATACATAATAATAGCCACATATATATGCACGTATTCTGCCACTCATGCCAGGTCTGCACCAAGTTACCTGGCTATGAAGGTGTAGAAAAACTTGATCAGTACTTATATAGGCCTTGATGAGTAATATCTTATTTGCACATATAAATCCACATGGGAAGGTACTTAGAGTGCTAGGGCTTTAAAAAAAACAAGGAAAATATTGCATATTTGTCTAAAATTTTCAATATTTGATTAAAATAGTCATAAAACAGCAGACACGAATATCTAGACAAATAACCCAAAACAGCAAAAAAACAACCCAGAACCGTTTTGGACAGACAGACAGCCTAAATATTAAGTAAAGAAATATTTAGAGACATGCATTTATCTCTGGCCCAAAAAAATCTATACCGGGACTAAGTCCACACTAACATATATTTAAGAGTCCAAAGAAGGAGACAGCAGTGCAGGGGAGGTATGAAACCCATTATGGGACCATTTAGATTTGATTAGATCAAAGAACGGTACCTGATTTATACCTGATCAGCTGACATCTTGATAGCTCATGAAACCAACGTCACAATTTCTTTAAAAATAGACATCAGATTTTTTTCCCAGTAACTGATAATTGATTCTCTTATAAATCTTTAACTGGAGAGGCTGGATGATCCCTTTTTATTGGTAAACAGTTTCATTTAGACATGAAGGTATGTTGTCAACTCAGCTCAATGAGAGCTTATCAGACACCTCTCTAATGATGCATGACAATAGATTACAGGCATATTAAGCTGTGAAATGGTTTTGATACACAGATAAAATATATATATATATATACATATATATATATATATATATACAGCCAGGTAGACTGTCAATAAGCAAATGAATATACCTGGCCCTATGAACACCTGAGTGCCTGATAACTATAAAAGGTATTGTATCAGATTTAATCAAACTTAGGCCTGTGCGTCTCTACATCATTCTGCATCAACTGACAAGTTTTTGTGTTCAATTGTGCTTTCAAATAACCCTGACTGTTTTGACTGTTTATTCATTAAAGTAGATCATCAAAATGATTTAATGGTGAATCTTGAATCCCGAATCAAGTAACATTTCAAGGTTGTCTTTTGTGTCTGTAATTTACTTAATCTTTTGTTTTTGCAACATTATTAAGACACTGATCTAAGTGTAGATCTGGAATTTAGTTGGGCTTAGTGTTGGCACAAGCATAAACACAAGCATTGCAATAAATTGTTTTTCTTCCGTCTTTTTTTTTTGGGGGGGGAGGCAAATACAATATATTTCTGTATTTTTATTATTTTTTTACCTCATAATTGTGCATCCATGTACTATACAATTTTAATCAAATGTCTACCTAATCAACTGCTTTCACATAAGTAAAGGAGAAGAAAACATAAAAATGAACCCAAACTCAGATGAAGGAGCGTCAAAACTTAGCGTCAAACAAGCATGCATGTATGTACGCTGTGCCACCTGCCTACAGGCTGCTGTTTGCCACAAGTAACACCCAGCCTGCTATAGGCATGATTTAAAACATTCCTAATTACCACAGCTATTGACAACTACCAGGCCTGCTTTCTGAATTTTGGGTCCATATTAGCATTCTGCTGAATCCTAATGCATACATTAGTGTTCTGCATATGACTTCAAACAGCTTTCTGCATATAGCTGTGTGCACATGTACTCTGTGCATGTATAACTGTTAATCAGCCCTGTCAGAATGAAAAACAGGCCACTGATTCACAGTTAATCGATGCTGTTTTTATCACTGCCTCAAGTCTACATCGGTGAAAAAAGAATTTTTACACAGGGAATTAGTGGAACATAATTGATGAATGTTCTTGTCAGGCAGCATTTAGCATACATGATATATACATGTACATGGGCGTACATGTAGGTGTCTTGTTTGTAGTACCTGTCCAGCTAAAGTTACTGTCAGAATGAATGTCCACAAATAGAAATGTTTTCACAGGTAAAGTATACACAAACTGTACATGCATCTCAATGAAATAGTGATTTAAAAAAGCTAAACATGAATTATGTTACAACATATCAAGGTTACAGACATGATGAAGTCTGTCACTACTTTGCTTAATGTTGGTGGTTTACTCCAGGCACTCAAGTTTTATTCCAGCTATCAAACTAACTGCTTCTGAAAAGGTGAATTATTCTTGAGTACAAGATTATAACAACAAAGAATCAAATGAAATACAGAGTGTGTTACATGCCACATACTATATTAATTACTTTTCAGTCATGAAGTGACTGCCAATACTGTGAAAATGGATAGCTGGGTGATTAGGCTGAGCCTGACTACATGTTTAAACCTGCATCATTTATAATACAGGGAGCTTGAGCAAATTCACTTCAGAATAGTAACATCGTTAAGGTGACAGATTTAACCAGGTAAACTAGATTTTCCTGATAATACACTGGGTTAATGAAGACAATTTGTCTCAAATCAAGGGAAAGGAAATTAGCCAGTTATACAGAGTAAATGGAATTATATCTTCATGTACATGTACTATCACAAATATAATACGACCCTATTAAGAAACTGAAACCATTGTATTTTTTTCTTTACTTTTAACATCAGAAGCCCAATGCACAGATACTAATATACACTTGACTCAAATGACTTATTCTCTACATGTAATCAGTGTCAAGCTCTTACCTGTTCAGATATGAGAAAAGACCTGACCATCAGCTGTAGGCTAGGGGCACTGTCTTATCTCACACAGGTAAGTGTGTTCGTGATGGGGAGCCTGTTATACTGGTTAACTGGCCAGTCAGCTCCACTGTTACATATAAACGTCCGTGTAGTGTACATTCCTCTGTCAGTATAGCCTATTTACATATGTACATAAGGGAATCAGAGATTCGCTCAGCTGTGACAACCCACAAGTCCTTAAAATGCACTAATAGACGGCCTATCAGCAGGCCGACTGCCTCGATGAGTCATGGAGTGGTTGACATAAACACAGCTAGCTGACATAAAGACCATATACCTGTACCATCCGATCCTCAGGAAGGGGGGTGGGGGTGGGGGTGGGGGTGTATATTACCCAGTTACTATCAGGGAATTTCCAGATGAGCCCCCAAATACCAAAACTCTGACAGTATCACTTACCAATAGAAACTGAATTTGTTGAGAAATCTTTCCAGAAAGATTCATAGCCGCTTTCTGCGGCTTAGGAGATATGAAGCCGTCTTAATAAATAGCCATGAGCTATAGTGCTGAATATCCTTTCATTCCCTTGTAATTTCCCTAGGAAAAAGAATTTCTACAAGTTTCAACAAAATTCATCTTTTGTATATTTCGTGACACGATATACCTATTAATTGCTCAAAGATAACATATCTTCCACTCTTGAGAAGACTTATATAAAACTAATCCATTGCATTTTACACAGTATCAGATATTTACCCTAAAACTATAATGTGAGTTTAAATTTACATGAATTCTTTATTAGTGAATAGGGATAATGCATGAAGTAAATTATTAATTCCTTCTGCAGAAACAGTCTGTATTGTTGTCAATTACATATACACACTTGAGGCATTTTGTTATCATTAAAACCTGATATTTGAGAATGAGTTCAGATGTCCAGATTAATTTGATATGAGTAGTGTGAACAAGTCACTTCACCTGGAGATAGCCAGGTAAATCTGCCAGACGTCCAGATTTGTCCAGATTTGTCACACCTAAGATCCGGTTCACCAAAAACACGGTGAGGTCAGCTCGGGCAGAAATGAGCAGTGAAATGCAAATTAATACCTTCAATATATGGCACCTCACCCAAAATGAAATCCATTTTTTACCATCGAGCATCATTTTGTGGTTTTTACCCGATGTCAGGCTACCACAACCTTGAGCAATAAATGTGAGCATGTTCAAACGGATGTTTTTCTTCACCAGACAATAAACTGTTGCTCGAATCAATTCTATCTGTCCATCGACAATCTCAATTGATCAGAGATCCACATGAATAAAAATAAAAAAACTTATTTGTAATAAAATACACTGAGTTGTTGCACTGTACTTAATGACACAACAAATAATGTAGTACATGTGCTAGGGTAAATGGATATATGCTTTTATCATGACATCAATGTTCTTTTAATAGACTTTAGCCTACCACTATTCTTAAAGTAAACTGATTTAATCTGATGATGACCTACATATCATTTACAACAAACATATTAACTCAGTGACTTCCGTCCCTGATTAAAAATGCAAAACTACACCCAAAATTCACATTTTAACTTAATTTATGCTTTTATCTTTATTACAAGCTTTATGCAACTCGCGACAAAAATAGCCGTTAGCATATGTTATTCAAGATTTGATGAGTGTTTGTTATCACTACTTACACATGAATTCTTTTCGATCAGATTAGACCCATGGCTACTGTCAGTCAATAATACCAGGGGCCTTAAATGCAAAACTGGAAAAAAACTGCCTATTTTCTTGAAATTACACCTTTCATAATCTGATAATCTTTATTTTATAGCACCCTGCATGTATAAAAGAACTTATGCCAGAGAAAGGTATTAATTCTACACATTCCTTGGACCTTCACGCATAATATACACATCACAGCTTAAATATTGCATGAGTCAGTCAACTCTCATATAGCTTCGATTTCTCTATATATTTACACACATTGATTACAATGTATGTAATCTTTTGCAACAGTATCAAAATGCAAAAAAATTTGAAAATTTTTCAGTACTAAACCTAAAGTGCATATTGTTCTATCTATGTTCAGCATATAAGTATATTAATTTTATATATTTGAAGTTTCTGATGTGTAATATGCGGTTTAGAGACTTCAAAAACACAGCATATCTCTATGCAAATCTATGCACTTCAGTGAACCATAATACACTGATCGATGATGCCATTAAACCAAAATAGCATCGAATAAAGCAATTTGTGTTTTACATATTAAATCAAATTTCCTCTCTAATGGGTAAATTGTGAAATCTCAATGCATTACAATATCTGTACATTTGAGTGAGTTTTCACGCTACTTCCACAACACACAGCAAAGAACACTGTCTACAACTGTGAGTTCAGATTAAATCATGCAGAAAACTATCAGTGTCTGATTCAAAGGGTTATAACAATGACATGCCTTCAGGTGGTAAAGAGGTATTGTATGTCTTCAGTTAGCCAGTCTGCTAACACAGAGAGGCAAACTTAAGAGAACATGTCCATGTTTTTGGGCTGTGTTCCCAGTCACAAGGTTACAGAGCCTGATTGCCCAGGGGTTAATACAATGTCATTCCTCAGCTGGTGGCTGCCCTGAGGCCTCAAGTCCCAACACTAATAAAGTTCTTTGTTATAACTCTGTGAAATTTCACTTACAAGTAGTTTATTATGGAATGTAGGGAATTTCACACGAGAAGCAAAGCTGTTGACTTTAACAATTACTGTTTTTTTTTTTTTTCCAGAAATACATGTATGCTTATTTAAATATTAACTTCACCAGATTTCAGTGTGAAGCCCACGCAAATAATGGTCTTGTCACCAGAGTTAAAAAATAACAAAGTAATTACTTGCCTGGATATACATGTATACCTGTACATGTATATGAAAACCTGAGTTTTAGGAATATTTTGACCCCTGTTATTTATAACAGGATAAAACCTACACTGTTTCCTGTTTGGTGATGATATGGGGCACATGCAGGGAAACATCTCCAAACTTAAACACAGTTCCAATATGTACATGGTGAACAAGAGAGTCTGCAATATAGAACAGCTGTTAAATATTTCATTTATTTGCTATTCTTCTATCTCAAGCTATGCAGATATATATTTTCACAGTATGGGCATCCGCCTATTTGTTGATAGATGTATTATAGCTGGACATGTAGAACATCTCAGTATGGCCATGCCTCGAATTGAGAGCACATGCAGAGATAATGAACAGTTCTCTACAATCAAAACCAAATGACAGAACATATGGGTTTTAATCTGCACAACAAGAGATCTGTACTGAAGTCAAGCGTGCAAATTACTTGACCATATTGCTGTACCAATGGTCAATGAAATTGAAAACAAAGCTCAAAGCTTCCATCCTACCTCTAAAATCCAATCATTTGCTACAAAATACTGTGGTCTACACTGATTATCATCAAGTATAAAAGAGCAAATTGCTATGAAGGCTCTGTCCAGTAAAATTAAATGCTCATAACAAATCATCTTAAATTCATCATGAAATCAAATAAGTGTCATGGGTTTCCTCACACACACTACAAACAGTATGGACTCCTGTGAACAATGACATTAAAAATCATGTCAAAACAAGCAACTTTATTTTAACACAATGCACAGGATGAACCCAGCAGAAAACGGGTCTGTACCAAAAACTTTGCATTGGTACCTGTGTCACATCAAGTCTATGGCTTGACCTCATCACACAGATCAGAGCTTTGACTCAGACCAGGAACTCTTGTAACATGTACAATCCTAATGTAAACATATGCTGCTGATGAGAGCTTTATAAAACACAAATGTCACTCTACAGGTCACATAGAGATCAATAGGGAACATAAAGCCTCTGTCAGTCAAATTAATACTGATCAAGCTCTGTTTACATGACATACGTAAATGACCTGTGTTCACGATGTATTCACTGTATCTACTGGCTGTACTTGACCTAAAGTTTCATCCATGACTAACTTCCTGACTTTGTGTGATTCTGAGAATTCCTCTGATTGACATGTTAGTGTGTTGAGGTGTGTTCAGAAGGTTTACATCAACTGGAAAAATATAACTTTCATCTTCAACCGATATACTTTATGATCCATATTTGCCTTTAAAAGCTTACCTTTTGAGGACAATTTTTCGGCCTATGCAACATTTGACTAATGTTTTATAATGCTACCTACATTTTTCACCTACATGTATATGACAGCTGTCAGGTTTGTGATTTCCCGATGTAAACCACCTATTTTCACTGCGTGCATGACAAAGGTACTAAAACCTGCAGCCAAGAGAGCAACACCTTGATTCGAACACACTACTTCAGTGATGTTCATAATAGACATGTAATACCTGTACTTACATGTTCATTTAAGGTCTAAATAAAAATGCAATTAAACATTAGGGTTAAATATATACAGAAAAAATTATGACTTTATAATTACATATTCAAAGGACTGAAGTCAAATGTCTAATTACACATTTCCTAATTGAGCACTTGCAGTGAAGAACCATATGCTAATTCAATCCATGCTGTTTGTAACAACACTTTCTGTGGAAGACATGAAATGCACATAAACGTAGTGACCAGTAAATAACAGAATATTATAAACTATCATGAATTTTAAAATCGAATGTGAGAAAAGATGACATGTTGCTATTTGGGAACTTTTGCACACATATATGTACATGCACAGGTAAAGCTTACCTTGTCAACAGCAGGCCAGGTGACAGACTATGATAGAGAGTGAGGCACATGTACATAGATTGACATATGTACATGTACACATACACAGTCTACACATAAACAATGTACAACAGTCACCAAGCTCCTGCCACAAGCAGCCTAAGCTACCTCTGTCTGCGCCATACCAGTGGGCAACAGATGGGGGAGACGCCTGTACATATACCACTCCCTGATTGTACTCAATCAACTTGGCCAAGGTACCTCCCTTATCATATCCACATGTTAGCCCTTTGGTTGGTCACTTTAGCCACTGACCACCCTGGACACCCTGAAAAGGGCACACTGTCAGTGTGGAGACAAAGGTTTAGACATCAGAACTGGGCAAGTAATGTCAAACCTGGTGAAAACCTGTGAGAAATCAGACACATTTTTACATGTATAAATCATAATTGTATTTCCACTTTCAACATGCTATAACCCTGCACATGAAACATGCACAGGTATGCAGTGTACAGGTGTGAATCATAACAGATATGATCCACTTGACCTGCCCAGACCCATGATTTCATTCAGGTGTTTCATTAGCTGTACTTGCAGGTAAAGAGCTGTCCATCCCCTCTCTAGGCATACCCAAACTCTTCACAAAGACCTACTGTGTAGTTCTCATACACACCTCTCCCTAATATAGTGTACATACCTTATGCCCTACTCCTGTGGTATGAGGTAGTGAATGTCGCGGTGATCAATACACATTGTGTACGTAGAGAAAACATTACTGCACATGCTGTATATTGTGTACTGTACGTCATGTCACTACCACCTGCCATTATAAGTGAACAAGAGCTCTGAAGGAATTTTCCTCACTTATCAAGTGTTACACTTCACAATGTTCACCCTATGTGTACTACATTGACTTCCTTCCATCTAGGTAGAGTGTCCGCTTCGGGACCGGTAGATCCAGGATCAATCCTTGATCGAGTCACACCTAAGACTTTAAAAGAGGAAGTTGTAACTTCCTCGTTTGGCCTTCAGCATGAAGGGGATAGTGCAACGACTGGTTGACCCGTATCAGTATAATGGCTCGGGCGGTGCGGCTTACTTGCCTTCGGTAAGTCGTCTCAGTGAAGCAGCACTAAATAAAAGAGCGGTGGAAATCTGTTCTGCAACAAGGAGGCACATTACATGTGCATGCACCCTAAGGATTCCTTCGTCGTCATATGACTGAAAAATTGTTGAGTACGACGTTAAACCCCAAGCACTCACTCACTCCTTCCATCTACCCACTGTTTACTTTATGCCCTTGAAAGCACATCAACCATATAATGGTTTCGTTTTGTTGTAAATGCTACATTTAACAAATCTTCTGTATGTAATATCTAATTAGGTGTGTTCCCCACTGTTCTGTAATACCAACACACATGTATTTATAGTATGAAGGCACACAATGTCTAACATGTACATGTATACTGTAGTCTAGTAGCATACACTGTATATGTACAAGTATTTACTCACATATCTGTGGCCATGTCACAAATGTGTATGTCCTCCTAAGATGAGCATTGTTTGCAAATTATTAGACCAGAACCATCAAAACAAACCCTTTCAATTTAAAAAAGCCACCTTCTTTTCGTTTTACTATCTGTTTATTACATTAAAGTAGCCAGCTATCATGAAATCTGGTCATTTACGTTTGTGAGTACCATGTAAATGATATCTGCACTATATATGGGCATGACTACAGCTGTGCATCACTCACCTGTAATGTTAGCTACATGTACACAGAGGTCATTCTGACAGGTAATAACACCCTCCTTTAACAGGATGCATTGATGCAATACTTATACAGCAGGTATGAATGTGTAAACAATTAACCTGCCTTTTGCTGCAGCTGTTTATGTATATGTAAATACTTTATACATGTATTTGTAAAGGTGTAGCCTTGATCTTATTCAGCAATTTTACACAACCACTATATCTTCATAACCGTATATCTACATGTACATGACTCTACACATACAAACAAGTATATACATGTGTAACGCATGACCCACTTACATAGATTTAGCCAGAATTTGAAATCAATGTGTCTCTATTCCAGTTTCCTTCCATCATGTTTTCACTATCTCTACAATACTGCTGTTGTAAAAATGTTGTACAGTGTGTCTATGACAGACACCTTTCTGGCTAAACCTGTATACACAAGTATCATGGATGCTCCCCTATACACAGTTGAACAAACTACATGTATAGACAGATTTATTCTACCAAAGCTAACATTTAAATACATGTAGTATATACATAAACATCTTTTATGGAAAAACTACATGTACCTTGCAATGAAATCTGTTAGCTGTAACCTGACTTTGTTATCATCACCTTGTCACTTTCTTCAATACAACATGGCATCCCATGAACTATATTGTTCAAATATTGCTTATATGTGTCTCTCTGAACATTAACTACCACTGCTGCCCTAAATAGTATGTTCTTGAATATTTTTAGCAATAGTTGTGTGTGTTTTTAAGTGGGTAACAAAGACACAGTGTAAACAGGAGAGTGGTGGGAGGAGGTGGTGGAGGGTCCCACGATCAGGGATGACTCTCAACCTGCCAGTAGGTCTGCACATGGTTATAGTATAGAGTCATCACACACATCACCCAAACCAGGACATGATCACAGTATACACATGCAGAAATAGAGTTAGCTGACAGACCCTAGCTCGCAGCACCCATTCAATTGCCAAGGTACTGTGACACACTGTCACAAGACCTGAGGTTCACTATGGCTTTTCCGGGCCAGACAGGCCATGTGACTTGCAAATTCCCGTTTACAGCAATGTTCCAACATCACAACCCTTGTGTGATAATGGGTGGAAAACAGACAGTGCACCTAGCTCAACTTGACACAGTCACACACATTGGGGACAGATGACAGCTAGGTAAACATTTATAGTCCACTTTAATGTATGAATGTTTGAAATGGATGTTGTCATGCATGCCTAAAATTTCAAGATATAATATTGTAATGAAATCTGAACAGTTCTGAGTCAGTAATACATGATATTTTGGGAAATGCTTTTATTTATTACTGGAATGAGGCAATCCAATTTAATACAAGAAAAATGACACAACAGAAATGATTTTACATGGCAGTAGAGATTTGGACAAAATAAAGCAAGAACTTCCCACTATCATGAGGCTATCTTCCCACTTTGCACGAGAGGATGCGAAATCATTCCCCAAAGTCTATGATTTTAACAATGTGTACAGGGAGAGCTGTTCTCTCCAGAGCCAACACTGGTATTGATATCAGAATCATACTGGTGCTGCTGACTGGTAAGCCTATTGTTCCGGAGTATTCCTGGCTGTTGTACAGCACTCGGCACATTTACACCCTACAGCATGTTCATCCATGTCCTACACCGCATGGTCAGTTATTCCACGTCACGTACACTTTCACACCACTAAAAGGCTATTACTGTTTTATTCATACATTTCTCCACAGTGTTATTATATGTTCGACATAATCATTGGGCTTACATTTACATTGTGACTGTCCAGGGTAATTCCAATGTTCTTGTGATGCTGGATTAAGATAAGTGTTGACATTTGCTCAAACTTAGGGTCAGTTTTAACCTTGTGTTGCTGATGGCATGCCAGGGATTCAGCATAGGAAAGAGCATTTATGACAACATTTATCAAAGACAAATTATAAACCTCCCAATAAGTTGGATAATTTCATAATAAAGCAGTTTTCAACCTACATGTGATTCCTGGCAGGAAGTTCACAAACGGTTTTATTGGCAAAGTCCTGATGTCTGTAAGCCAATGGTACGTGTGGTTCAGTGGCAAAATATTTTGTGCATAACTATATCATGTCAATTGGTTGGTTTTAAACCACTTCAAGACACATGTGAACAAAAGCCCATTTGCCAGCATGGAGTACAAGAAGTGTGCCGATTTTGCTATAGTGACAATTAGATGCCACCACATAAAAGTACACATAAATTATGGCATTCAGGAGTAAAGGATGTAAATATAGATAAGCAGACAATGTCAAGTGTCAGTGTGAAGAGCTGTTAATTTCCCAGGCCAACATTTACCTTGGAAACCAGAGATCCAACACAGCTGACAAACATCACCACACAGCCAATGTGTTTACCTGCATCATAAATTGTGTTTGTTGTCTGTTATAAACAAACACTTTAAGAAGCAGGCCCTAATTAAATATGCAAACAAAACCTTGACCTTTTCTATAAAATACACAGTAAAAGCCTGCTTCACTCAGCAATAGTCCAAAACAAACAGCTGAATGTTTACAAACATTAAACCTTCATTTATGTCGTCTGCGTATACAAGCTTTCTCAAACAAAGTCACTGCATCTTAACTCAAGATAAATCCTTTCCATTTCATGGAGAACACATGATAAACTTTGGGTTATTTACTCGAGTACACTGGTAGGTTTTAGAGGTCAAACATTAGATAGCATTCTCCACAAATGTAGCATTGCTGAATTTATCAGATGTGCTGGACATGAATGCTATAAAATAGTGTGATTTCCCCGAGAAAATAATACCATTCTGATAACCACTGTAAGACAGTAATCCATGTACATAGGTCAGAGACTTTGTTTGGTAAAATGCTGTCACCAGATCGAGTGAAAAAATATTCTGGCAATTCGATCAGGTACAATATAAGAGAATCAGCATGCATGCCCATATACATGTACCAAACCTATATAAAAAGACACCGAGCAGCCAGGTATGTCACAGGACCATTACCTCAGTAAGAACAGCATATACGATTACATCAACGTGGTATCTAATATTGTAACTCATACTGGGCGCTGAACTCCACAAAGTTCATGTTATGTAAACCCAGTGAAACCTGTCAGGGTCACATGCAAGCAATTTGTCATAGACACATAATACATGCCCAAATCAAACCAGGGCACAGGGGAAAAAAAGAAAACTGTGTATTTCGAATATATTGATGTTGACACTGTGTGTTTTAACACTGACTATTCGTTGTGATCAATATCGTTGTTATTAACTGAGTCATATAATTACCACAATATTAGATTTATTTTAACAATTGCTTGAGTTTAGCTCATTTAAGTAACAGGCCTCAAAGTGGTGAACAAATTAAGAAGCTGACCCTGCATGTCATGTTTTTACAGCATCCCCCAGGAGAAGATAAAATGTTTTTACATTATGTTTTCAGGTAATGAACTGATGGTTTTTCAACACATAAAAGAACCCTGTGCCCAGAATCAGGATGGCTGTATGACTTTCTGCTAATTTATGTGGACATTCAGATTCATTTTTTCTTTAATGTAATATTACACAACCTTGTAATTATTTATACTTCTGTAACTTACGACATATGTGCTATTAGGAGGTGGTATTAGGAGCGAACCTCTGGATGTTAAGTTTGGACGTCAACACTTTGTAAATTAGCAGCATCGTTCTAGAGAGTTTACATTAGAGGCCTATAGCTGCTAGCCATCAGTATTTTTCACTATATTCCCATGACAAAGATGTCCTTCCTGCACTATTAAGTTATAATTGTACCAACAACTCATGCATTATCACAATTTCCTGTTGTTGTAATTATTTTCTTAGCTAACTGTTGATTTGTCACTAATTAGGAGATCAGATTATGTATAATTACTTACATTAACATAAAGCTTATTTGAAGGGCCACAAGTTCCCATAAACTTTCTGCAATCAAACCCCATCAGCTCATGACCAACATTTCCTATCATACACCAACACAGGAATTTTCTAATATTACAGTCAAGTGCCCCTCTTCCATTAAATCTTAAACCCTTGAAGAACAATATTTATAATAAAAAATCTATATGATTATATAACTAGAATCAGAATTTTTTTGGAATCTCAATTTCCTTAAGATTCTGGCTAGTAAGCATGCACGTGTTTACACAGGAAGGGTAAATTTTTCATGTTAAGTTAGTACATGAATACTTGTCCTCAAAAAATTACAAAATTTTAAAATTACCTTAGTTCAGCACTGTCTCCTATGTACATAAATTACACTGGTCTTGTAAACTTTGCACGATGGATAATCATGTAACCTCTATGTATACGATATATACACCAGTGTGTGTATATCCTGATGAATCAAGCACTGCTAGGTCATGTACTTGCACAAGGTCAGTACTAACAGACTGTGGGAACTGCATTCAGTAGTCTTCACCCAGCAGGTGCTCCTCTGACACAAGCCTTCTAGGGACAGCATACTAAGGGCTGCCAGTCTTATGTCAATGTTTTTCTCTGTAAGTGGTAAGGACAGCAGACAAATGAATGCCCCCACAGGTGGGTGGGGCAACCCCCTGTGACCCACAGAGCTAGGACACAACAAACACCCAATTACATGAAGCTGTTTTCTTCTGTCAGTTAGACTACCTAGTATTATAATTCATTTCCTCAATCATGGTAACAATAAACTCTGTCTCTGGTTAGCAAAACTAAGCTCCTACAATGCCATACATCCCATCAGAAAGTCTTGGTCAACCACAACATGTATTTACCTTGCTGACAACTTTTCCTCCCACTTCCTCCAAGATCTCAGAAAGGACTGAAGTACATTATCAGTAAACAGCTAAGAGTCACGCGGACTGAAATGTTAGTCAGTGCCTCTTCCTCTGTAACCCTGTAATATAGTCTCTTTCTTACACACATGGGGGTAATCATTGGACAGGAACTCTGTTGGTATTCATGATCAGGCCCCCTTAATTCATTCTCAATGAAATGTTCTGTATCATAAAGGCTAAAATATGGGCCAGGCCATTATTGTAAGCTGACTGATAGGGAGGATGGGGGTATTTTTGTCATCTGAATGCAGCGGCCTACTCCACAGCACACCCACACACAGCATACAGACATTTGTAGTGATTTCACCTGCCGATTTTATCAAGATTTACAAACCATGCTAACATCTCTGATTAAATGTAAAATATGAATTGATGACTTTACTAGCATATGAACTTCTTATGTTTGTTGCCAAAAAACAACACAGAAACCCATTTTTGGAAAGCTCTTCCCAGCTGCTACATGATCTACAATCTACATTTATTATTTACATGTTGTATGTCTAAACAAATGTCTTGTTGATTTAAGGTAACAGATTACACAAACTTGGACTAGCTTTGGTTAGTTTAGGCTCCTGCAGCTCTATTCCTGAGCAACTTGTTAATCCCCTTAATTCTACTTGAAGAAGACAGGTGAAAACACAAGTGCTTAAGCTGAGGCTTAATGTCAGCCTGAGAAAAGATTAGGTAATAAGGTTAAGATAAGCCCTTCAAAGGGTAAACTAATTTTTATTTTTACAGATAAAGATAGACTACCTGAATTAACAGCTGTGTTAATTTGTATGTACGTGAAAGTCAGGTCGTAGTTTTAAAACACCATCTAATTCTCAATGTAAAGATGTTAGAAATCAAGATTAGCCTCCAAACTTTTCTTACAAGTATACTGATTTTTATTTTTACAGGTAAAATTGGAGTATCTGGAATAACAGCTTTGCTATATTTACATGCATCTACAGGTTATTATAGCTATGGTACAGTGTCAAATGACCACCCTACTGTCAAAAGATTTTATACACATGCATCATATCTGACGAAATTCCTGAAGAACCAGAATATCAGAGCTGACAGAAGTTCCTACCTGACAATTTTCTGACTTCACACTGGACAACTGTCTGGTGACTTCAGAAGCCTAACAAATCTCAGGCAAGGGAGACTGGTTTGGATTAAAATGTCTTGAAGTGTGAACAGGGCAGCATCTGCCGCACACGTTGGAATGGGAAGCCTGTGGTGAAGACCGTTCTGAAACAAGGGGTGGCTGGATTCCAGACTGTTGACTTGGACAAATCTTCCTTCAGCTCTGCGCTAGCCAGGCTTCAAAGTGGTCCAGGGCTGTGTGCACAGCAGACTGCTGTGCCGCAACCCCTTGTCAACAATCGCTTGTGTTTTCTGGTTTCTCCTATGACATCTGAGTGACCATGGCTGACCAGCACTGGGCTAAGTCCACCCTCAATTAGCTACACTAGCCCACAGCCACATATCTGCCCCACAACAATAATTACTCAGATTATTCAGCCCATACCCAGCAGATTACTCAGTTTGAACATTCAGTTTGTTTTGGGCTGTATTTTTAAGCTTTTATGCCCCTCCACCTGTAAAGAAGTCAAGCACCATCTGAGAAAGATGAATCTTAAAGATCTCCACTGATATCATGTCAAGGTCATCACCTAGATGCTTGTTGTATGACTGAACACACCCACGAAACTGAGAGTGAAAGTTACTCAAGTTGTTCTCCTTGGGAACAAAGCACTGAATGAATTTCAAAAAATAACCCTTGATGTATACACGTAAGAGTCAGTGGTATATATACGTATGCTGCTATGTGCATCTATATGCATACCTGCTATATCTTGGTGACAGATCATACATGTAAACATGCCGTTATTGTGCTGTGGGTGTACATAACTGCAAACAGGCTGCTGATGCAGTAAAACATCTGAGTGTTTATTATGAGGTCTGACCAATTAGCCCAACATTACATGGAGACACTCACTGTAAGGTGATGTACAAGAAGAAATTCCTTCACCTTTAACACAGAGCTTTGAGGTGGTTCAGTGCCCATATAATTTGCCATAACTAACTTTTGTTATTCACTGACTGACTAACAGAATTAAAGTAAAGATTGAAGGATTTATGAAACATAATGTCATTTTATGGTCTGTAAATGTAAATGAATGAATGAATGCTTGGGTTTTACATTGTACTGAATAATTTTTCAGTCATATGATGAGACGAGTTCTTTAAGGTGTGGCAGGGCGATTCCATGCTGCCAAAGTGCTACCTCCACTGAAGCATCATGCTGAAGACACCCGACACGACACCCAGTCATATTATACTGACACCGTGCCAACCAGTCATGTTTCCTGTCTCTAGCCTTTCAGTGCTCAGCTCCAAGCCAGACTGCAATAAGAGCGATTCTTAAAGGCCATAGTATGACCCGACGCGGGTTTGGTCCCAGGTCTTTGACTAGGAAGCAGAGACTCTATGAACCATTTGACGACCGAAACAAATAAGTTTCCCACTCTTCATTTTAAGGCATAAAAATGATCTGTCAGTTACCTGTTGCTAGGCCAGTGAAGTAAGGTTGCCTACAGTGTCATAATAAGTATTTCATAGAACAAAAATGGAGGTAGGAGTAAGTCTCTAGCTATTCCCACATATTCAAGTGGTGTGCATCTGATGTCTCTTAGAAATGCTTGAGTAGGTGTACAGGTGGGAAAATATGGCTGCATAAACTGGCATCATAATGAAACTATAGAACATATTCCCCCCAAATTGAAAAGCAATCATGTTGAATTTTTTCATTCACTCCAGTATTACGACACGTAGCTTAAATACAACCTTCATTTCATTGTAAACTTTCAGAAATATTTTAAGGACAAAGTACCATGACCATATTATGTAGGTATACCAATTTTGACACACATGTTCCACTGACACGAGTCAGGCTATCACTGAGCTTGCTATGGTATACAGAGATGCATACTGTAGCTGTCTATTACATTTTTTTAATGTTTTTTTCTCAAGTCACTTAGCCTGGTGCAATGATCAAAGTTACAACATTGTATAATACAAAATTTACTTAAACATCTGACATGACCAAATAGCACCTGAGGGATTACTAAAGAGATGCATACTTCAAATGTCTATAAATGTCTAGTTTACGCTTAACCATCATTTATACTCATTGCTCATGTAATAAATCCTGGTGTAGTGATCAAGGTTTCCAGACTGTACAAACTGATTTTTCTATTTAATCTTGCACGAGATTTTTGTTTTGTGGAACATATATGGCCCGATTCTACAGGTCGGGTGTACATATACTAACATTTAGTCTTTATTTGAGAGATCTGCCTCAGGAAGTGCCTTTATAAGAACATGTGTATGTATACATAATTTATTTTATGTTTCATGACAAACTGGGAAAGGGGTTAAAATCTGAAAAGAAGCAGAGGGTAATTACTAGTAATGACTACAACATTACATTAATGGCTAAGTAGCCATATTATCCAAGTGCTTTAAAACCAAACAGTTTTCATAAAGTGCAAAGTACATACACACACATGTACTTGATGGAAATGTGAGACTCTTTTGCTCACCAAGGTCATGATGAATATTCATATCTACCCAGAGAGAGCACCTCTTAATATGGTGATGTGAATAACTAATTCATTAGTCACATTGAATTAGCTTTAACAGTCTTTTCATTTTCCCCAGGTAATCAACTACACACAGAAAACAGGCTCTGTAATACAATATCATCTGTAAGCACAAGTCTTGGTCACGAGTCTATAATCAAGCTCTCTGAGAGGCTAAAGGGCTGTGCAGGAAAAGAAAAGTGGAATAATCACACTGCCTTCTAGACACGATTCTATATTACTTTTTTCGATTTATTACATTTGCAAAATAAAGCCTTCTTTTCAAGAATCCAAAAACATATCCCCCCCCACCTTCTCCATCCCTCCCAACTTGTAACTTATATGACTTTCTTTATATGGATAATTCATGGTTTTCTATTAATACACGTACAACACATGTATACAATAATGTATGCTATAAAGGTTCAGAAAGTTGCAGTGTTGTGACTGTCAGGCCCTTGACTGATGTGAGTGAGTGAGTGAGTGCTTGGGGTTTAATGTCGTACTTAACAATTTTTTCAGTCATATGACGATGAAGGAATCCTTACAGTGCATGTGATGTGCCTCCTTGCCTCCGGAATTCCACAGCTCTTTTATCTAGTGCTGCTTCACTGAGACGCCTTACCGAAGGCAAGTAAGCCGCCCCACCTGAGCCATTATACTGATGCAGGTCAACCAGTCACTGCACTATTCCCTTCATACTTTGACTGATGTCGTCATGTGTTAGAAAACATCTCCTGCTGCTTTAGCTACGGCATGAAGTCAGGAGGTTTGTCATGTCCCTGCCAAAATGCCATGGTTTTACTCATTGTACCAGTTTCCATCACCTATAAACCTGACCACCATTATCATCTATACAAGTAAAATGTTCTTGAGTACAGAATTAAACACCTATCAAATAAATTATTAAAAATTTGATTGAAAATTAATGCATTTCTTAGTGGAGGAAATCAGAGTTCCCTGAGTAGACATGTGCCCTCTGTCAGTAACTTGACTTCTATATTTCTATATATCTGATTGTTGTTAAATGCCACATTCAAGAATTTTCCATATAACTGCAGTCAATTTTAATGATGAACTTTGCCACAAGTTACATAAAGATATACTTGATTACTAAGATCGGGGAATCTACAAATTCCCTGTCCAAGGCCAGGTTTGAACCTACATTGCATGTGTCCAAGCCATTGATACAGGTAGTCTGGTACCTTCAACCACTAGGCCATGATTAAAATATGATTCATGATTATTGGCCTACAATGCTTAAGTACATAATCATTAAGTAATAAGGTAGTACAAGTGTAAAAGTTCAAGTTACCCTCCATATTTATCACGTTCACTGTTACTTAGTCTACTGTGCCCCCCCCCCCCAAATCCCTGATCTTCATTATCATGAAGCAGATTGTTTGTTGTTTCCACCCTCATCACTAGTAGCAGGTCGTACATTTATGATGTCCCTATTCTCATAATTATCTTGGTAACAAGGCGATTATCCTGATCATTTTCATACTGAATAATTTTTCAAATTGTTACCATGGCAGAGAAGTGTTTCTGCTAATTTCACCCTTGATGCCCATTGTCAAACATATATTAAACGTTTGCTTTGACAGTAACGTCAACGTGACAGAGTTTGTACTATGGTGAATTGGTGGGTCTAATTTGTAGCGCTCTGATCACGAACATTTGGTATATCTCGAGGCCTGGTAACGTCAACATGATAGAGTTTGTACTATGGTGAATTGGTGGGTCTAATTTGTAGCATTCTGATCACGAACACTTGGGATATCTCGAGGCCTGGTAACGTCAAGGTGATAGAGTTTGTACTATGGTGAATTGGTGGGTCTAATTTGTAGCATTCTGATCACGAACATTTGGGATATCTCGAGGCCTGGTAACGTCAACGTGACAGAGTTTGTACTATGGTGAATTGGTGGGTCTAATTTGTAGCATTCTGATCACGAACATTTGGGATATCTCGAGGCCTGGTAATGTCAACGTGATAGAGTTTGTACTATGGTGAATTGGTGGGTCTAATTTGTAACATTCTGATCACGAACATTTGGTATATCTTGAGGCCTGGTAATGTCAATGTGACAGAAATTGTATAATATATTATCAGACTTCCCCAGATGTAAGTTTCAATCAATTTAAATTTACTTTCCTGCATAATTAATCATAGGCATAGAGTCATTGTCCATAATCTTACACACGCGGTGTATGCTCATGAAGTAACCAATATAGAGTGTCAGCCGACTGGGCTCCCATTGGCTAAAACTTCTAATGCTGATGCACTTGAACTCCATGTAATACTATCACGAAAGATCAACCTTGCTACATATTATTTTCAACTATGCAAATAATGCAGCTCAGCTGGCACGAAAGAGCATTCATTGACGCCAATTGCGATGTAATATTTTTTTTTATTATTTGTTTGAAATGACACCGCATGATTATTGAAAAAGAATCGATAGTTGTTACATTACTACAAACACGTTTAAGTAGGAGAAATAACTCGCAACAGTCAATTCTTGTCGATAATTAATAATAAATAACAAAACTGTATCCTCATTCTACTCAGTGGTTGCTTCAATTTAGTCAAGTGCTTAGTCCAGTTACAGTTGTAGCATCCTAAGATCTGATAAAGCATGGTATCATATCAAGAACTGTTGAACAAAACAACAAAACCAAAGAATTTTCCCTTTTACGCAGCACAATGCAAAATTACATCAAAATCAGTTTCATCTTGCAAAAAAAAAAAAAAAAAAAAAAAATGTATAAGTACTGTAGCATGCAGGATAAATAAACAAACACTTAATAAATTCTATAAAGGACTACACTGGGATCAGGTGTTCCTGATTTAAAAAATAACTACATAGGCATTATTTTAAATGCAGGCCAACATGTATGCCACATGTATGGCGCCAGTGTGGGCTGTGGGTCCACATGTACGTATTGCCCATGTACATCTAGAGTATATTTGTAAAAATAAAGGTATTGGTATTTGTCACAACATTCCCAATTAACCTGCCCATTTTAAAACTATGACATTGTTTTCTTTTCTGGAGAACAATTGTTCAACAAATTATCCTTATCATCTGCCTTCCTCTGTCATCGCTCGACATGTAGGCCTACAACTACATTACGGATGTTATATTTTCTTTCTGGCATCAGCAGTGGCCGAGAAAATGGCATGGGTTCTTCATGATGAGAGATGGACATCAGTATCACCTCATTTAACGGCAACTTACCTGGCGTAGATGTACGGCAACATCAACCCAGAGCTAATCAAACGGTGTCAACTTCAAAAACCGAGGTGGCACTGGACAGGTGATAGTTGTATGTAAAGAGCAAATCTGATCAAAAGATACGGAGCTCTTGATCTAATCTCAAACGAGTATGTTTAAATATTTGTACACAGTGTACATATATTCTTTAGAAAAATCTTCATACGATACACAAGTTTCTAATAGCATTTTTGTTACTGAAAGTAGAAAAATAATTAGCATTTTGGTATAGTACTTTTTTCGTATCGTCGCCATTTTCGCCTCTTCGTAATAAAAACGTCAATGCGCATGATTGCTGAAACGAGGGAAGCGGTAAAACCAAAACAGACGTAAAGGAATGTCAAATCTATGAACTTCAAAGCATTTTCCTATCAATTATAATTAATTTTTTCTCCATAAAGCCCATGTGATATCTCAGAGACCTAAAGGAAGACAGAATGTCACATCGTAAGTTCCAATTTGTGATTGGTTTTAACAAGTAAGCTAACTGTCCGTTACTGAAGACGTCAACATGTACAGACAAGTCGTGTTTCCCAACTTCAGTAGATGTTTTTCCTTTCTGTATTATGATTATAAAAGACATTTGGCCAGTCGGTATGAGGATGGAGAGATCCAGAAATGCTAATTTTAGATATTGGCCCGATTGTTTCACTTCGCTGTATTATAGTACTGTAAAATAAAAAGCATTAGAATCAGCTAAGTGTGCAACAACAACAACCCTCCATTTTATTCACTGAAAAAAAAATCACCTCTTGCAGAAAATTGTTATTTAGCATACAGACACATAAATTATACCAACACTAACAATAATATTCATATTAGGGGATCATGTATGATTAGGGGATCATGCCAATTATCAGATATATTATGTTATTGATACTTGTGTCATGTAACTGTGTTTATGCATTAAAATAAACCTGTGCTGTATTATTTCAGTATGGCAGCACCCATATGTAAATGTTTTCAAGCATTTTAACCTCTCGTCATGGAAGAAGTCCACGAAAGAAGGCGAGGTTGCATCCTCAATGGTATAACTTCGTTTTCAAATTAATGTACAGTAAAAAGGTCAAACCAATTTTCAAGACTGATAAATATAAATTAATGGTAAACATACCATTGGTTTGCATATAAAATGAAATATGGATTCAAAGCAGATGTCGGTACATCACCATGTAATCTTCAAAAATGTAAAAAAGATATATGTATATATCTGTTGGGATGAGTGATTCAAATGATCATAATTTTTGTTTCAGGACAAACAGTTAAAGGGCACAGTTTACAAAATAACAGGCTCTATTCCTGCAGGAAATTATATCCAACTTCCTAAAACGTCATCTCAGTCACTGGGCCTGTCAGGGAGATACTTCTACTTGTTGTTCAAGCCGATTCCATCAAAATACTTTGTTGTGCACATTGATCTGGTAACTCCAGATAACCTTGTGGTTAGACTTTCATTTTCAAATTTGTTTAAAGAGTTCAAAGCCACTTCTACCTGGCTTCAATTTCCATTCTTGTGTAACACAGATCGAGGTTGTGCCTTTGGATATGCCAGTGCTGGTAATAAAGGTATGTGATTAAGAGATCAAACAGGTATATTAATGTAGCTTGTCTGGTGTAAAAAATAATGTCAGGAGCTGTTAAAATTTATGCTGTTCTTTGACCTATTAATACCATCCTTTAAGACAAATTTATGCATGTTAATAACAAGGTTAAAATGTTTCGTTTATCCAGCAGTCTGTGTTCCAGATATTATTTGGTGCCAAATAGGATATCTTATTGTGGATTTTTTATAAATATTTATTTATGCTGAAACATTTTCTTTTTTTAAGACGTGCATTACATCATTATTTCTTTAAAATTGTCTTCTCAAATTCATTGATTCGGCTTTGTTTCAGAAAAAGCTGGGCCAGCCCCAATATCCTCGAGGTGGACTGTGCTGTGCTTGGACTTCCATTACATCTTATCCATGTATCTTAATCGCAAATTTTCCTACATGAAGAGTGTAAAGCTGTGTGCAAACATGCTTGTGAGGAACATCTTTACAAGTGATTTTTTGTATGAACCAGGTAATAAACATTTTGGATATTATGCTGGTACCCATGCCTTCGAAAAATTGATAAAGATCAGTTTGTAATTTTCTGTGCATGTCTTTAATATATGAAACTATGCTACATGTATATGTTTTCTTGTGGTCGTAATATTGACTTCCCTTTTTCCAACAATGAATCACCATAATATGGCTGAAATATTGATAATGTGAAAAACATCTCATTAAGTCATTCATACATTCAAATATGGAAAAAAAATAATAATTTCTTTACGATCTTTACTGTATTAACCTAAAGGTTTATGTGTACTAATATGTTTGTTACCGTTGTCAATAAATAGGGCTGACAGTGGAGGAAGTGAAAAAAGCTGGTGGGATTTCAAATGGAATGTCACCAATGCCTAGAGAGATGGCATTCCCTTTGATGAAAACTGACAATTGGAGTGACCATTATGACCTCATCAGGTATTGTAAAACCTTTTCAACCTCTAAGGCACCTTTTTTCAGTGAAATTTATGCATACAATTATTATGAAAGTGACACAAAAATTTGTTTTCATAAAGCTGTGCAGATTAGTTCTCTGCACCTCATAGTTCTCTCCGAACATTTCAAGATATTGATTGCAGAGGTGGTTGAAAAGGTTGAAGAATTAGGTATGTTTAAAGGTAAAACTTCATGTCTCCTAAATTGTGCCCATTTATCCTCCTGTATGCTAATCAGTTATGGGTAGGTGTATAAGTTATAGCCAAACTTATCAATGTGTATTACCAGGTAATTTTCTGTGGGTATGTTTTACAGATTTCCTGCAGAGTTGAGTTCTAACCCAACCCAACCAATGCCTTATCCTCCTTGTAAAGGAAATCCAGATGGTAATGAGTGTTTATTATTTTCATGGATAGCCAGCAACAACTAAGAAAAATACACATTGATGTTTTTTTAGAAATACAATAGAATTTCTCCACTCATCGTAAAACTGAATGGAAAGCAGTTGAATATTTTTAGCGCTGAATAACTCCTATAATAACTTAATAACTGCCTATATTTTTCTTTCATAACAAAAGTTTCCACACCTGATTGCAAGAACTACTTTCTGTTTGTTTCCTGAGTTTGATGTAAATCACCAATCAAAGGAATAAATAAATACTTTCTATTTACTTTTAGGTCAAGCTCCATGAACACTTGTGAACTTGTCAGCTTTTTCCTGTTTTATTTTTTGTTTTTGATTTGGAATTTGAAGTTTAACAGAGTATCGTAGATCGAGATAGATCTGGTAGTTGTGAGGTTTTAAATCTACATAGGTACTAATTCTCCATTTTGCCCATAGAGAACCCTCGTCATGTGGTTCCCAGGCTGGTAGATGTTAGCAGATGTACAACAGAGAAAGTCTCACTGATTCACAGTCAGACCAGTTTACCCAAGGTAAGGCCCGCTTGTCCTGCCAGTGACACAGTGTGTTTGATGTGTCTTTGTAATTCTTGTACCATGCTTTAAGGACATCAGTGCTATTTATGGTTTGAATGTTTTTGTACATTCCTATAGGGTTTTTTTCTTGGTACTTTTTTTTCTGCACCCAAAGAATGGTCTTTCTATTTTTGTCTATGTATAAACATGGCGATGGATTCTCCTGTCAGGTAACATTTCCCACCCTACAATGAAAAGTACTAATCATGTAGTAGTATCATTAGCCCCTCATTTTCTGGTTTCCTCCCACCAGAATGTTGGCTGCTGCCGTATAATCGAAATATTCTTGAGTACGGCGTAAAACACTAATCAGATAAATAAATTCATTGGTAGAGTATAAATGCACGTTTTCTTGCAGCTCCCGGGGAAGAAGATCACAGTGACCAAGGAGCTTCCCAGTGTGAATGTGCACGACTTGTCCATCAGTCGGGATGATAATGGAGAAGTGCACATATATGCTAACCCTAGCGACCAGGTGGTGGTGCACAGGCCAGACCATGGCCCTGGCAAGGTGCAGGTGATATACAGGGATAGATCTGTGCACATCCTGACAGAGATAGGCGCTAAGGTGGCAGTTCACAGGGGGGCATGCCGTTCTCAGGTAGGGGATGTGGCAGTGATGCATGAGGAAGAGGAGGTATTGCACATGGATGCTTACTGTGCCAGAACTAGTCTCAGACTGATGTCTGCATGGCCTGAAATGAATAAGGGAATGTGCTTTGTTTATACCAGTAACTGTGTAAACAAGACCATGCAATTTATTGCACGATATTCAATATTTTATAGTATTTGCATGTATTCTTATTGGTAAAAGGTATCAGGCCCCATTGGGCACTTTTTGATTTGGTGAGGAAGGGGAGGCAACTGCATCTCATAAATGCTATTGGCTTTGGACTTTATTGTAATGATGTCCTGTGCATTTTATGAAAGTGTATCAGAACCTCCATTTGTCACTTTTCATTGTAGTTGCTCTGGGTTTGAGATTTGCCAGTGACATGATTGTGATTGATGCTCTTATGTTATGCAATTCTGATATTTATGCATGCCTATGGAAATGTTGAAGTTAAATTGTTTCTGCCTGCCACCTCTGTGGACTGCCACAACTTCACTTGTTGAATAATTAGGATGGTCACAAATTTCTTTATAATGTCTGTATAAAAAACCATGATCATTACTGTCTCAAATAATGTTAAGCTTTTATATTGCACGTTTAGTATCCTAAATCACATGTTTGTATTGAAATTTTGTTAAATATTGTTACATGTTAAAATGGAACATATTTAATTCATTGTTAATTGAAATTGTTATGAGAGCTTGTGTGTTTAATTCTTGAGATTCTCAAGTATTTTGTTATTTCAGAAGGCTGTGTAGAAAAATGGGTGTTAAATTCTTCAGTTTCTCAAATATTTTGTGATTTTATAAGTCTGTACAAAAATAGGTATTTAATTTGATATTAAAACAATCAAGATACTTTGATTTCAGAAATCTGCCACAAAGAGAATTGTAGAAGATTTCTCTACTAAGAAAGAATGCAAGGTAAACTGATAGATAATCTATATTTGCTGTATTGAAGGTTACTAATTTATTGCGTGTTATTTAAAAGGGTGTGTTTGTGACAGTTGAGAAATGTGAAATACCTGTTGTCCCAGTATGTTTGTGTGATTGTGCATCCCTTCCTCAGGTTGGGTTTCAGCAGAGTGCCCTGTTCTCCCTGTGGCAGTGTTCTGTGATTGGTGGGGTGTCATGAATGGTGTCTAATGCTCCGATAGAACCATGTAAATGACCACATTGAGACCACCAGGATAAGCATTAAGAATTAAAGTAATGTTGAACCCCTGATAAAATAAACACAAACATGGAAGCCTATTATTTTCCCTGACAAAAGATGTAAACCATATTCATGTTAAAGTGGTTCTGTTCTGTTTACAGACATTATTACCAGATCCTATCTTACAGCTGAAGAGAATTATTGGATATGGAGGTGCTTCTCATAAATATGTAAGTTCACTTGGTTGTACAAGTCAAGTGAATTTATGTCAAGGTCTTTCAATTCTTTGTAGGCCTTGCTCTAAGATGCTGTGTTAATTATGAATCCTTTTTTTTTGAGAGAGTAGATGATATTAGTGTATGTACAAAACAACGAGTAAATGATATTCTGAGGAAGTTAAGTTGGTACCAGTCTGTGTAACAGAACATACATGTTTGCAACTTGCAGTAAACATGTTGAGAGGTAAATTAATGTTTGCTTTTTGTATCTTCATGGTTGGATGCAACATGTATCTGTGGATTTATGTGAAGAATTGATGGTAATTCATAACGACATTACACAAATGTTTTTTTATATTTTACGCTAGTGTTTATGGTCCAGTGATGGGAAAGTGGTTGTTTACCCTTGTCATGCTGTTGTTGTGGCCATGAATGTCAATAGTGGGCATCAGAGGTTCTTCATTGGACATACAGACAAGGTAAAATTAAGTTTATGTAGACACTTTGCATATTGTTCTATTTCAGAATGAGATAACACTCCTACTGTTGACGTTGGCAAATCTAGTTTTGAACTTCAAAATTTATTTTGCTCTGTTCTTTTATTCTCTTTTTGCCTGCCAGGTATCATGTATTCTTTTCTAGCCTGTCAAGTATCATGTATTCTCTTCTTGCCTGTCCATTATCAAATATTCTGTTGTTGGCTGTCTGGTATCGTATATTCTTTTGTTGCCTGTCAGGTATCGTGTATTTCTTCAGGTATCATGTATTCTTTTCTTGCCTACCAGGTGTCGTGTGTATCACTCACCATCAATGATGCTCTCCTTGCCACGGGACAGACAGGAAGCATGAGTGTGGTGAGGGTGTGGAACTTCAGGACTGGAGAATGTCTGGCCATGTGTAAAACACATGTCCACTCTCTCCATGCCCTTTGGTGAGGTTTTGATTTATTGTTATAATTCATTAATACAGTATACTGATGTTAACAAGCTGCATATTCAGTAAATAAGAAATATGGTCAAGCATTTTCAAGAAACCCGATACAATTCTAAGAAAATAGGTAAATAGTTATTGTGACTTTTTAAAGAGATCTTTGCTGCAATGGTACTTTAAGAATATGTTCTTTATTCTGTTTTGTCATGGATATGTGTTTCTTATAAATTATATCTTTCACTAAAACTTTTTTTCAGCTTTTCACTTTCTGGAAATGTGTTATGTGGTGTTGGCAAAGATGGCCACAGTAAAAATGTAAGTGATGTCTGTTAATGTGTTACATGCATTTCTTTCTGAGGACAAATTCTTTCTTTGTTCACTTTGAAAATTTGTTTGTTAAGTATCACTTAATATTTTTTGTTAATGGAAGTATCATTCTGCCTAATATGTGAATGCTGGTTATTTAATTCTTGCTGCAGATGATTGTTCTTTGGAATACATCCAAAGTTAGCAAGACAAGGGAGATAACTGTCATTTCCAAGGCCCACACAGATGTCGATATTCAGTGCATGAAGATTGCACCTTTTGATGAAACCAGGTATGGAAAACTTAGATACTTTTAAGTACCTATTTCATCTCAGGAACTCTTGGAATTATCTGAAGTTAGTGGGTGGAAAGAGGAAAGTCTGGGAGTTAAAGTAAAGGAATTATCTCTTTCAATCTGCGTTATTCAACAAACATATATAATCATGTTTTTCTTGCTTACATTGATCATCCCAGTTTTTCAGACCTTACCTAGCTTGTGTTTATACTCAGGCTGGTGTCATGTGGCCGTGACAATGTGAGATTGTGGCGAGTGAAGGACGGCTGTCTGCGCTCAGGACCAGTCCATCTAGCAGAATACCACAACATGGAGTTCACGGATGTCTGTTTTGAGGCTGGCTATAATGCCAGGAAAGACCCTGCCGACAGGCTTGTGTGAGTGAACCTAAGCTGATAATTGTCTGCTTGATAACAGGCAGTGCATTGTGCCCGCAGGATAGTTAACCATGACTGACAGGTACATGTAATGTTTGATAGTCATGCCTCTGGCTATTAGTGTTGCACCAGTTTGCACCGTGCACTCGAACATAAACATGGGTACAAAATTTTCGACACTCCAGCTTTACTATATGGAATAGAACAGATGATACCCCATTTGGCTAAAGGTTGAGAAAACCCACCAATGGCACTATTGGCATGGGCATTACGTTCATTAAATCGGTCAATTATTGCCATCTTGTTTTGGGCTATAAAATCAGTGAAATAGCCTGCACAGTCATGGCGTGATGTTTTCTGAATTTAAATTTGTGTAAAGTTGAATAAATGTTTGTTTTATTGATTGATAGAAACATGGTCATCAAATTGTGAAAATCAGTTTTTCACTTTGCAGATATGCCTGTAGTCGAACTGGCTACATTGTTGAAATTGATTACCAGAAGCTTTCTATTCGCCATGTAAGACGTCTTCTTCCAAACGCGGGCAAATCGAAACAGGAGAAACAGAGTTTCAACTCTGGTAAGCCACTCAAAGACCAAGTTCTTGTATGTCATCTCACAGAAGTAAATAGATTATTTATTCTCCAATGCTTGCAGAATTGAAAACATTTGGAACACACATTGGTTATTTCCCACTGAGTGTGCCTCAATATACAGACTCTCTCTACCTGCCTGTCAAATATTGGAAGAAAGGAAGTATAATATTGACTATATTACACAAATGATTATGATTATGATGTAATGATTATTTCTGTTGAGTTTAGGAGGAAGGGCATGGCTGAGTGGTTGAGGTGCGTGTCGTCCAATCACTAAGACGCATGAGGTATTGGTTCAAATCCAGCCTCAAGCAGGGATTCTTCAATATTCTCTGCCGGAATTAGAATAGTGAATGTTCATTGTCTATAAGTAGTTTTTATCATAACTTAATCTTTCGCCCAATGGTTTTTGTTTTTTGTGGTAAAAATATTTTATATGATTGTAAAATTTTGATGATGCCTCTTGCATAGTCTAGCCAGAGTTTTTGTTTATGAGCAGGTGGAGGTATATCAATCAATGGCATGAAGATAAATGAGTCATTTTGTGTCACTGGCTCAGATGATGGCTACCTTAGACTCTGGCCATTGGACTTCAGTCGTGTCTTTTTGGAGGCTGGTAAGATTCAGATAACTGAAAAAACATGCAATGACTGGCCTAGGTGATGTCCAGAAGAAATTGGCTTTGTGTTCATATCTTCATATTTAGGTTGATGTGCAGATAGTTATTGAGAAGTATTAAAAGGAACAGGTGTGGAAAAACAATCACATGCTAATTCCTAAATTTTTCAGCTATGAATGAACAACTTCATGTACAATTAAGCACCTTTTTAGTTTCAGTTTTGGAGACAGAACTACATTTTGATTGGATTAGCCAGTTTGGGAATGAACGTTTGGGAATGTTAACTTGATATGCGGGCAGTTTGTATACTCTTTATCCCTTTTGTCACTATCATCTTGCTCATGTGTTTGACAGTTCACGAGGGACCAGTAACGGCTGTGGACATCTCTGCTGATGGTACAAAGGTTTTAGCTGGCACTTCTTCTGTAAGTAAACATTGCATTGATTTAGATCCTCACCTAGATTGTAGTTTTTCAAAATCTTCAGCAAAATTGAATACTGCATTTTTTAAAAATGCCAACATTTATGTTCCTTCCCTGATACTCTTTATGATTTTATCTCATTAAATCTCAATAATTGTCATTGTCTGTCAAAGCTATGGAAGTGAATTTGTGATTTTCTTAATGTCTACATGTTTATGTACATGTTTCCTGAAGTTTTATTGTTCATGTTCAGGGCAATCTGGGTGTATTGGATGTATGCAGTAGAGACTACACAACCATAATGAGATCTCACACTAAGAAAATCACCTCACTGTCAGTGGACCCATACAGGAAGCACATTGTGACTGTAGCAGAGGACCATACCATACGAGTCTGGGACTCTGACTCACTGCAGCAGGTAAGCAGTATAAGTAACGACTGTGTAGTCATGAGATCTCACACCAAGAGGATCACTTCGTCTGTGAACCCATACAGGAAGCACATTGTGACTGTAGGAGAGGACCATACCATACGAGTCTGGGACTCTGACTCACTGCAGCAGGTAAGCAGTATAAGTAATGACTGTGTAGTCATGAGATCTCACACCAAGAGGATCACTTTGTCTGTGAACCCATACAGGACTTGGACTTACTGATTCATCTACTTGATAGCAAAATTTCTTTTCTGTGTGTTTCACCTCTGTGATATCAGCTTATTTGCTAGGTTTAGGCTATATGCTTTCAGTTGCTCTCCCTGTCTCAGCTATATGTTTTCTGTTTCTTTCTTTTGTTTCAGGTTTACTGTATGTTATCATTCGCATAATTTTTTTTTGTCTATATTTCAGCTGTATGATTTCAGTGCCCCTAAGGAGTGCCCATGTGTGGTGTGTTATCACCCTCTGGGTCAGATCTTCTCTTGTGGCTTTGAAGGGGGCACTGTGAAAGTTTTCAATGTCTCTACTACCAGTATGTTAGCTGAACACAGGTAAGATGGTGTCCTTATGTATTTTGTACTGTATGTTCCAGGTTTATGATCCATTTTAAAACGAGTGGCAGATAGGTTTAAGCCTAGGACCAGGTGTATGACCCATTCTGAAACAGGTGGCAAGAGGTTTAAGTCTACACCAGGGAAAGGGCCAGGTGTATGATCCATCTGTAAACATATGGTAAAGAAGTTTAAGCTTACACCTGGGAAAAATCTGGCTTCAATAGGTGGAAAGTGATTTAAGCCTAAACCTTAAGACCAGCTGTATGATCCATCCTGATACAGGTGGCAGAGAGGTTTAAGCCAAAACCTGGGGAAAAGGCCAGGTTTATGATCCATCCTGAAACAGGTGGCGGATAGTTTTGAGTCTACACCTGGGAAAAGGCCAGCTGTATGACCCATCCTGAAACATATGGCAAAGAGGTTTAAGTCTACACCTGGGAAAAGACCAAGTGTATGATCCGTCCTGAAACAGGTTGCAGAAAGGTTTAAGCCTACGGCTGGAAAAAGGCCAGGTGTATGGTTCATCTTTAAGTTGGTGCAAAAATTCGGACCACATAAAAGAGACTTTACATGATACATTGTTTATGAACAAATGCAGGTCGTCGTGAAACAAATAGTAAATAAGTGCCGCTTTTACAATAAACTGACAACAGTGAATCACTGTAAATGATTATTGTAAATAATTGCAAAATTTTGCCCATGACTAAATTGCACGTTTTGTCTGATTCTGAGAATTCTTTTGATCTCAGAAAGCTATTTTCACATCTGTTTGGAAGATAGGGTGATGAAGGTAGGGTTTTGGCACTAACAGTAATATTTTGGGAAATTTATTTGTGTCTAAAAAATGCACTTTTTTTGAAAGGTCATTTAACATAGTAAATAGTCATGCCTCATCATCTGCTATATTAAGCATTGTGTATATGTCCCCTACCTGTTTCTTTCTCAGGCAACACTGGGGTAAAGTCATAGGACTAGCCTATTCACCTAATGGTGACTACATGTATAGCGTGGGATCTCTGGGCTCCATCGCACTATACGACTGCTCTGACAACAGCTATGAACTCATCCGCTTGCTGGGCAACACTGTGGCTCGGGGAGAGAAGTTTGGGCCAGACGCTGTGGCGGTCAGTCCAAGGGGAGAGTACATTGCCTTTATAGGTCCCACAGAGTACACGATAAGTGTAGCCAGTGGAAGGTCACTGGATGAAGTAAGCATTTGACGATTTATGGTAACTAATTTATGTGCAATACAGTACCTCTTTGATAATGGGAACAGTATAGTTACCAAAAATGGTCAAAATACAGTGTTTTGATTACTCAGAATACAGCATTGTGATTACTCAGAATACAGCATTGTGATTACTCAGGATACAGCATTTTGATTACTCAGAATACAGTATTGTGATTGCTCAGAATACAGTATTGTGATTGCTCAGAATACAGCATTGTGATTACTCAGGATACAGCATTTTGATTACTCAGAATACAGTATTGTGATTGCTCAGAATACAGTATCATGATTGCTCAGAATACAGTATCGTGATTGCTCAGAATACAGTGTTGTGATTGCTCAGAATACAGTATTGTGATTACTCAGAATACAGCATTGTGATTACTCAGAATACAGCATTGTGATTACTCAGGATACAGCATTTTGATTACTCAGAATACAGTATTGTGATTGCTCAGAATACAGTATCATGATTGCTCAGAATACAGTATTGTGATTGCTCAGAATACAGTGTTGTGATTGCTCAGAATACAGCATTGTGATTACTCAGAATACAGCATTTTGATTACTCAGGATACAGTATTTTGATTGCTCAGGATACAGTATTTTGATTGCTCAGGATACAGTATTGTGATTACTCGGAATACAGTATTGTGATTACTCAGAATACAGTATTGTGATTACTCGGAATACAGTATTGTGATTACTCGGAATACAGTATTGTGATTGCTCAGAATACAGTATTGTGATTGCTCAGAATACAGTATTGTGATTACTCAGAATACAGCATTGTGATTACTCAGAATACAGTATTGTGATTACTCGGAATACAGTATTGTGATTACTCAGAATACAGTATTCAGGCATATATAGAACTTTTTAATAAATGGCAGCTAATCCATTTGATGTCATAATTCTTGAAGTTTTTTGCAAACCCTGTGGAATGTTGTTATAACACAAAAGGATATTGTTATAATGCTGAGGTTATTGTGTTGTGAAAACTAACACAATCTGACATAGTTGAAAGGACACTAGATATTCGTTGTTGTCCATTTTCATGTGCTTAATAAACAAGAAGTTGTTATCTATAAGAAATCTATCTTGTCTTAGTCCATTTTCATTTTGAACACTTTACTACTTTGTGAACCCATGTTTATGAATGGTTTTGAGTGACAAATTTCTACTCTCTCAATACTGGATTCAAGTGTAATGTTATCTACTGAACATCTTTGACGCATTGAGTGGTTTTTTATGATAAGCCAACAAATTAGTAATTGCACGATCAGCAATGCATACCTGTTAGCTGCGTCTTCTTGTATAGGACACCCTGTGCCTTGCAGACTAAACATGTAATGCCTGGACTGGCATATTACCCTTTTACAGGTGATGAGGATTGATATTACACACATGAATGTGGTTGATAACAGCAGAACCGAGGTAGACTCAGCCCTCAAGGTGGTCTACACCCCAGAGAGCCTCAACCAGCTGCTGGTGACAACGGCCAGTAACAAACTACTCAAGTTCAATGCCAAGACAGGCAGGCTGCTAGCAGAGGTGAGTGACTAAGAGGTCAGCTTTTATAGTGGTAGCTCAGTTGGTTAGCGCGCTATCGCAGCGTAATGACCCAGGAGCCTCTCACCAATGCAGTGGCTGTGAGTTAAAGTCCAGCTCATGCTGGCTTCCTCTCCGACCGTACATGGGAAGGTCTGACAACAACCTGCGCATGGTCGTGGGTTTCTCCTGGGCTCTTCCCGGTTTCCTCCCACCATAGCTGGCCGCCGTCGTATAAGTGAAATATTATTGAGTACAGCGTAAAACACCAATCAAATAAATAAATTTATAGTGATAATTATAGCAGACTTGATGGATGCCTTTATGGTGTAAATAATCTACGAAGTATCCATAATTTGTTTGATCAGTTGATCAATTATTAAATGACAGCACAAAACTAATGTGCTCACATAACCTTCAAGGGAAATGAAAGTTGTTAAAATGTTTGATTTAGTCCTGGAAAATCATTTTAAAACAAGTGTGGGTGTATTTATCAATTAGGTTGAGCACATCCATCGTACACCTTGTACGTCATTGGACACTACAGCAGATGGATGTTATCTGGCAACAGCTGGGGACAGAGTTGTGAAAATCTGGGATTATAACATGAACCTAGACATCAACTTTCAGGTATTTTTGTCACACTTACTGACTGCTTTTTTCAGTGTTTAACAGCTTGTGGTTCTCAAAACAGAGGAGTGCTTTTTGGAGTATATATGCATTAAAAATGTTTTAATGCCCTGCACACTTAATTTTTTTTTCCTCCGTTTTTTCTTTTTTTAAAGTGTTTGAAAGATCTTAGTGTCTACATTAGACATTCAGTGTTATTTTAGATTCCATTTATCTTGAGTTTAAACTTTAAAAATTATGCTCTGAAGGTCAAAGTGTGGTTGGTTGGTTTGTTCTTTGATTTAGATTTGTGCTTTAATGCCTGTATTGGTATCGTCATTTTTTAGTTTCTTTCCATGTTTAATGAAGATGGAAAAAATTCACTTTGCCTGAATTGTTATAGAAATATAAAGATCAGATTCCCAGAATGTAGATGCTACTTACTTGGACATCACACTAAGTAGATCTTTGCTCAGAAATGACTTGTTGGTTTAGCTGCTAGTACCCTAAACTGAAATATCAAGATTAGGAAGAGATAATTTAGGCAATATAATTCAAGCTGATTTTTTCTACATGTATCGTATTCATTCATGAGAATTAAACTTCAATCATATGGGACTGATGTCCCATCAGATTGTGTGTGGCAGTGTTATAAAATGTATTTATGGTGTGCAAGTTTAATTTTGGGATTGCAGGTTTGTGCTTTTCTCTAATGACTAAGATCTTTGCACCACAGGTGTTCATTGGCCACTCAGAAGCTATAAACCAAGTCCAGTTCATGCCTGATGGCCAAAGCTTCCTCAGTGCTGGGGAGGCCCTCTATCTGTGGGACTTTCTGGCAGATAAACAACCAACACCATATTTACCTGAGTAAGTTTTTTCTTCACTGCAGAAGTTTTCAGCGATTTGAGTATTTATCTATCATATAATAACAAAATTTCAATGCTTGATTTCTTCCAGTTGTACTGAGTTGAAGTAGGCCTATGTAGACAACCTAAAGCTCAACAAAAGTCCCACACATATGCAGTTTTCTGTGTGATCTATGTATTGAACTGGTTTAAATTTTGAAGATTACCTAGGGGCTTTACCAGCTCAGATGGTTAAAGTGCCACCTTCCTGGGACTATTGGGCCCTTGACGAGTCACATGCATTCAAACCCAGCTCATGCTGTTTCTGCTGTAGCTTTAAAGCGAAAGGTTTGTCAGATACTAGAGAATGTTGCAGACTTCCTCCGAGGTTCTGGTATCCTCCAACCCATAAACCTGACCGCCATCATGTAAGTGAAAAGTTCTTTAGCATGACGATAACACCAATCAAATAAATAAATAAATAAAGACTGAGAGGTGTCAAAAAATATTTGTCTGAAGGTATTTGAAGGCATTTGCAAGTCTGGTGCACGCCATTTTCTTATTGTTTCTTTCAGAGGTAGAAATTACCAGGAAAGAGATTGGTTTCACAGCAAAGGTACAGTTTCTTCAGATATTCAAGGAAGAGATTTTGCTTGATGGCCATCCCTACTTAGCTGATGGCTGACAAGCCTTCAGCATACATTAAAGATGAACAGTTCCTCTGATCTTATACTTAGATACTGTACTTCGATTTTACACTGTAATGAGTTAAAAAATGACAAAAATATCTAATCACTTACATATTCTTTTTATAGTACACCCTGAGAAATAAGTTTTGAAGTCGGTGTAGGAAATGATGGCAAATTGTCTAGCTATTCATGTAATGCAAAAAATTTACAAAACAATTAGTTTTGTCCTGTATGATACAGTTGACCCCAGTCAAAATATTGTTTCATGTTCCTTGTCCAGCTGCCAATTTTCAGGCATGTAGTATACTTCAGTTTTGTTTTGCTGCCTTTTTTAATTTCAGTAGCAAATCAGAAAGCTTTGCATCTCACCTTGAAAAGGAAAGAACACATTTATACAACATATGTGTTAAATGAAGGAGCTATACTGCGCCAGTAGAGCTTGTATTTGAGTATTTAATTGTTAAACAGATTACAGATTTCATCGTGCTTAGCTTTGCCCAGTAGCTCTTCAGGGCATGGCATTCCAGACACATTTGGCAGCCTACAGCCACGCATGTAGTCATGATGTGGCCCTCTAGTACATCCCAAACTCTTCCTTTTTAGAGTTGGTTTTCACAGACCTAAAAAATCCAAGATTATCACGATGAACATATATATTTAGCTGAGACTGGAAATGCATGTTAATCACATGGTAGGAGTAAAACAAGGACAGTAATGTCACACTGAATATTCAAGAGGAGGAAAGAGGGCTGTTCATTGGACAAGCTTAATACATACAGAATTCCACATAGTTTGTTTATCAACAAAATAAATAGCAATCAATCATCAGTACGGGGCCACTCATTTGGTAATGCCATTTTGCCATGTTATAGCTAACTAGAGTGACATCACAAAACCTAGAACTCTCCCGTACCATCTGTATTAAACAATGTGACAATAAGAAAAAGGTAAACAAAAACACCTGGTACCCAACCAAAGAGTATCAGTTTTTCAATAGGCCGATGTTTCTTGAGTTCGGCGCTCGATCAGGGTGATGTTCGTGGATGCAAGCATCATGTTTTACCAGTCATGCTCATCCTCATCCTGCATGGGTGTATAAAGCATTAGGTCTAGCTGGCTGTACCAACATCAGGGAATTTACCGAACAAAGCAGAACCTCCTGATTTATAAAAGACTCTTTCATTTTGATTTTGGGAAGATATTTTCATAATAAATCTGACCTTGCTAAGGAAAAATACTTCTCTTCAAGCAATGACTTTCCAGCTCACCCTGACAAGTTACTGTAGTCTCCTGCCCAACATGTATGCATTGTGACATGGGCTACTGTGTGACATGAGCTAACCACAAAATCCCATTTATTGCATCGATATCTGTGTATCCACTATAAGACACCACACTGATAATTGGGAGCTAATAGTGTTTTTTGAAATGCCAGCCAATTATCATGTGACGCGTTCAGCGCCAGTGATTGGCCAAGTTTATGAGGTCTTTTCTAACATGGCTACTCGGAGAGAATTGTCCGTCAGTGCCATATCCCCAATACTGAATTTCATCTTCTCGGCTTTCAAAATTTTATAGAATTTTCTACATATTTTCCTGTGATAACTGGGTCTTGTATCCTTTTTGCTATGTATATATAGTGGCAGACTTTATGCTCACTTTAAGGTATACGTTGCATAAATGCATACTTTTCTTTTATGCTGAAAAATGAGCCAAATGTTATTACCCTTTGCAAAAACTAATGTCTGTGATAAGTTTTGCTAAGTAAGAAAAGATGTTTATGGATTTTTGCAGTGTTAAGATCTTTTCAGTTCACCATTAATTCTTCATACATGTAAAGAAGACCGATAGAAAAGATGTTCATAACTTTTAGGGATATCATCAGAGTAATACTTTCCAAACGGTCAGAAAATATAACTTTATCTTCATAAACACTACTTAGGCTGAATGTAAAACATATTGTGGAAAAACCATTCCATAAGGCATGTCGCTGATGGTGTATTTTAGCGAAATATTGGGTGACATCAAGTCCATTTATTCACGCACTTTCAAGTATTTCCCATTTCATCATCTGCTCTCCTTTCAGACAATACTGATATAGTCACAAACAGCCCAGTTCGGAGAGTATTTGACTCCTTCACGGATTTACCAAGGCAGACACCTCCCAAACCAGCTAAATATGACTCACCTGTCCGTATAGATGACCTCAGTTCAATCCACAGAGCCTCAGACACAGGTAAAATTTCCAAAGAGTGCTCACACTGCTTCTTCAAAACACATCTGATTCAGGGAAGCATTGCCTTCGAATGGTTTATAATTGTTCTTTGCAATAGCTCACATATAACTGAAGTTTGACCCAGAATTTGTCACATCTGTGCTTCAAAAAGCTCTATGAATTAAAGACTGAATGTTTTTCACTATACGATTTGTCTTGGTCTATGGCTTTGAAGTGGAGATGTGTGTATAATGTAATTCTTCAACATTTTTGCATGTTTGTAAGGTGTTTATTCAAGCATATTCTGAAGGCATTATTCTGCATTGACTGGTAACATTATACTGTTTGTGAAACCTATAAATTGGCCATTCCAGTCATTGTATTTTTGGCACCAAAATTAAATTACAAATGTTGCACTTAAAGTTGCTCTTCTATACGCAAATAGGTTAATGGAGAAGAAAATTTAAATATCAAAAAAATACCATTGAAAAGAGTATGCATTTCCTCGCAGGTGCATGCCATAAAAAAAATTCTAATATGTACCTCAAGTTGATAAATTATAAATGAAGTCAGCACCAAAATCGGCTGTGGGCAACTCCATTTTGCCTAAGAACTAGTCCTGAAGTCTTCTGTGTTAGGAGGAGAATTGCCATCAGAAACCGTTGAGGTGCAGTTCATCCATTTCCGGTAGAACTCTTCTTCCCAGAAGGTAGCAAACAATACAGTTCGTTTTCCGCTTGACAATCGGGAAACCGGAATGTTGGACGTAGGTTCCGAGTTTACACGAACAAACCGGCAGTTTTAACGACCCTCATTGACTAAGAGGCAACATAAATTACAGGGTGTTAAAAATGGAGGACGCGATGGACTCAGCGATTTATGCCAGCTTTGCTGTTTTCAGGCTTTATGTGGCGAAGAAAAATCACAAAATTATGCAGCAGGCACCACCAGATAGAAAAAAATGTGCTCTTTTCAGCCCATAGTGTCATTTTTTAAAGTTTTCTTCTTTAAGGAATTATGGTTAGTGTATATGAGAATACAAATAAAGAAAAATACTTTACCACTACAATGTCTTTTACAGATGAAGTTAATTCTGAAGGCTCTGTGAAGGAAGCTGTTATTGTTGGTCCAAGGATACCACCACAAAAAGCGCCCTCTAGTGATGAGGATGAGGTAAGCTCTACAAGTTGTGTCACTGAGGCTTAGGCACAGCACTGTGCTTTTCGGTAAAACATTTGGAAATTTGTTTCTGCAAAGTTTTAGATTTATGCTAGCTCTGAGTTCAGCTGCACATCTTACCTACGCTGTCCTCTAAGCATCAAAGCTGTACTTGACAAAAACAGGTTTCCCATTTCCAGATGATTCTGATTCATATCACCTCATTGTGCAGGAGTAATTCAGATCGTACCGTCACGATTAACACAACTATAACCAACACATCAACTCAAACACGATCCAACTGTCAAAAACTAGCTTTTTCCAATCGTGTTTCCTTGCGTGTTTTGATCCAAGTGTCAAAAACTAGCTTTTTCCAATTGTGTATACATTGCATGTGTTTGATCCAACTGTCAAAAACTAGCTTTTTCCAATCGTGTATACGTTGCGTGTGTTGATCCAACTGTCAAAAACTAGCTTTTTCCAATTGTGTATACGTTGGGTGTGTTGATCCAACTGTCAAAAACTAGCTTTTTCCAATCGTGTATTTGTTGCATGTTTTGATCCAACTGTCAAAAACTAGCTTTTTCCAATCGTGTATACGTTGCATGTTTTGATCCAACTGTCAAAAACTAGCTTTTTCCAGTCGTGTATACCTTGTGTGTTTTGATCCATCTGTCAAAAACTAGCTTTTTCCAGTCATGTATACGTTGCGTGTTTGGGTTGCGAGGGGGGACTTGGCTTCTCATCCAAAAACTAAGATCATCTTCTTCTTTTATAAAAGTTGATATGGTATCTCCTTTTGATTATTATGACAAAATTTAATTTTAAGACTCCCAAAGAAGTTGTTACTTGCCATTTTAATGGTGCAGTTTTCTTCCTTTTGATCAAAACATGCCACAAGTTTATCTTTTCTGGCTTTCTGGGTTCGTGAGGCAGACGCATATAAAAAAACTGGCGGTTAGCGAAGTTTGGCTTACTTTCATTGAGACAGGTAACGCATTTGTGTTAATTGTGATGTTATTGTCTTTATTATTCATGAATTACCATGTGATATAAAGTCAAATCTACTGTAGAATTGAAAGAAGCATGTTTTTATAGAGTGCAGCTTTCACATGTTGAGAACAGCACAATGAGGAACTTGTAAAACACTTCTTTCCACCTGCACCAAGATGGTCCAACGCTGCGAGATCATTTGTTCTGTCCTTTATTACATCACAATTATCGGTGCACGTGTGCTCATAAAACATACATAAAGTACACATGCATTGCAACATCACAGAAGAAAACTATGTGTTCTACTGTCATTTGGACCATATGCATGTAGTTGGTTCTGACCTGTACATTTCTGAGGGGGTCAGCCCATAGAGGGCTTTTAGAGCAATCTGTACAGTATGTGTGCTGTGTATATGATAAATTTCATGAAATTTTCACAATTTTATGTGGGTGCATTCCATATCCCAGCTCAGTGGAATCTGTATGTACAGTATATCCGCTCATTTTATGAAATTAATGTAAAATTTTGAATGATAACTTGTGTTATTATTTTTCCACTAGGCTGTTGTCATCATCTCTAAAAGCTTTCAGGGTGAAAGTCCCCATGTCAGACAGGTTAAATCATCCAACATTTCTTCTGAAAGTAACACCCAGAAACAGAAAAGTGTACATGTGGAAAAGCCATCAGTGCACAAACACTTCATACAGAGAGAGAAGAGTCACAGTCTTGCACAGGTAACTCTGATGTACATTTGTTGGTAACCTAACGTGTGTAAAATGACAAGTTTGGAAGACATTTATGAACCTTATTAATTATAGATGTAAATTTGGATTGGCTAGGATTATCAAATTGAAGGGTTCACCAACATGTCTTCAGTCAAAAACAAATAAGTTCAAATCTGCCAAAATAAGACTTGTAATACCATGCCAAATTGTTAAAGAGTTGCAGTATTTTCCTCATTTCTTCACACTAAGTGAATCAATACTTTCTGCTTGCTGGAATGTATCATTGCTCATTTTAATAATGAGATAGTTGGAGCTTTTTTCTCAGTATTTTTAATAATTAGTCCTTGTAAACTAATAAAACTGAATTAAGTAATCAAAATAATGTATGGTGTGAAAAGACAAATAGTCAAAATTTAATGTAAAAAAAAAAAAGAGCGAAAGGTAAAATAAAAACATGTTAATTGGTTGATATTCGCTTTTCTGCATTTATTTCAATATGCACATACCCTGCTCGCAGTTATTTATGTCCTGTACCTGTGACCCCTTACAGAGACGATACACAGCACCTCCAAACCAGGCAGGCCTGAAGTTGAAGTCTGTGATAGGGTACAACGGGAATGGAAGGGGAAACATGGTGTGGCAGCCAGACTCAGGTAACACGTCTGGATACAGATAGTAGTCACTCCATTCGATTGTATAAGTGAGTGAGTGAGTGCTTGGGGTTTAACGTCTTACTAAAGATTTTTTTAGTCATATGATGACAAAGGAATCCTTAGAGTGCGTGTATTGTGCCTCCTTGTTGCAGGACAGATTTCCACCGCTTTTTTATCTAGTGCTGTTTCACTGAGACGCCTTATCGAAGGCAAGTAAGGCGCCCCGCCCGAGCCATTATACTGATTCGGGTCAACCAGTCGTTGCAGTATTCCCTTCATGCTGAACGCCAAGCGAGGAAGTTACAACTTCCTCTTTTAAGGTTGGATAAGAGAAACTCTCATTCTTAGTATTATTTAAGCTTATCACCTGAACTTAAGGTGTTTGATCACAGTTACACACCTTGTCAGGAGTTACTTAATTTTCTGAGGGCTTTCAGAAAAGATGTGGTAGAATACAAATTTGTGGATATTTGACATTAGGAGAAGCACAAATACATTTTGTGTCACAGGCTGCAGGGTAGCTTGCAATTTTCTAGAGCCTATAAGGCAATAAAGGTGCATGTCTGAAGGAATCATGTTTGTAGTTGTATTTTCTTTGATAGTACGTATCATCTTTATCTCAGTAGCATTATCTGAACTTATGAAACGATGTGACTGATGAGCAGCGTGTAATTGGCTTATACACTGGTGTATAACCGCCTTATACACTGTTATATGATCATCACTGCTCTTGTTCAGAGAACCTGGACAATATGGAAAATAAAACACTCGCGGGCAACAATATTGCCAGTATATAATCTCAGTTCCACATGTTCTCCTTCTTCTAGTGCCCAAGGTGGAAATAAGCAGCGGTGCTCTTTCATATGACCTTTCATCAAGTTTGCTGGAAACATTCCAACACTGTGGCATATGCATGGAAAAGATTGCCAGTATACTTGTCCAAGGCCACTGGTTTACCCAGGGCAATCCAGTTTTCTCCACTTCTAATATTTTGACCGACCAAAGTTTGCCTTTTCAAATATCAATCAAAAAAAAAAAAAAAAAAAATTAAAGACCAATGTAAAATTGACTGTTTTAAAAGTTGTCAGTCTTGGCACTTACTCACGTGGGTGTTTATTTATTTATTTGATTAGTGTGTTACGTCATACTCAAGAGTATTTCACTTATACAACAGTGGCCAGCATTATGGTGGGAGGAAGCCATCATGACCATAGGCTGGTTGCTGGCAGACCTTCCCACCTATGGCTGGAGAGGCAGCCAGCATGAGCTAGAATTGAACTCACAGTGATCTTATTGGTGAGTCTCTTGGTCATTGCGCCGGGCTGACTCATTGACCACAGCGGCTCATAGCATAACGGTTTTTGCTTAAAGACCACCAGCCCTTGCGGAGGCCTGACAGACAATGTATCCTAATGGTTCTTGCTGGAAGACCACTAGCCCTTGTGGGGGCCTGACTGACAATGTAGCCTAATGATTTCTGCTGGAAGACTGCCAGTCCTTGTGGAGGCCTGACTGACAATGTAGCCTAATGGTTCTTGCTGGAAGACCACTAGCCCTTGTGGAGGCCTGACTGACAATGTAGCCTAATGATTTCTGCTGGCAGACTACCAGTCCTTGTGGAGGCCTGACTGACAATGTAGCCTAATGGTTCTTGCTGGAAGACCGCTAGCCCTTGTGGAGGCCTGACTGACAATGTAGCCTAATGATTTCTGCTGGAAGACTGCCAGTCCTTGTGGAGGCCTGACTGACAATGTAGCCTAATGGTTCTTGCTGGAAGACCACCAGCCCTTGTGGAGGCCTGACTGACAATGTAGCCTAATGATTTCTGCTGGAAGACTACCAGTTCTCGTGGAGGCCTGACTGACAATATAGCCTGGTGGTTTCTGCTGGAAGACCACTAGCCCTTGACTAAGTTTGTTACTGGTTCAAGGCTGCCTCAGTGATTTAGCTACAAATTTTGTTTAGCCGTGGTGATCAGATTTCTCCCAGGATTTCATTCACTCAGGCCATTATGGGTAGTAATAGACAAATGCTACATGCTATTTTGCAGTGTACAAGTGTGTTCATTGGATTTTCATTCGTGTATTCCAGGTTTGTTCATTTATACCAGTGGCTGTGTGGTCATAGTGGAAGATCTAAACACCAGCTCTCAGCAGTTCTTACAAGGTAAGTTTAATAAGTTCAAAAATACTGTATTATTTCTGTAATTTCACCCATGACAAAATTACTCATTTTACTGGATTCAGAGTGATGTGAAAAATGTCTTGAGATTTGTTTGGAAGGTAGGTCAATAGTGGAAAGTTTCAACGCTAAAATAACATTTCATGACTTTCATTAGCCTCTAAAACTTCACTTCTTGGGATGATTTTCAGGTGATATACATTTAATTGCAGGGTTATCAAGTGATTTAATGTGGCACTTACAAAGGTGTGTTTCATCACCAACTGTTTTATGAACTAGTAGTTTTAACCATACTTATCCTGGTCACTTGAATGGTGCACTGATGATTTTCAATAGGGTAGAACAAAGTACTGTAGGTTGACTGAATAGTCGTTATATGCTACATCATGTGAATCCTTATCAAGGTAAAATGTATTGAACACTGCTGTCAGTAAAAATAACACGTGTATTTTATTTTGTAGGCCATGTTGAGGAAATATCCACAATAGCCTTACAGAGTGATTGTCAGGTAAAATAATACTTCTCTTCATTCTTGGTCTTCACAAACACAAAATGTAAGACACTGAGGTACAGTTAGGTTCAGATGTTGTCATTAGACATCTATGACTTGCATGATAATGAATTTAAACCACAAACATAATGTTTGCTTTTCAAAAAAAAAATAAATAAATAAACAATGAACTCTGCAGGAGAGATTTACAACATAAAGAAGAAAATTTCAAATAGATTTCCTGCATTGTACATTGACAAGTTGATTAGGACAAGGTGTTTCCCTGAGTTACAGGCCTGTTACAAACATTTCATGATATACAATACATAACAGGGCCCTGATTTGCCAAAGTAAATAAAGGCAGAAGTCTGCTTGCCCCTGAGCAATGTTGCCACGGTCAAATACAGCTCTCACTCACTCCATCAATCCATGAAACAAATAGTTACAGCTATTTCCAGATGACAAACAGATGATTTAGCATATTGCATGATAAATATAGTCTTTTTTTGTAGATATCACAGCTTTATGAAGCATAGCACTAAGGGGTGTCATACAGTGCTTGGCAAAGTTTCCCGAAATGATTTCAGTAATATAACATATTTTCAACTTTACAGTGATAAACAAAATCAGTATGCCGTAGTATTAAAGGCCTTATCTGTGCCATCCTGGCACAAAGTATCCAACTGTTTCTTCAGGTACCCTTGATCATAACCTTGAATCCGTACAGACTTCCTCACTTTGTACACAGTCTAAATATAAATGTGCTGATGTTTCAGTGATAATTCTGACATAAATCACACAGAACTGACCCAGTTATGTCTTTCTTTAAGAAAAAACTATCAGTACTCTTCTTGAGATTTGTCCTTTGGAACTGGAGGCTCATAAACTAGTATATCTAGTAGAGCTAAAATGAAGCTGATGAGTTTTCAGCCTATTATAAAGCTTGTGATTCACATTTTAGGTACAAGAAAACTGTAACCTTATTATTTAGAGACTTGTATTTTTTTATATATTTTGTAAGATATTTTAGTCAGTCGATTTATTTACTCATTTATTTGATTGGCATTTTACACCATACTCAAGAACAGTTTTTGTTCAATGGGCAGACCAAATATAGGCTCATCCAGATGACTTCTATGCACCCCTGCGGCCAAGTTTGATTTCATTCAAAATTTTGATTTTTGTTCGATGTTATTTAAATTTGATATCAGTGATTAACAGTTAAGATTGAGTTTGGTGTGGACAAATATATTGTGCTTGGAATGTCAGAATCATGCACAAGGCTTTGTACATGTAATGAGGTGTAAATTTTTGGATAGGGTGAAAAAGCATGATGTGATGCAGAAAACTTCATACCTATCCACTCTGTGTTCTTCTAAACATCTGTTTGATTTTAATGCGAAAGTCTCTTCTGCTGTATGCATAAAAGAGAGGATTGATTGCAGCATTTGTTAGTATGATAATATCTCCTATATAGAACAGCTCAGTAGACCACATTGTCCCTTGGAGGGACTTTGATGTGTATATGTTGAAGTCTATGGCAGTTTCCAGGATCATAGGCATGTAGGACACAGTGAAGAACACAGAGGTCAGAGCCAATATTAGCAGCCCTCGCTTCTCATTTTTTTGAACAGGTGCCTCTGTAGCAGCTGAATTTACAGGGGCAACACGACTGTTCTCGATGCATATGCGGCGTGCCTGATTCCGCGCTGTCAGTATTATCTTTGTATACAAGGCGATCTGACATATCATGCAGGGAACAACATTGCCCAGATATATGAACCCTAAATATCGTCCATCGACAAAATGTTCCACATGACAAAAATTGATGGCGTCCTCCATGTCTAGATCATTCCAACCCATCAGTGGCATACAGCCCACAAATATACCATAGAGCCATATGAGGCAAAGCGAAATGTAGACTTTCTTCTCTGTGATGAGTGCTGGGTATCTGAAGGGGAAGATGATGGCCACAAATCTCTCCAGGGACAGCAGTAGTGGGGTGTAACTGGACACAATGTGCACAGCGAATGTGAAGACATTCAAAGCCAAGCACTCCATCTCTGTTAACTGTTTCAATTCCAGGATATTTATGATATGTGCAGGGGTGACCACGACCCCTGTGGCCAGATCATGTAAGCTCATACCGGCCATGAGCAGGTCATTCACCGAGCTTGTCTGTTGATTTCGATGTTTAACAGCCAGGTACAGTATAAGACAGTTCCCACAGCAGATGAGCACTAGCAAGATAATAGAAGCACCCACATTCAGCACAAAGTAGGCTGTGTCTCCCTTGTGGTTTGGTGACAGGCCATTGTCCGAGGAAGTGTTCCCTTGGCTTATGTTTGAGCCAGCAAAGGGACTAGAATGAACAACCAGTACTGCCTGCAGTAGCACAACAAAGATAAACTTGTGACTTCCATTCTTCATTTCTATTACGGTAGCTCCACGTGCGTCAGTTTTTCGTGAATTTTTGTTAAAATGAATCTTTTTGTCCCAGTAGGCCCTATGATTTTTTACTCCATATTAGCTTTGGTAGCTGTTTTCTGCATGCCTAGTGCTCAATGTATGTGCTTGCACCAATCAGTTGTAGCTGTGTTACAACTTGTATAGAAATTGTTTGACTTGTTCTTGGTGAGTACTTTCAGAAACATCTGCCATGATCTCTTCCTTACACAAGTGCTTATGGATCATTTGTAAGGCGTTCTTGGTGTTTAGGTTGAAAAGGTGACAAAATTCAGTGTTATCAATGAGAAGCAACTCTTAGAAAGCCTTAGTGTCCATAGATGTAAACACTTCATCCCAGGCAAGAGTTTCCCATCAGTGACATTTCTTGTACAGTGTTTCTTTTGTGAAGCATTGTTGCCTACTTGTCTAGTACAGTATTGAAGGTTTCTTGATGTCAACACTGTGAGTAGCACCTGTGTCACGATGCCAGTGCTTTGTCAGTTGTTGTTACCAGATGCACAGCTCATCAGTCAATATCTGCAGTCATGTAGAAGTACAATCAGTGCTTAATTACGGTGCAAATTCACGTCTCGCTAGTAAAGCTTGGTAAATATTGACTCTCCTTGCATTACTTCGGCATTGTCTGCAAAGACAAGAAACAGATCAAATAAAATGTATGTAACAATACAATTGTTATAATTATCTCATTGGTTTTGTTGATATTTCAGTGGTAACCTTTGACACATTTGTACAGATATTTGCTTACGCCTATCTAACTTTAAACAAAAAACCTCTGCACTGACAGATTTGCCTTGGGCGAATTCACAGTAAAGGCCAGATATAGTAACAATATGCATAGGTTCGAGTGATTGGGTAAAACATTAGAGGTATACATAGCAGAGTTTGTGGCAAATTATTGATTGTCTTCCCTTCACCAAGAGCAGAGTGAAGTATCCATTACAGAATTATGAAGAAGCACCTCTAACTGTTCCTATATGGATAGGATAAATGTGAAGTGCATGTCACTATAGTGTCACTTGATGAAATATTCTGACAGCTATCTGCTCAATTAGTTGATGAGTTTCATATTAATTATTTAAACAGTTTTGCAGGCAAAAAAATAATTCTGTTAACTGTTATAATCTAGGGTGTTTCAGTGCAACTGCTTAAAGCTTAACTACCAATGCGGTCGCTGTGAGTTCAGCTCATGCTGGCTTCCTCTCCGGCTGTACGTAGGAAGGTCTTGCAGCAACCTGTGGATGGTCGTGGGTTTCTCCTGGGCTCTGCTCGGTTTGCTCCCACCATAATGCTGGCTGCCGTCGTATAAGTGAAATATTCTTGAGTACAGCATAAAACACCATTCAAATAAATAAATAAATAAATAAGCTTCACTACTGTCAGAACTTGTTATTATCAAGTATTATCAAACTTTGTTCGCAGTTAATATGTGGTATAAAATCAGGGGAATACTGGTAATTCAGCAAAATTGACACATAACCTTTGTAAGCATGAAAAAAGGAATTTAATCAAGATAATTCAATAAACATTTTATCTTCTGATCTTCTGGTGGAATAATCTGTTACTTTGTACAAACATCTGAGGACCTGGATATTGGATAGTTAGCAGATTTCATGCATATTAATTACCTTAATAAGCTGGTCCAATCTAATCCACATTATGGTTCTTTTGCTCTGAATTACTGGCCCAGTTATCCTCAAAGTTGGTGCATAAATGACTCAGTGTGCAGAGATGGTCATATAATGAATTCAGCAGACATTGAAAGAGTAGTTTGTGTAAATCTGTACATATAAACATTTAGTTCACAAGAATAGTTGAGTTGTAGGGAGTAAGATCACTGACCTGAAATTTTAAGGCCTGGTGCATGTAATTTAAAATGACTTGCCGCACTTGCATAGCATTTAGTGACAACCAGCATGGAGATTTGTACTGTTTACAATTCTTTTTTTTCTGGGAATAATTGTTGAATTTGATTTTTTTGTTTGTGATGTTGGTGTTGGAACATAGACCAACTTATATTTTTGTTAATACTTGTTCGTGTAAGACATAAATTCATAGTTAAGTTTTTGCATTTCATTTTCGTCAGTTTAAGCTCACCCGTATGAGTTGTATTTGGATTATGTGGCCTTGTTGATGTCTGTCTAAACTGTTTTATAGGTTATCTGTCGCATTGATCCTCTGTATATTGCATTGATCCTGTGTATATTGCAATGATACTCTGTATGTTGCATGGATCGTCTGTATACTGCAATGATTTTCTGTATGTTGTAATGATCTAACTTCTGATACTAGAATCCCACTACGGGCAATTTGGCCATTTTTTTATTTGATATTTTGATTTGATTGGTGTCTTACTCTGTACTCAAGAATATTTCACTTACACGACAGTGGCCAGCATTATGGTGGGAGGAGACCGGGCAGAGCCCGGGGGAAACCTACAACCATCCACAGGTTGCCGGAAGACCTTCCGATGTGTGCTGCAGAGGAAGCCAGCATGAGCTGGACTTGAATTAACAGCGACGGCATTGGTGAGAGGCTTCTGGGTCATTACACTGCGCTAGTGTGCTAACCAACTGAGCTAGGGAGATTTTGATTCTCCATTTTCTTGTCTTTCCTGTCACTTGAGGATGAAAACCAAGTGTGTATTGTAAGTACCTTGAATTTGACGATAAGTCTGTAACTGTTTATGTGCAGACAAATGTCCATAATCTGTGCACCACTGCTTGTGAAGACCTCTGCCCATGCAGGTATTTTGGGCTTTTTGGCTTACATGCATGTAAACAAAAACAACAGCCTTAATCAACCCACTATGTGGCCATCAGGGGAGAGGTTTTTAAACATTCCAGCAGGTTTGGCTCAGAACTGTCAAGATAAAACACCAGTTTACACCTTTATTGAGCTCTATAATTTTCGCACAAGTAGGTTAATCTATTAACGTTTTGATCAGAGACAGGACGATTCTTGATTAAAATTTATTTGCAGACAAATTGATGACACAAAGTTTATCACACAAGGTTTATCACATATGACATTTGGTCATATTCTCTGTTTTTAGTTTAAAACAGTTGTTTGGTAGAATACTTTTATTTCTCACATATTTTGCAACATAATGCTTTGAAATTTTACATGCATATAACCAAAGACTTCAGCGAAAAATGATCCCTCAAATTTTTTATGTTTTTTTCAAGTTTTAAGGATATTAGTAAAAGAATATCAAAGAGTTTCCAAAACATTTGAACGTTTTGAAATTTTAGCACTTTCACTTTTTTAATGATCACTGAGAAAAAAAATCTATGATAAATAGTAAAAATATATCAGACTGTTTTTTTTAGCTCAACTGTACGAAGTACCTATAAGGATGGTACTGTGGCAGGGAAGGGGGGGAGGAAGTGTTGGTGTTGGTTTACCTTTTAATTTTTTTACCTCCTCTATAATGGCTTGTATAATAATTGGATTGAAGGTTAAGATTTTTTTCACAGCAATAGAAATTATGTTTTCATTTTTAATATTTACACCCGTTTCAACAAAGATGCTGGGAGGGAGGCTGGTGGTGGTATACTGGAATCGCCCCATCTGTCTATCTGTAGACACGAACTTCTGTAGACACGTCCCAAACTTCTGGGCTGATTTTGATGAAACTTGCCATACATCTTGCCTATCACCTGATCTTGGGCATGCTTAAATTTAATGGCAAACCAGTAATTAGTTTCATAATTATTCCTGTTTTAGAGTTTGTGTAATCATGCTTTTCACTGTTTTCAGATTTTGTCCATGCAACTCTTCCTAGTGTATTGAACCTATTTCCATGAAACTTAGCATAAATCTTCCCTATCATCTAAACTTGTGCTTGCTTAAGGTAAATTACAATTGGGTAATTAATTTCATAATTACTCCCACTTAGTGTAATAGAGAATTTTAATGTAGACAGATTTTGTCCATGCATCTCTTGCTTAAGTGTTACACCAATTTCCCAGACACTTTGTGTATGTCTTTTTTATCCTCTACACATCTACATGCTTAATAATAATTACAGCCTGATTGTTATTTTTATTTTCAGAATTAGCCCCATTCAGCTACATAATAATGCTTTTCATCCATTCAGCTAAATGGGCAAGCTGAAAACACATTACATTATCGAAATGACGGACCACACAGATGATATCTATGAATATATGAGAATAATAAAGGACGTGTGTATGACACTGTTTTGTACTTTATATTGGTTCAGAGGTGACAGGTCAGTATTTGAATGTATCACCTGACTTAAACATTAAGCATTATACTGTTTTATGAACATGTTGAATCAGATGACCTGCCAGTGTTATTTGAATGCCTTATTAGTTGAAATAGTAAATTATCCTCATGAACAACGAAATATTGAAAAAGTTGACAAATGGTGACAAAATAACATTTTGAAAAACAACTGTTTTTTTTTCCCCCCATTTTCTCTTCATTTTAACAAGTACAAAAGCTAGATGTATTTTGAAAGTATCTATAAAATCTGCAATTTATATATAATTGACCATTCATTCAGTATTTTGGGCTACACAGCAAAAATACAGAATTTCGCTTAAGAGGGGCTCTAGTATCCTTAACAGATATAAGTGTAGACTTCTTTCTGAGGTTGACCTCTACACATATAGATATACTGGCTTAACAGGCAACCAGGTATTCTTGTATCATTACACTTACAGACACCTGATATCCAATCAGATATCACAGGTGTTGAAGCCATAACTGAAATTTGATGATGGAACCTATCGGCGAAGCTAATAAAATTAGCTGTAAGAATCGCATTGACGTGAATATGGTGGGCTGGTGGTGCTTGGCTGGTCACGCTGCCGTCGTCTGATAAACATCGCGTGACTGCTAGTCTGGAACCAGTTAGTGAGTGGATGCGAATGTCAGGACAACTGTCTTTATATGTGTATACAAATCACCCATTCTAGTATGGAAAATCATGAAAAAACACAACTACATTACAACATCACATACTGTTGTTAAAGGATGCATAAAACTCTTGCTTTTTATTTCTAATACAGAGTATATGATATGGCGTAACATATAAAAGTACAAAGAAGCTTCTTAGCTTTTTTCTTGGGACATAAAAATGGTTCAAACTACAGTTTTCTTTAGGCCCTAGTGGTCAGAAATGAAGTAGCCAAACTGTGGTAAGGTCAATGGTGATAGCTGTCAGAACAGCTTGAATTGGACCGCGAAGCTGGTCCTGTGTTTCCACATCCCAGTAGGTCATTTCAGAATGTTTCTGACAATTGACGGAAAATATCCATTAATTAGAGAGGTTATGAATTTTTTGCTATTTTTTGGCATATCTTACTTCATTTTCGTTAAAACAATGCTGTTTGTTTTATAGTACATTTTAATATATCCTTTACCTACAAGTATAGCCTAATGTGGTCAGGAGAGAGTGTTTTTTAATACATTGTTCATGAAGGGGCAAACATTCAAAGAAGCCAGAAGATATTTAACATTTTTGATATGGCGCGCTAGCGCAGCGTAATGACCCGGAAGCCTCTCACCAATGTGGTCGCTGTTTGTTCAAGTCCAGCTCATGTTGGCTTCCTCTCCAGCCGTAAGTGGGAAGGTCTGCCAGCAACCTGTGGATGGTCATGGGTTTCCCCCGGGCTGTGCCCGGTTTCCTCCCACCATAATGCTGGCCGCCGTCGTATAAGTGAAATATTCTTGAGTACGGCGTAAACACCAATCAGATAAAAAAAAAAAATAAATAAATAAATATTGGTATATGATATTGTTATGACGTACAGTACACAGTCATATGCATTGGTTTATACATGGTTGAATGTGACACATGAATAAGTTTGCCAAAAAGTACAGCCAAATTTGTAAATTAAATCTTGGTTTCAGGTGCTGTTCTAAAAATTGAATAGTAGGCACTCCTTGAGCACAAACCTCTACCAGAGATAAATATACAAATATTCATGATGAGTTCCAAAAAATGGACATTACCTTGTTAGGCACTGTTACTGGTATTTAGGAGGCATATTTGCCACCAGGAAATAATTTGTGCCAACAGCAAATAATAAAACCTACAAAATAGGTAAGACTTCCAGATATCTACTGGCATGTGTATAACATTTAGTGGGTTAATCGAATGTTCAGTTTTATCCAGAGTTTCCCTTTAACCATCCACTCTCTCCAGCTGCTATATTTATAAACATGGCCAAAGGCTGACTTTTTTTTTGACTGGGCAACCTCCCCTTGCCCTCTAGATGACAGGAGATGTTAAGCTAACTTCAAGTGTCAGACTAGTCTAGACACAGTATTGTTTACCATGTAACTTCAGTTCTGCTGAACAGATCATTAGGAGTTATGAATAATTTATAATACATTATCGATGTATGGTAATAGGATGATCATATTCGGTTTACTAGATTTATTCGTTACACATGTAATCCTCCAGAGATAGTTACATTCTGGGAATCTTATCAGTGCCGCATGTGCATGATGTCTCGGACGGACAATTTAGATCGGTGATAAATTTCCCCTTGTAATTCTCTTAATTTTCCTTTTTTGGAAAATACAGACTCAGGAGGTTTTAATAATTAGGAATGAAATGCAATGATTTTTGTATTTTGCTGAACTCATTCAAAAATTCCGAATTTCTTCTGGCGGTATGTCCTTGTTTGGAATAAATCATTGAAAAAATCAACCTATAAATGATTATATCCTACATTAATAAAAGGTGCAGAAATTAGTTTTCGGTTTAACTTACGATGCAATTCGTACAAATCCTGAGGCTTCTGGAATGAAGTTTATGCCACAGTTATTCCTGTGTTAATTCATGCAAGACTGTGTTTGCATGAGCGGGCACCCCTTCTATTAAACATTCAGGCACTTAACAAGATCTTCTGTATGACAGGCCAGCATCTGTCTTTTTTGCTTTTTTCTTAGCTCCCCAACAATGATCTATGCAGACATGGACCTGTAAAACAGACATGGACCTGTAAAACAGACATGCATATTTCTTGTATGCTATTGGACCACATGAGGACTGTTGTAGACAGACACCTGTCACATTTAGCTCAATTTGCACTAGATATTTCCTTCCAGTATTAGCTAATATCTGACAGCATTGCGCAGTTTGACACTTTGCATCTGTTGTGGTGTTCTATTCTCCACAAATGGTGTTTGGGAGATGGGCAATCTTGCAGACCCATCACACACTACTTTTGGAGAATCCGTGGATTGCCTGCAGAGGCTAGATACATGTAACTTGTAAGAGCTATTTCAGTATATAGACATTTTTTTAAAGAACTTCTTCTCCAAAACGGCTTATTTGAAATTTGATGCATTTGTTGAATGGGTTATGAAGTTTACCAGTTTTATTTAAAATCGGTCAGAAACTGTGGTCTCTGAGGACTGATTTTGTTCGATGGCATTTGCAGTAAGATGTAGTTTGGCCTGCTGAAGATGAAGTTTTTTTTCACTTTAAACTCTGATATCTTGGTAAACATGACAGAAATAAAAATGTTTGCTTTTTTTAGCATTTTGTAGATACTTTATTGATGCATATATACAGTAGGCCTAGTGTTATCTTTTCTTATTAAACAGACTTACAAGAACGTATTAGTGACAAAGATGTTTATAGTATATAACACTATGCTGCATACAGATATCTCTTGTGGATCAGACTCGACTTGTAAATCAACTCAAAGAGTATACATTTTAAAATGAGATGCAAATTGACCAATTTATTTTTATAGTCAATAAATACCCATCAGACAAAAATAATTACCAGGACACTGATAATTTCAGTGGTCTGTAAATCAAATACTATTGTAGCCCAATCTGTGCACTTTCCATAGTATGTTCATAGATTTTAACAACGATCAGTAGTTTTCTTGGTAGGAATGTTAGAATGAAAATCCTATTTCAGAAATAGATATTTAAGAAAATTAATTTAACATTGGCCTTGGAGGTAACTAAACGGTTACGTGCTGTCTTACATGTACATGTGGTACATGTAGCTGCATCACTTCTACTGCACTCTCTGTAGTTTCCAACACAATTGAATGTTTTCAAATAGCTATGTTTTATTTAATTTAATACTGAGTAACATTAACTAATACAGTAATCGACATGAAGCCCAGCCGAAACTATTTGCAGTTCGAGTTATTTTTTTTGTTTTTCAATAAAACAGCAACATTAAGATCAAAATTGAATGCTCATAGCTTAATGCCACTTTGGCAATATTGCAGCCATATATTATGGCGATCATTGATATTTTAAAATAGTCTATCTGATTTTTGGCTTCACACTAAATGACTGGATTTTTTGCAGATATTTCAGAAACTACTTTTTTGTATTCATTCACCATTGGAGAGTTTTTTGTGATATTTGATTAGTTTGCCATCAGAAAAACTTGTGTTTCAAAAGTATGATATTAAGGCCTGTGCGTGCTTCTGAAGGTGCATTTTTACTGGCAAAACTTCAGGTGGAATACTTTAATTTTATTATTCATCAAATAATTTATTATGATACTTATGAGGTGTATAGGCATGCAGATCCTGTCTAGGTGTGTTAAGAGCACAAAATGAAATGATGGGTTTACAGTTTAGTGGGATTAATTCTTTTAAATGGAATATCTATTCATTTTTTTTGTGAGTGTTTTCTCTTTTGATACAAGAGGCCCTAACTGACCTATACATGTACTGCCTCCAATCAGAACGATAGTCCTCTGCGAATGTGTGAACAATAATAATAATAATTAATCATAAATCTCTGAGGGAAATCAATTAGTTACAAAATCAATCTTCTTGGAGTCCCTCATACATGCACACATTCACACAAATAGTTATTTACCTTTACATGTATATAGAGTATATATAAAACATAGATGAACCTGATATAAGACGATCACCAACTACTTGTACACACAAAGAAGTGCATCATAGACAATTTCACATGATTAGTTTCAACTTTTTTTTTTTTTTTGAAAACATTCACATTCTGTAATTTTTTTATAACATTACAGGGAATCTGTTGCACAATGTCACCCCAGAATATCTAAAAACTGCCTCTATTGGTTGCTCTTCACCAATACATTTCCATGGCCTCTATTCAGGCTGATACCTACTCCTTGACCAGTATATTAAAATCCATCACCTGTCAGAAAGATACATTGGTTTTTGTGCTCCTAAAACTGTCTGCTATCAGTCATGCAGGTGAAATATTCTATAATAAATTTACCCATGGATGTCAGAAAAGATTTACTATTATAACCTGATATGGGTTATGTTAATATTATTTTTATTGTAGAACTCCACCATATGTAGCAAAAACATTATGAGTATTTTGTTCTCATGTAGGAATGATCAAAACAGTCTAATAGAACTTACCTGTAGCAAGGCTTGATGTCTGTGGCTGGCTGGCATGAGCTGAATTCTGATGAATGATGCATAGCAGTGAGCAGCCTGATATATTAGCTGACACCATGGCCTTTACTGATTGGGTCATCTCACTCTGACAGTGTGGAGAACAGTTAGCCAGTTACATAAACACACATTTGAAAGATCAAGAGAGCATGTAGATGCTGGTGGCTGTGAGAGAACCATTGATTTGACCCTAATGGTCACTCCTTGATTTTATAGAGATGTTCGCTCAATAAAGCAGCAGTGAACTGCCTGTTTTCCTTGAAGTTCTGGTGTGATGTACAATTGGTAAATTAGCTGGTTTGGCATCTGTTGTGGTGAGTTCATTTGCCGCAGATGGTGTTGAGATCCCTCTGTGGATGGTGTTGAGGATGGGGTGGGCGTGGCAGTGGGCAGAGACACCTGCTGAACTTTATAATATCTCCTGTTGGCCCTCATCAATATATAGACTCCTCATGGAGAATCTGAGGGCATGTACCTTGTAAGTGGCACCAGTATTATGTTGTATAAATGTTGTATATAGAAATTCTTTAAGGTATATAAAGGCTTTAAGGGCTATAAAGTTTGCCAGTTTTGTTAAAATTAGTAAAAGACTGTAATATTTCACAAACGCAGATTCAGTCACGTGATGACCTTTTTTTGAATTTTGAAATAAACCGTTATTATTGTTTTGCCAAGGAAGAAATTAAAAAATAACATTGGCACAATAAGTTGTCATTTAACACCTTGTGTGTGGTGTGCTACCCATTATTTTTTGTCAAAAAGAATAATACCCTATTTTATACATAGAATCATCCATTCCTTGTACATCATAGGACAAGCATTTTATGCATGCAACAGGGAGTCTAACATGAGATTTATATTAAGTCCTTGATCAGCTTCTTTCATATAACACCAAAACATGACTATGCATCATTGTGGCTATAAACCATCATGTCTGAGTACTATAAGTTCTACCAGTGTGTTGCATAGTATAACAAATTTTGTCACAATTTGAACACATTTCTGTATACTTTGGCAGAGCGGTCAAAGTACTGGGCCTGGTTGTTCAAAACTGTTTTCAGACTTAACACCAAATGTATCTTGAGCCAAGACTTCAATTTTGTACTTAGACCCAAAATAATTGGTTAGCAGTATAGTAAATATGAACTAAAACTGCTGCTCTTATATTCTGACTGGACAACTGCATTGGCTACTGAATTTTGCTAAAATATAAAATATGACTTCAACTTTTCAAATCTTCAACCTTTTCAACCTCTTTAGCACTTCTTTCAGTGGAACTTAAGTATACAGTTATTATGAATATGATGCTGAAAAAATGATTGTGTCTAAATATAGGTTCAGTCTCCTTCCTTGACAGGGAATTGTTTTTGTTCATTTGTTTTGGCCTTGGTGACAAGAAGTGGTTGACCGGATGATCTCTTACTAGGCATTTATGAAGCTCATTGGATAATAATTTTTCTCCACAAACATGACTCTTGTCACATGAGGAAAGTTTGCAAGTAAACTGGCTAAGGGTTGGTCATTTACTCCAGGAACTCTGTTTTCCTGTAACAGTGGAAAAAAAGTTCTGGATTACATGGATAGATTACAATCAAATGAATATGCTCCTTCAGTTAAAGCCTGCCCCTCGCTGCAGCTGGTTTCTTCAAGACTATGGAGAGTACTGTATGTGATATAGTCCATTCTGCACCCAAGGTCTCCTTTGTGACTGTAAATGATACCTTGGGTACATATGTGACTTTTCTTTGGGTTCTGTTGCATTAAACCCAAACCTATTAGTAAACTTCAGATTCATATTTATGCAAGAAGATGAAGATTTGAGAGTAACAGCATTGTTCTGCTTTGTTTGTTTCAGGTGTTGGCCTCTGTGAGTGGGACATTTGAGCAGAGTGCTTGTCAGTTGTGTGTGTGGGACCTTCCTCAGCTGGTCTGTAAGAGAAGCCTAACCCCGCCCCACTGTGAGGTGGTCTCGCTGGCTTACTCCAGGGATGATAGGTTCCTCTTGTCAGTTGGTTAGTTACATCTTGTCAGCCACAGTATATATATTCAGCTCATCTGCCACTAGTGTGAATATAAGGACGTTATAAAGTGTTGACGGCATTAACCTGCTCAAGCCTGGACATCGTCTACCATTAAGCCAATGGCGTCAGGAGGCAGCTGTAATTTTAAATCTATAATCATTGTAGTTGTATGTAATATGTAAATGTTCAGAGCCTCCTCTTCTGATCGGTTTGTATCTTGTGATTGTCTTCTGTTAGCGTCAGGTTAAGAATGATTTAATAAACTAATCTAAACTAAGACATTTTATGATGAGAGAAATGATTTCTCTGAGTAAAAGACTGCTGGTAACCTGGCTTTTAAACCTGGTAGCAGAAAGGAAGGCCAGGGTCAGCTGAATTTTCAGAAAATTTCAGAAACCATGTGCACTGAAGCCATCATTAATAGTTCATTAATCTTTGAATTTTAAAAGATCTGTTGAAAAATCCACAGATATTTTCACAGTAGGTGTATTATGGACAGGTAAATCTGAGTGTGGATTTTGTCATGACAGGTGACTATAGAGACTGCTCTGTCGTTGTATGGAGCACATATGACTACACTGTCCTCACCCAGTCCACAGCCGCCAAGCCCATACATGAAGTCAGATGGGACCCCTACACTGCTAATGAGTTTGCCTCGGTGGGAGCCGGAGGTAACCTGTTATTTTGGCTGCTGGATGAAACCAGCCCTAACGTCAGCCTGAATGTCCATGAAGCTAGAGTGCCCAGTGACCTGTTACGCTCCCATGTTACTGTAAGTTCTTTAGATGTCCAGAAAAATGTTTTGGTCAAAAAAAGCAAGAAAAGGTCTTTCTATGAATGTAATGGGTACTTGGCTCACCTGTATGGTGTAAGGAGAGTTATTATGAGAGTGCCGAAGATTGTCATTTGTGGTGTGTGGTTAAGTGTTTTTTTTTTCTTTTTTAGTTCCTGTACAATGGGAAGGAATGTTAACCTTTTGGGGGTGGGGGTGGGGGGGGGGGGGGGGAGGCTGTTCCTGGTCTAAGGTATAGTGTGTAAATGTACATACATGTTCTCAGATAGAAGGTTTACCTTTTTGTTTTTTAGTTTCCGGGTCTACAGTATGGTGTGTAAATATACATACATGTACTGAGATAAAACATTTACCTTTTTTAAGTCTAAATAATAATAATAAGCACTCATTTATGGATTGAAGGTCAATATAATAATATATATATTGATAATTTTCTTTGGCATACAGGTTATTGTAGAAAGCTTTTCATATCTCTATTAGTACGTGTACTATGAACTATGACCATGATCACACTGGCAGATGCATGTGCCTTCCTAGACTGCCACAGAAATTTTTAAACCAACCACTGCCCACAATGACCTCTTTATCACTATAACGATTTGCTAGTCTATTTATACAGAGTCACTGCTCTGCCATCTGTGTGCTTACTATGAACAGTCATATTTATGACAGTATAATGATTTTACCCTTTCTTGTTGATTTATTGACAAGATCTTAACACTATCTGATTTGATATTAATATCTGTGTATGAAAGTTCTTGTACTTTAGGTTTAGATGTCACCTCACTTGGACATTATGCAGTTTCTACCAGTGTTCTCAGAATGCTTTGTTGTTTTTTGTTTTTGGAGACGGGGAGGGGGGAGTGGGTTGTGGGCAATTGTGCAAATATTTCCTATTTCAGTAATGATTTTACTAAAACATTTTTGGTGCCCAAGTTCTAACTTCCTAGTGTTCATATATTACCAGCTTGATCAAAAATTTTGACTGAGTTTTTCATCCCCTGCATGTTTATTATAGCAGTATTTGTATTTTTAGTTTCCATTTTGTAATGAAAGGTTATGATGCCTACTTCTTTTAGCAAATATTGTTATTTGTAGAAAGAAAATAGTCTCAGTTTCTTGACATTCTCCGTTTATGTTGGCTGAATTAGGCCGTCAATAACAAGATGTTGATTGTGGATACTAAGCCGTAGTTCTTAAGCTTGAGTCCGTTGCTCAGCAATTTTGCCTGAATTTTTTTTTACATTGAACTTTTAGAGTGACATGATACTTGAAAGTGTTGGTTTAGGGCTTAGCATAACTAATAGGTCATCAAATGTGTTAAACAGGCCAAGATCATTCCAATGCCGAGAAATCCTATGTAGTCGAGTCACAAACAAGCAACCACAAACTACAAGGCTACAGCCAGCCACCAGGAGGTTATTTGTGGAGTGAATTAAAAGTTAATCTCAGAGAGATGTATCTGAAGCTATGGCCATCTTATCAGTGTATGACTGAATCAGTGACATTCTATACATAAACACAAGCAATGGCGTTACTGCCATCTAATTGGTTTCCAGACAATAAAAAAAAATGTATTTAGGTGAAATACTACTTCGCTAACTGAAAAGTCTTGAAGGCTTTTGTAATTCCAATGCACAAACTTTGTTAAAAAGCATGTGGTTTGCATTGGCCAAGTTTTGGTGGGTTGGTCAGGTTACCTGCAACAAACAACTTCTTAATGATCACTTTAATAAACAGTTCTCAGATTCACTTTCCTTGCCATGGTTGGGTTTATCTTTACTGATGATTTTCTCATACAAAATCTGCTTTTTTTTTTCCTATGAACAGGTACCTTATCTGTCTTTTTCTCTATCAGGCACCGTTATCAATGCCTGTTCTTTGACATTTTCCAGTTTTGCTTCTTTTTGAAGCTGGATTAGTGGTTGTCCTTGTCACTAGAGTACTTTGTTAATTAAGTTTTTGTGCTGGTCTGTTGTATTAACCTCAGGTATTTTCTTTCACCTTGATGTTATTTGTCAACTTCAGGATGTATTGATTACTTTTCCTGGCTTAAAGATGGATCATTTGAGTAGAGTGTGTACAAGTAGATAATTAAAGTCCTCAGTTTGAAGATGTATTTATATAGACAATCACGTGTGCTGTAGATGAGTCGTGAGTCTGTCATGGATGGCCAATAGGAGACTTCCTCTGCTGTAGGGTCAAGTACATGTACATGTATATGTATTCGGTCGCCATCTTGTTTCTGCATGGTAAACAAGTCCCCTGGCACTTGGTTAGGTTCCGTTTAATTTATTCTGTGGTGAATTAAAATCTTTTTCACCTCTTTCTGTTGTAATGGTTTGTAAAGAGAAAATGACAAAACAGATTGGAGAGTGGAAACTAGATAGGTTACTAAAAAAAAAGCTAGAGGGGAAACATATCTTATGTATCTTTTGGAAAATATTTGTTTGTGGCTGCAGATAAACCTTATACAAATCAACTGTTTAGCCTGAAGAAGACTCAAATTTTCCTCATATCTTACTTTGGCATTCCAAAGGTGAAGGGCTTCTTTTTATCAGATGAATTTTTTTTACCTTAAAGGTGTGAACACATCTCGAATTGAACATCGTTTGTCATCAGGGTTAAACATGGGACTTGTATGCCCCTTTGGCAATGTCACCGCATTGTGACCATGGAGGCAGAAGGTTATGTATTATATTTGTGTGTATGCTGACCCTGAAAACTGGCAGTAATGAGACAGAAAAGTCACAAAAAGCACAAAGTAAAATCCTGGTTCATGATGGTGCATTGCAATAAATCCTAATTTTGTTCAGCGAGTTAATTCACTGAGATTACCTTCAATATTATATTTGAAAATTATCAGTCGGTTTCAGGGACACTGATGCTCTGTGTGGACTGAATACAGATATAAATCTCTCCCTCATTACAACACTTACAGTGTTATAAGTGGTATATAAGTGGTATGCATTAAGGGTGCAAGAATCTGCAGGTGTTTTTCACTCTTTTGAAAGTGAGTACATATGAAAGCAACAACATTTTCATGAACATTTTATATTACTTTAACAGTTCTTAAACTCTCTTGAATTTAAAAAGAATCCAAGAAAACGTACTGCATGGAATCCAGACTGTTTGAGCTACTTGTCAACACAAGATGAAGTCCTTAATTGTACAAAGCTGTTTATTTCCATAAAATGGTTGTAGAACCGGTGGAAATCCACAAGTGTATGGAGATGGTTACATGTACCAATATTGCAGTGCGTGTCCGACCCATTCATCTGCCATCATACATGTACAGCAAATTGTCGATTTCCTCCACCCACAATCCTGCAGGATCTCTGTTATGACAGAAACATTCTTGAACATAGCTTTAAACCTGAATGAAACAATTAAATACATTTATTCTTTTCTGACCTTGAAGCTCTTAAAGATGCAATCATGATTACCCTGGGTGACCTACTCTTTGACCTTGGTTTTTCAGTTGTGTCCAAAGGCCAGACTGACCTTGCCCACTTAAATTCCTGTTAGAAAAGTATTATATTGCAAAGCCTTCTTTCTAGGATGGCTGACATAGTCATGTGTCCGTCACGTTTAGCGATGCAGGTGCAACAAAATACAAGCTATTAAAACTCCGACAGTGAATGCAAGAGAGTACATATCCAGTCCTTTCACATCAAACAAAAGGCTATGTTTTCATTGTACTCTGACTGACACATGGTGAACATGTATATTTCAGATAGTTTGATCATGCTTTATTGGGCAGGGGCCACATTAAGCTCTTAGCTTATTACTTGCCCATAACATCTAGGTTAGGTCCGCAATGTGTGTCTGATTTGTCCTTTCTTGTTAAAGTGAAAATTTTAATAACACTGCCTAACTTTCATACTATTTTCAACGTGTTTAAGTTGGTAATGATATATATATATATATATATATATATATATATATGTATATATAGAACAAGATACTAATATATTTAATAGAGCTAAAGCTGTACTTTAGTAAGCAGGATTTCCAGAGCTCAAGCTGATCTTCCAGTACTGGTAGTGATAATCTCATTTCTACTTGACTTTTTTTTTTTGGCCTTCGTGGAGCGGAATATCAAATTTTGTTACTCCAATGTCTTTAGATTATTTTGCAAAGGACCTGCGATCACATCCAGTATTGATCAAATCATTTAAAAACGTAATATAAAAAGTTACCTACACGTACAATGTATATCACTGCATCAGTGTGATTCATACTTTTACTAATATGTCTGTGTATACCTTCAGCATTGTATTGTATTGCTTTGTATCTACCATTGATTTACTGTCGATTAAGTGACAGAAAAGAATGTGTTGTTGCAAGGCTGATCCTTTATTACCGTTTTTAAACTGCAATGACTAGTTGTATGCAATCGTGCCCATGGGAAGAGTTTTGAATTGTTTTTGAATTGTTGCTAGTCGCATGAAAACTACACGTCACAGCTAAAAAATTATACTGGCCCGCTTTAAAAGATGGATATTATGATAGTTCTTGAATAACAACGGAAATATTCATGGTTAGAGTTAAGGAAGCTTGAAAGATGTCAGGTTTGATAGCCTATGTGTGAGCCATCACCAAAACGCAATAGGGAACAGGACTGGAAAACATGTTTTTAGACCTGAAAAACATTACTTTTGGGTACAGAAATGGGATATAAAGTGAAGGTATTCAAAGGCTGTCATAATCGCTGTAGCATTAGAATAGCACTGAGAACGCAATGCCGCAGTTGTCACCTGAGGAACGGGAGGGCACCATTGCCTTGAATGAAGTTGGTCTGATTACAAGGGCTATAGCAGCAAGGTTTGGATGTCACCACAGTTTTTTTTTTAGCTCGTGTACAATGACTATCATACATATATTTCCAACATACAGCAGTAGAAGGTCATGTTTTGTTTGTGTGTGTGTGTGTTTTTTTTTAAATGTTTGTTTTCGCCTATGTACATGCAAAGGGCCTACCGATGGAGGGTTGAACTGTTTTTATTGGTTTTAGTTTTATAGGCTTTGTGAATGTTTTTTAATTATTTTTGTTGATAGATTTTCAATTCAAAAATTTAAGTTATAAAAACTTCACTTTGTTTTCTATAGTGAACACGTTCTCTAGAAATTAAGCCTCTATGCAGGGCAATAATTTCTTGTATACAGGGTTTCTGTAACTTCATTGCTTTATGGACTTTGCCAGATTACTATTTTTGTAATCAGGAAAAGTTTCATGTAGGGCTATAATTTTATGGACATTTTGCCAGATGACTATTTTTGTAATCAGGAAAAGTTTCATGTAGGGCTATAATTTTATGGACATTTTGCCAGATGACTATTTTTGTAATCAGGAAAAGTTTCATGTAGGGCTATAATTTTATGGACATTTTGCCAGATGACTATTTTTGTAATCAGGAAAAGTTTCATGTAGGGCTATAATTTTATGGACATTTTGCCAGATGACTATTTTTGTAATCAGGAAAAGTTTCATGTAGGGCTATAATTTTATGGACATTTTGCCAGATGACTATTTTTGTAATCAGGAAAAGTTTCATGTAGGGCTATAATTTTATGGACATGCCTACCTACATATAGGAGAACAAGAAGCGTATTGGGTTCCTCCAGTGACTTTACCATTTTCCTGTTTTGTGGACACTTTCAGATTAACTTCTCCTGTAAACACGGATTTCTACAAGCCGTTTTTGTAGGGTTACAGTTTCTTGTGCAATCACTTACCTAGAGAAGCTTTTTGTCTCTCTAGCTACTTTGCCAGATTTGTAGAGTGTAAGAATTTACCTTGGTGTATACCAATTTATCTGGACTGGGCCGGATAACACAGTTGGTAGAGTGTTCTCTGCGGGAGAGGTAGACCCTGGGTCAATCCTGGGTCGAGTCACACCTAAAACTTTAAAAGAGGAAGATGTAGCTTCCTCACTTGGCTTTTAGCATGAAGGGGATAGTGCAACAACTGGTTGACCCGTATCAGCGTAATGGCTCGGGCGGGGCGGCTTACTTGCCTTCGGTAAGTCGTCTCAGTGAAGCAGCACTAGATAAAAGAGCAGTGGAAATCCATCCTGCAACAAGGAGGCACATCACATACACCCTAAGGATTCCTTCATCGTCATATGACTGAAAAATTGTTGAGTACGACGTTAAACCCCAAACACTCACCCACTCACTCACCAAGTTATCTGGAATACGTAGCATCTGTAGAAAGCTCTCCACATCTTTGTTAATCAGCCACTTTATGTGCCTTTCTATACATGACGGAATGTTTAAACCATCCACGCAGAAAGTGACTGTTGTCGGCTGAGTGTTTGCCTAGCCAATTAGAGGGCTGCATTATCAACCCTTAGTACATGGATAGCCAATCACGAGAAGCCCTTTGCATATCGAAGACCACTCCAGCCAGTTGGTACTTGAACACCCCACAATGAAGTTTTTTTTACTGCTATAGCTCAACGTTTGCTCAACTCACAGTGTGATAATTGTTCACGGATTGCCGCATGCAGTTCACAATTTGCATATCAAAGACCATTAAGGCCTTTTTTTTTGTGCACAAACTCCTCACAATGCGTCTTTACCACACTTTACAAGTTTAGTCTTTATTTTGATCCCATTGTCTGGTTGACTGCTATAGCAGGTGAGCTGGTGGGATTCTCTAAATGCCTAGTTTACAAGTGTCTTTCTGTTATGGCCACCAAGTCATGTGGCTGAATCAGCCCAAAAGTTATGAGGCACAACTTCAGGTCCATCCCTAAAGATAATTAACTTTCATGAATTTCTGACTTAACATTTCAGCTAGAAACACAAAACAGTTTCGTAGAGAATATTGTTGAATGCAGCTAATTGATATCAGGGCTCTGGCTGGCATATGCCGTTTTGGTTACTAGTATGTGACTTAAATCCATCACATATTGCCAATATCAGGGTTTTTTTTTTCAGGGTGACCAAATCCAAATGCAAGCTCCTGGCAAAATAGATGACTGTATTAAACTCACACTGAATTAATAAACTTTGATTCTACAAATCAAAGTTTTCATCATTAAAACTCTGTAGAAATGGAAACTACTAGTCGTAGGTCAAGTCTACTTAGATATGTATGAGGGGCAGATCAAGGGCTACAGTTTGGGATGTTTGGTACAGGTTTGAAATGTGATGCATATCTGGAGATAAAACTATCAAAATGATGTATTTTTAACACATGGGACATGTACCAATGAAAAATGGCATGGTAAATCACATAGAATACATTCTGTTTTTGAGTTTTCGCCAAAAAATTATTTCAATCTTTGGGTTTTTTTTAGTTTTGTATTGTTTTTTATTTCACTTCCTGTGAAATATAGAAACACGAGAAATATGAACATATATTAAATCAATATGAACATATATTAAATCAGTGTCCAAGATGTCCATATTTTTGAAGCTAACTACATTAGGTAGGACTCAAGGCATTTCCAGATCTTTGAAGCTGTATGCGTACATGAACAATATACAGATTTTTGGGTTACTTGAAATTTTCATCCAGTTGCATGCTTCCACAATTTTCAACACACAAAAGCCATATATGTGGATTTAATATGCTTAGGTTATGTGCAACTGGTCCTTTAGTTTGAGTGCATGTGCTTCAGTTTCTGGAGAAGAAGGTTCTGTACATAATCCAGTATGACCACCAAGTTATAGAATCTGCACAAAAGTTACAGGAAACAGCTTCAGGTTTGTCCTTAAGACACACATTTTGGGTATCAACAGCATATACCTATCATGGTACAGGATTTGTGTAGTGATTTCATTCATTCGATTAGAACATTCCTTGTGTCTTTCCAGCATCACTGGGAAATTTTTGACTGCTTTTTTCTGTATGAATCTATATGTTTTTTACTTTCTATGCTATTCTTTGGTGGTTTGTGTTGAATGCTGTTTTAGGGGTTGGCCTTGCAATTATTGACCTGGAATGTGTAGGTTGGTTGACATCTGCTAAATGTCTGTTTTGATGCCTACATGAAGAGCCTTGTTGATGGTTTGTTATACACCCATCAACAGTTTACTTCAGGGGTCACCAATTTTGAGAGTGTGGTCTATATTGGGATGAACATTCCAGAAAAGTTTACTCAGCAATTACTCAGCATGTGTGTTCAGATACGTTTCCAGCTCTTTGCAGCTTATGGATTGCATTACCTTATTCACAGTATGAACCTGTCCAGGATTGCATATATTATCCCAACTTCTGTGAACTATATTGTTATGTATATATAATTGCATATATATATTAATAAATATTAAAATATATACGTGTAGTTCAATATATCATTTTTCAGTTCCTTTAATAGTTACCTTCTATGAACAATAATGTTTCATAAATCTATAGTTGTGCATGTCATTTTCTTTTGTTTCCTGATGTTTTAACATAGTGTTGTACTGTTGCTGACATTCACAGGCCAGTCCCTTTGTCACAGACTTCACAAGCTTGGAGTATGCTGGAGGAAGTGTGCTGTACGTGGCCACAAGTAGTGGGCGTGTATCTGCCTGGGACACCCGCAGTAACACCTGCTTTATCCACTGGGAGGCAGACTTCTCTGACATAGGTAAGTCCAAGACACACTTACTACTTTTTGTGTCATTGAATATGATATAATCGGCATATAGTTTCTGGTTAGTGTTTTAATGAGTTTCAGAATCACATCAAAGGTTATTGTCACGTTTTCCTTGGAACGGACTATATTGGTATTTAGGCAGAAAACTTTACATTGTTTAGATTTGTGAGCAGGGAAAAGTACACTAGGTAAGGATGAACACTTAAAGCAGCCTGGCTTATTATTGGCATCTGTGCTTAGTGACAATATTTGATGTATGTCTCTCCCCCAAATTATGCTGGGTGGAGACATGCTGTGTTTTTTTTGTCAGATTTGATTTCAAACTTTAAGGATACATGAAATGCTTGATTTGTTTTTCTTAATACATAGTAAATAGTGTGGCCTAACATATCAGACTACAAACCATTTTATCAGTCATTCTGTTATTTAATAAGTTATTCCTCATGCTGGCTTCCACTCCGACCATACGTGGGAAGGTCTGTCAGCAACCTGCGGATGGTCATGGGTTTTCGCCGGGCTCTGCTCAGTTTCCTCCTCTCATAATGCTGGCCGGTGTCTAATAAGTGAAATATTCTTGAGTACAGCGTAAAACACCAGTCAAATAAATAAATCAGTTGTTATTCTTGGGGCGTAAAAAAGGCTGTTAACTATAGTTTTCCCTAAGGCTCCAGTGGTCAGGCTGGAAATTGTTAGGTAGCCTGCTGTAGTAATGTCAACAGTGAAAGCTGTCAAAGCAATTTTGTCTTGGGGAAGAGCCCAAATTTTTTGGCATAGATTTCTTTATGTTCCTTAAACCCATTCTCTTTGTTCTATAGTACCTTTTCATTTATCCTTAAGTATGTAGACCATAATAAGTGATTCAGTTTTGGTGGCTGACTTTCTGTTTGAATAAGGTCATGCATATCAGCAATGTATATACAGGACAGCTTTATGGAATTTAATCAAATTTGGTTGCAGGCTTTCCGAAAGCCAGAAACTTTAATATGTGTGTTTTTTGTGTCTTTGGTCAGTCTTATTCATAGTGTTTTGGCTACTGTCTCTCTGCAAGATATCTCCTGAACTGCTTGACCAAATTTAGTGAAATCTCACTCCAAATCCTGACATTCTGACTGATTGTTACATTGTTAAGGAATTATTGTAGGGGGTGGGTGTGGGTTTGAGTGGAAAGACATTTGTTTCTATTCTCTTCTCCCTTTGGCTCAAGTGAAAGCTTATAAGGTTCAGAAAAACTTCTGGTATGAACAGTTCTCTCTATTTCTTTTATATGCTTTATGTGATGTGGCCTAACAATTAAAAGCACAAAGAAGCTTCCCATCTGTCTTCTGGGGATGTAAAAATAGCTTTAAACTATGATTTAACTAGAACACCAGCTGTCAGTCCAGAAATTAAGTAGCTGTCTAAACAACTTTCAATTGTTAGGTCAAGAGCTCAAGTTGGAGATGCTAAGCTAGCCCTGCATTTCCAGTATGTTCATTGATGACATCATTTCTGAATCTTTCCAACCATTGACATATAATAGAAGGGTTATTACAAGTATAAAAATTGAAATTTTTGATGTAGTTTTGTAGTACCTTTCCATGTATCCTTCAAGTAAGGCCGTTCAAATTCGGTACACATCTTACAAAATGTTTAAAGAACACCCATTTGTTACACATTTTGCATAATTTTTGTTGGCTTTCTTGAACTAAGTCTAATCTTGTGTGCATGATTCTTTGACTCACATGACTGTGGTTATTTTTTCTTGGGTTTGCTTGTGACACTGAGCAGGCTTTATCTATATGTTTGGTGATTTGGGGTTGACGTGCAATGTGCGTGTGTTTCTAATATTCATCATAGCTACAAAAGAAGGTGGAAGAGGAGGCGTTTTGTTAACGCCTACACCATACAGGTACACTCTTTGTCCCTTTGTCTGCTTCCATGACCTAATGGTTAGAGCGTTGAAGGTGTAAAGTGTTATGTTTTCTTAACTACGGGAAGTTGTTACTTCCTCTCTTGGCAATGGCTGGTTGACCCGAATCAGAATAATGGCTCGGGCGAGTCGACTTACTTGCCTTCGATAAGTCGTCTCAGTGATGCAGCCCTAAATAAAAGAGCGGTGGAAATCCTTCCTGCAACAAGGAGGTACATTTCATACACCCTAAGGATTCCCTTGTTGTCGTATGACTGAAAATTGTTGAGCACATTAAACCCCAAGCACTCATTCACTCTCTCTTACCTGCAATTTTAGCCCTTCTCAAGAAACGTGACATAAATAGGTCATGAAAATGGGGGTGCACATGCATGAGATGGGAGCACCTGCATGTTCATAGATGGGAGCGGTGCAACACCACTGGCCATCTGCAATCATTCAGAGTGAAGCTGTTAAAAGCTTTTAGTTTGTTTTAAGGCTAAACAGTTTAAAGTATTACATCATTTCCTAAAAGAAATTACATGATTTAAATGATCTCAAATCTGGCTGTCTGACGTACCAAAATTGAATATTTTTGTAATTATTGCAGCCTATGTGAACTCAAGCCGGTCTCTTTTAAGATTATTCTTATTTCAGGCTTACAGCACAAGCACTTTCTAGTGAAGTGTGTAGACCTGCCGGGAAAGCTCTCAAGCAAGTGAAGATCATCGATCTAAACTGACTGAAAGTCAAAACCTGTTCTATTGGTCTGAACCTGTTCAATTTGAATGAACCTCACTTTCAAACAATTTCCCAGCGATGAGGATATGTTGCTACCACTCTCAGTCTGTAAAATGATAAATCAAAAACAATGTCTATGTTGCTTGAAAGGATAAGAAAACAAAGCAAAGAGACATAATGGTATAAAATTCATGAAAAAGCTTAAGGTAGAAACTGATAATGCATCTAGATGCCCCGCCCCATCCCTCAGCCCGGAAATTAAATAGCCAGTTGTGGTGGCATATTTGCTATGCTGTGTCTGTATCCTCAGATCACTAGTTGTATATGTTTGCTATGGTCTGTCAGCCTCCTCAGATCACTAGGTGTATATGTTTGCTATGCTGTGTCTTTATTCTCAGATCACTAGGTGTATATGTTTACTATGCTGTGTCTGCATCCTCGGGTCACTAGGTGTATATGTTTACTATGCTGTGTCTGAATCCTCAGATCACTAGGTGTATATGTTTTCTATGCTGTGTCTGTATCCTCAGATCACTAGGTGTATATGTTTTCTATGCTGTGTCTGCATCCTCGGGTCACTAGGTGTATATGTTTACTATGCTGTGTCTGTATCCTCGGGTCACTAGGTGTATATGTTTTCTATGCTGTGTTGGTATCCTCAGATCACAAGGTGTATATGTTTACTATGCTGTGTCTGTATCCTCAGATCACTAGGTGTATATGTTTTCTATGCTGTGTCTGTATCCTCAGATCACTAGGTGCTTGTTTGCTATGCTGTATCTGTATCCTCGGGTCACTAGGTGTATATGTTTTCTATGCTGTGTCTGTATCCTTAGATCACTAGGTGTATATGTTTGCTATGCTGTGTCTGTATCCTCAGATCACTAGGTGTATATGTTTACTATGCCGTGTCGGCATCCTCGGGTCACTAGGTGTATATGTTTGCTATGTTGTGTCTGTATCCTCAGATCACTAGGTGTATATGTTTGCTATGCTGTGTCTGCATCCTCAGATCACTAGGTGTATATGTTTTCTATGCTGTGTCTGTATCCTCAGATCACTAGGTGCTTGTTTGCTATGCTGTATCTGTATCCTCGGGTCACTAGGTGTATATGTTTGCTATGCTGTGTCTGTATCCTCAGATCACTAGGTGTATATGTTTACTATGCCGTGTCGGCATCCTCGGGTCACTAGGTGTATATGTTTACTATGCTGTGTCTGCATCCACAGATCACTAGGTGTATATGTTTTCTATGCTGTGTCTGTATCCTCAGATCACTAGGTGCTTGTTTGCTATGCTGTATCTGTATCCTCGGGTCACTAGGTGTATATGTTTACTATGCTGTGTCTGCATCCTCAGATCACTAGGTGTATATGTTTACTATGCTGTGTCTGTATCCTCAGATCACTAGGTGTATATGTTTGCTATGCTGTGTCTGTATCTTCAGATCACTAGGTGTATATGTTTTCTATGCTATGTCTATATCCTCAGATCACTAGATGTATATGTTTGCTATGCTGTGTCTGTATCCTCAGATCACTAGGTGTATATGTTTTCTATGCTGTGTCTGCATCCTCGGGTCACTAGGTGTATATGTTTACTATGCTGTGTCTGTATCCTCAGATCACTAGGTGTATATGTTTGCTATGCTGTGTCTGTATCCTCAGATCACTAGGTGTATATGTTTACTATGCTGTGTCTGCGTCCTCACATCACTAGGTGTATATGTTTGCTATACTTTGTCTGTATCCTCAGATCACTAGGTGTATATGTTTGCTATGCTGTGTCTGTATCCTCAGATCACAAGGTGTATATGTTTACTATGCTGTGTCTATATCCTCAGATCACTAGGTGTATATGTTTGCTATGCTGTGTCTGTATCATCAGATCACAAGGTGTATATGTTTGCTATGGTCTGTCAGCCTCCTCAGATCACAAGGTGTATATGTTTTCTATGCTGTGTCTGTATCCTTAGATCACTAGGTGTATATGTTTTCTATGCTGTGTCTGTATCCTCAGATCACAAGGTGTATATGTTTGCTATGTTGTGTCTGTATCCTCAGATCACTAGGTGTATATGTTTGCTATGCTGTGTCTGTATCCTCAGATCACTAGGTGTATATGTTTGCTATGCTGTGTCTGTATCATCAGATCACAAGGTGTATATGTTTGCTATGGTCTGTCAGCCTCCTCAGATCACAAGGTGTATATGTTTTCTATGCTGTGTCTGTATCCTTAGATCACTAGGTGTATATGTTTTCTATGCTGTGTCTGTATCCTCGGGTCACTAGGTGTATATGTTTTCTATGCTGTGTTGGTATCCTCAGATCACAAGGTGTATATGTTTGCTATGCTGTGTCTGTATCCTCAGATCACTAGGTGTATATGTTTGCTATGCTGTGTCTGTATCCTCAGATCACGTGTGATTGTTTACTAGGCTGTATCTGCATGACGATGTGTATATATTTGCTAAACTGTTCTCTCTTCAGATTTTCTGGTGTGTCGTCATGGTCGCCTGTTAACAGCCAGCTCAGGTAGGAACCTCAGGTTGTGGTCTGTCCAGGACATAGAAGGTCTCAAGTCTCATGGAGAGAGCCTCCATAATGGAGGGCTGACCATGGAGGATGAGATGAGCTTGGATGGAGCAGTGGCATCTATAGCCTTTGATGATATACTAGAGATGGTGAGGATGCTTATATGTCTTGTCATCATTTAAGTGTTATATTCAAATTTTTATACTTTTGCAAATCCTATAATATGAGAAGCAACATAAATTATTTCAAATGTATTCCCTTGGCTAGACATTCATCAGCAAAATCGTTATTTTTTTTATTTTATACAATGTACATCAAGGTAACTTTTGTCTAAGTTTGGTCAATATTAAAAAGGATTGTTTGATGAGATAATATGACCTTGTACCGACGGCATGCTTTTTATGTGACCTGATTAGTGAGCAAATTTCTCCTCAGGGAATAGTGGGTACGAGTTCTGGAACTCTCTGGTATATCAACTGGTCAGAGAGAACCAGCATCCGCCTCGTGTCCGGTCATTCCAAACAGGTAAGCCACAAGACTACATGTACACCCAGTCTCGTTTTCAGTGCATTATCTTCACAGATACTTGGCAATATTAAACTCACTGTATGAGTTTAGCATAGACCACTGTGTGTAAACAAAATAAAGCATGTCTTGTGTAAACAAAATAAAGCATGTCTTGTGTAAACAAAATAAAGCATGTCTTGTGTAAGGAGGAGATTCATTTATTTATTTGTTTGATTGTTGTTTAAAAAAAAGAAAGCTGCAGTATGAAGTAAGGTTCGTCATACTGATGGTATTTAGGAACTCTGATGTCACATCATTTTTTTTTCCTGAAGAAGAAAGGAATTTTTGGGAACATTATTTCAGTAATCTTGTACTAATGGGTATAGAGAGTTATTCCAACATTCAGTGTCGTGATGAGAGTTGGATAGACTTCTTGTGATGTCAGTTCCCAACCTCTGATAATATGGTCCATAAAGCCCACCTTAAAATTCAAATGTCTGAACGCCTTTAACTTTTTTCACAAAAATCTATAAAAAAATTATTAATGAAAGCATATTTATGCATAGTTTTAAGTGGTCTATTTAGCGATGCCTACTTTGATATTTAGAGGTCTTTTCCTTAAAAGTCATACTCAAGAGCTTTTGTTGATATTATGTGAAGATGGTCATTTTTATGGGTGGAGGAAACCACCAGGGTTTGAAAAGGTAATGGCGAACTTTCCCAGTGAAGTGCAGATATGCACACCCCACAAACAGTCAGGGTCGGGGAATGTACAATTCCTTGTCTATGGCCAGGATTAGCAACAGATTCAGCACTTCACTTGGTCAGGGATTGAAGGTTGTACTTTTTTTTAGCTCCACCAGTTTTTTAGCTACAGTTATAGAAAAACGTATTTTTTTTTAATTATATATTTTTGCTCTTTTTATGTTTAAGGAGTTATGGATGGTGCATACATCTACATAGGCCCTGCTGATGGTTTTATTGGTTTTTAATACTTTTATTGGCATTGTGAATGTTTTTCAGTCATTTTGATTGATAGATTTTCAGCATGAAAGTTTACCAGTTATATGAACTTCCTGAGGTAAACACATCTTCCCTAGAAAGCCTCATTGCATGGCTACATTTTCTTGTACACAGGGTCTCTTTGACTATTTTTTTTCTTTAGATTTATGGACTTATGTTGATATGTACCTATGTCTTGTAATCAAGAAAACTGTGACCTAGGTCTATAATTTTTGTGCACATGCCTACCTACATGTAGGAGAGCGAGAAGGGTATTGATAACCAGGTTCCTATGTCCATTTTACCAAATTTGTCATAGGTTTTGTGTTTTGTACAAACACTCTGTTCACTCAGCTCTGCTGCAAACACAGATTTCTATAAGCCTTTCATGTAGAGCTACAGTTTCTTATGCAGAGGACTATCTAGAGAAGCTTATTGTCTCTAGCCACTTTACCAGATTTATGAAGTTTCATGAGTTTATTTAAATTTCGGACTTCACTTTCTTTGTTATACACATTATCGAAAGCTTTCCACATGTATATGAGTACTAGGAGCCTATGACCATGATGAAATGGTAAGATGCATGTGCCTTTCTAGACTGCGACAGAATGATTAAACCGTGCATTCATATAGGCACCACAAAGAAGTTTTTTTACTACTTCAGCTCTTCATAGCTATTCTTAGGGTGGCAGTTGCCACCCATTGTACACATGTTGCCAAACACAGTTTGGGATTTGCATTCAAAGACCACTGCCCACAATGACATGTTTTACCACCGCAATGATTTTACAAATTCAACTCTATAACATACACGGTCACTGCTCTGCAATCTTTGTTCATACGATAAACAATTATATTTATGACAGTGTAACAATTTGGCCTTTCTTTTTGGTTAAATGGCAAAATCTTAGCTCTATCTAATTAGATCAAGGATAATATTTGTGTATGACAGTGGCATTCCACTTTATTTTGGTTTAGAGAACAGTATTTGAATGTATCACCTAACATGAACTGCTCAGTCAGGTGAACTACCAGTGTTCTTTGAATGGCTTGTTGAGGTATATTTCCATAGGGATTATCCTGTTACAAGAAACCAGTATTGTAATTTGATGTAAATACATGTAATGTTGAATGTGGTTGTTGTCCCTGTTTGAATCCTTTTGATGACTGACCAGATACATGTATGGATACGTGGGGACATAGCAGCATTTATCCCTGTTTGAATCCTTTTGCTGACTGACCAGATACCTGTATGGATACGTGGGGACATAGCAGCATTTATCCCTGTTTGAATCCTTTTGCTGACTGACCAGATACCTGTATGGATACCTGTATGGAGAAGTGGGGACATAGCATTTATCCCTGTTTGAATCCTTTTGCTGACTGACCATATACCTGTATGGATACATGGGGACATAGCAGCATTTATCCCTGTTTGAATCCTTTTGCTGACTGACCAGATACCTGTATGGATACATGGGGACATAGCAACATTTATCCCTGTTTGAATCCCTTTGCTGACTGATCATATACCTGTATGGATACCTTTATGGAAAAGTGGGGACATAGCAACATTTATAAGGCTTCTTTTCATTTTGTCACTCAAGAAGCCATAGTTCATGGGCTACTGGGTTTGGTTCTAGTGAAAACATACACGTTCATTGGTTTGAGTACTACCTGGTACAGAAATGCTGTCATGTTGAAGCGCACAGGTTGACAAATTTTACAGTGATTAACAACAAGCAGTTTGCAAACATATCCATCATACTGTCAAGACAAAACCACTTCCACACATTTTATAGCTCTATCACAGTTTACAAAAATAAGTGTTTTCCAAGGCAAGTCTTTTATCTGAAGGTGTTGTTGCAGAATGCTCAAAAAGAGAGCGAACAAGAAACAGATGCGTTATTTTGTATTTTCACTGCTTTTTTATTGATTAGTATTTGACTGCTGCCATGCACATGCTGTTAAAAAAAATCATCATAGCTTTTAATATGTCTAGTTCACATGAATGTGTACTTGAAATCCTCAGGAAGTTGCTCTCCACTCTGTAAATCCAGTGGTGATAATTCGGTTTAGTTCTAGTGAATCCTAAACACAATAGTGTTTTATATGCTTACAGCTCTTCTGGGCGTTCGGAGTTCATAAATGCTACTTTATAAATGAAGAACATGACTTTAAAGCGAAATCAGTGTTGTTTTATTTATACGCTACCCCGTTTTGATCAGTGGTATATTTAATAATTTTACCAGGTGAATGGTGTGGGTATGAGTGTTGCCTGCCCAAATCACTTTGTTACCTGTGCTGACGATGGTAGCCTGAGGGTGTGGTCAGTGGCTGACAGAGAACAGGTGCTACAATTCCAGGTGACAGATCAGGTGAGTCTAGACAGCATGTTCTGATGTCATCATAACTTGCGAGCGCACCTCAACATCTTTTTTAAGATCCATAAAACACTGAGTATTGTGCAAAATAAGTAGATTTATAGTCCTGGATAAAAGTTTAGGTCATGCACTATGTTCGGTTATGATAAGATATGGTCACTGACTGGAAGAACAGATGCTACGGTTGTAGGTTCCAGGTTACTGCAGTGTGCCCTGATAGATTGTCTGCAATGCATCTGTTATTGTGAGTAGTCTGAAATGGAACAAAGTTCAGTTGCAGTATTTCTTCAGATGCTGTTTGATTATTGAATTACAGCCATTATCGGAATTTCCAATAATATTTGTGATGGAATTGTTAGTAGAATGAGTCACATTGCCTAAAATTTGGGATGAGGATATAAGAGACATATATGAGATATCCGAGTTACAGTTCCTTTCAGTAACAAAGAAAGATGAGTTTCAAATAATGTACATGTAATAACTACAGGTAGTGTTTCAGTGTCTACGGTTTGCCCAAAGTAAATCACTGTTGCCTTTGGCATAGCCAACCAATTCAACATGATAGTTATAGATGTCTCAAACATTGAATCCCAGTTCAGAGGTAGGAAAACTAACAAGTGAGGTTCCGTGGTTGTACAACTTGTTCCTGCTTGTTTTCCATTCTGTACGCATGCACCCGACTAATCTTCATTTCATTACTACACTGACTCAAGAAAGTTATGTCATACATGAAAAATATGTCATGTGACTGTGTACAAATTTCATAAGGGAATAGAAATTGTTCGCAATTTCGATTAGCAGTTAGCTTTCATCTTGGAACTAATGGTGTGTTCTACCTTGTCTTTTAAGTGGTTATCCAATTTATGTTTATAATGATTTATTATTATTATCAACATTACATAAAGCACAATATTGTAATATATCACGTCTTGTGACGTATCAGTGACGTATCACTTTGCATACTGATGTACATGCCACGCGGTCTTCTCTGAATAAAGCAGTGCGGCTTGGGGCCTTCAACGATGAAGACGTGTTGTCTTATCTTTCTCTGGTGTATTACTGTGCTAGACTATAGAATGGCGTGAAGTCTTTCTAGTACGGTAAATCAATATACAAAACTGGCGACGAGACGAAACGTACCTACGTATAAGGGAAAATGGCAGTTTTCGGGAATCTAGGAGTTTTTGATGAAAGTGTTGAACTTTTTGAAGATTACACGGACAGATGCGACGCTTTTATGGCAGCGAACGCCATCGAAAACGAGAGGAAGGCAAATTTATTCCTATCGCTCATCGGTCCAGAAGCATACAAACTTCTCAAAAACTTGTGTAGTCCAGACGCCCCTAGAACGAAAACGTATCAGGAACTGAAGGACCTCTTGAAAGAACATTATGCGCCCACTCCAAATGTAATGGCAGAAAGATTTCGGTTTGACAGAGTGTCGAAACAAGGTGACAAGGAATCAGTGGCAGACTTTATTGTCCGTCTGAAGAAATTGGCTTCTACTTGTGATTACGGCAATTTTCTAGGCGATGCCTTACGAGACAAGCTAGTTTCGGGACTGAATCAGAAGATGTCACGTACTCAGACACATCTACTATCTGTGCGAAATCTTACATTTGACGAAGCAAGAAGGAAATGCCTAGCGGTCGAATTAGCGAATGCCGCTAATCGAGAGAGCATGAACGACGGCACGGCGGAGATGAACCGACTGTTCCCCGGGAGGAGAGGCGGACGTCGAGGCAGAGGACGCGGTCGTGACCAAGCACACCGTAGTACATCCGGCGATGGCTGCAAATGCTGTGGTGGGAGAAACCATAGTACTGGAGAATGTCGACTGAGAGATGCTGAGTGTTATGGGTGTAGACAGCGAGGACATATCAAGGCCATGTGTCCGAAAAGTGATAACACAAATTCTAACAGTGGTGGAAATACCGGCAGCAGAGGTACAAGAGGCGGTCGTGGACATTCGCAAAGTAAGTTCAAATCAAGAAATTCAGCGAAATACGTGGACATTTCAAATGATGCTGAAGAGTCAAGAGACAGTAATTCTGAATTTGATCATGATGAATTTGGACTCTACGGTAATTATAATGTAAATCAAACTCAAAGCATGAAACCTATTAAAGTAGATATTACTGTAGGACATTCTAACATACAAATGGAGCTTGATACAGGAGCCTCACACTGTATCTGAAACATTGTATAAAAGTTGTTTAACAATGTTCCCGCTCAGAAATGTAAACATCACATTGCGTAGTTATACAAATGAGCCTGTACCTATTTTGGGAGAAATTAGAGTGCCTGTAAAGTACGAGGAAAACCCACTTGTAGAACTTGACTTGATTGTTGTAAAAGGTCAGAAACCATGTTTATTGGGTAGAGATTGGTTAAAACATATCAAATTGGATTGGCAAAGTATTTTCACTGTAAATGAAGTTGGTCTAACTAAGAAGTTACCTAAACATGTACCGCAGTCTGATGATTTTTCTGATTGTTTCAATGAGCTGTTACGACAGAACAGTGTACTGTTTACGTATGAAGGTAATGGTATTAAAGGTTTTAAAGCATCATTGGCATTGAAAGATAATGTTAAACCAGTATATCAGAAGGCTAGACCTGTACCATATTCTTTGCTTGGAGATGTTGAAAAAGAATATGACCGATTGATTGAATCAGAGATTTTGTATCCAGTTGACAGTTGTGAATGGGCTTCACCGACAGTCCATGTTGTGAAACCTAATAAGTCTATTAGAGTGTGTGGTGATTATAAAGCAGTTAATGAATTGATTAAAGATGATGGATATAAATTACCAAATACTCAAGATCTGTTTGCTAAGATATCCCAGTATGGTTCACAGCCAAAAGTGTTTTCAAAACTAGATTTGACTAGTGCATTTAATCAGCTTTATTTAGATGATGAATCTGCTAAGTTGCTTGTGTTAAATACTCACAAGGGATTGTTAGCAACTAAACGGTTATGTTTTGGTGTCAAAACAGCGCCTTCCATTTTTCAGGCTACTATGGATAAAATATTGTCAAATATTGATCACGTGCTATGTTACATGGATGATATATTTGTAGCAACTGAAACTGAGAAAGAGCATTTTGTTGTGTTAGAGAAAGTATTTTCTAGATTGAGGAAACACAATGTCAAGTTAAATGGAGAAAAATGTGAATTTTTCAAAGAAAGTGTGACATTTTTGGGTCATAAGCTGTGTGCTGAGGGTATAAAACCATTGCAAAGCAAGACAGATGCAATTAGAAATGCACCTAGACCACAGAATGTGTCAGAACTTAAGTCATTTCTTGGAATGTTGAATTACTATGGTAAATTTGTACCAAATCTGTCATCAAATTTACATGCTTTGTATTCGTTACTTAACAAGTCAGTAATGTGGAAATGGACTAAAGAGTGTGAAACTTCTTTTCAATATGCTAAGACTGTTTTAACAGGTGATAGCGTGCTTATGCACTATAATCCTAAGATGCGTTTAGTATTAAGTGTAGATGCAAGTCCTTATGGATTAGGAGCTGTGTTAAGCCATAAGTTGAATGATGGTTCAGAAAGACCTGTAGCTTATGCATCACGTACATTAAGTTGTGCAGAGAAGAACTATGCACAAATAGAGAAAGAAGCATTGGCAATTGTGTATGGAATTAAGAAATTTCATTTGTACTTGTTTGGTAGGAAATTTACTCTTGTAACTGATCATCAACCCCTAACAAGAATTTTTGGTTCCAAATCTGGTATTCCTGCATTAGCAGCAGCTAGGATGCAGCGCTGGGCATTGTTGCTTAGTGGATATTCGTATGATATTGTATACAGATCTTCAGAAAATAATGCAAATGCAGATATGTTAAGTAGATTACCAGTGGATGATTCTCACACTGCAGATCCTGATGAAATGTATATTTGTAGTACAGTATTAAGCGATCTACCTGTGACAGCTAAACAGATAGCTGATTTTTCATGTAAAGATGCTACATTATGTAAAGTGTTAGATTTTACATCTTCAGGTTGGCCAAATTATTGTACTGATATGACTTTGCAACCCTATTGGTCAAAACGAGATGAATTGTCAATTGATGATGGTTGTATATTATGGGGTAGGAGAGTAGTTGTACCAACTAAACTTCAAGAAATGTTGTTAAATGAATTACATGATGGTCATCCCGGCATGTGTAGGATGAAAGCTTTGGCTAGATCTTTCGTCTGGTGGCCTGGATTAGATCAAGATATAGAAGACTTAGTCAGAACATGTCCGAGTTGTGTAGAATCACAAAAAGTGCCTAAGTCTGTACCTTTGTTATTGTGGCCTTGGGCTACAGAGCCATGGCAGAGAATTCATGTTGATTTTGCTGAAATCGATGGTCAGCAATTTTTTATTGTAGTCGACAGTTATTCTAAGTGGTTAGAATGTTTTCCAATGTCAAGTACCACAGCAAGTGCTACTATTACTGTTCTTCGGTCTTTGTTCGCAAGGTATGGTTTACCGCAACAAATTGTTTCAGACAATGGACCCCAGTTCATTGCTGATTTGTTTTCTGATTTTTTTGAAATGTAATGATATTGATCATACTTTGTGTCCCCCTTACCATCCTGCAAGTAATGGGTTAGCTGAGAAAAATGTTCAGAGCTTTAAGAGAATGTTCAAAAAGTGTGAAAAGTCTGAGAGTATTCAAAGTAGAATAGCCCATGTTCTGTCATGTTACAGAAATACTCCTCACACTACGACTGGTATTACGCCAGCTGAGTTGTTTCTGAAGCGAACGCCGCGAACTAGGTTGTCTTTGTTAAAGCCTAACTTACAAAGAAAGGTAGAAAGAAAACAGGCAGCTAGCAAATTTCATCACGATGGTTTGAATCCCACCGTACGTAAATTTGATTTGTATCAGCATGTACGGGTAAGAAATATCAGGGGAGGAAAGGTAAAATGGATCCCCGGTACCATTGTTGCAATTAAAGGTCCTCACACTTATATTGTGCGAGTTCCAGGTAATAACAAACGCTATGTTCATGCTGATCATCTTATTTGTGATGACTCTGTAAATGTTAAATCTGATCAAAATCCAAATGACGTATTACTAGGGAAGGATACATGTGTTGCACCAAATAATCCAAGCATTGTCAGAAATCCACATGTAAATGATCCGAGTGTACAAACTAATGTGCCAAGTCCAATAAAGGAAGCAGTAGCTTTACCTGAATCTACTAAATGTACACCGAAAGTTTTTGATCAAGATTGTAAACCTGATGACACTGTGTCATGTGATTCTCCTGTGTTTATTCCTCGAAGGTCTGGTAGAGTAAGTAGACCTCCACGAAGACTTGATTTGTAATATGTATTCAGTGCTGCAGCTGTTCTAAAGTTCTAGATACATATGTACTCAGATTTTATGTCTTGGTTGTTGACTGTTTTTTTTAGAGCAAACTTGTGACATTGTTTTAATGTTGGTGTCATAAAATGTATCTAAGTAAAATGAAACATTGTTGTAAGAAACAAAATGTTACAAGGTTTAAAGAAGTTAAAAGTTAATTGAAACTTTGTTAATGTTCTCAAGGTTACTTCGTATCTAAAAAGGGAGGAGTGTAATATATCACGTCTTGTGACCTATCACTTTGCATACTGATGTACATGCCACGCGGTCTTCTCTGAATAAAGCAGTGCGGCTTGGGGTCTTCAACGATGAAGACGTGTTGTCTTATCTTTCTCTGGTGTATTACTGTGCTAGACTATAGAATGGCGTGAAGTCTTTCTAGTACGGTAAATCAATATACAAAAAATATATGGTGATATGTTAATTGTATACCATAGATATGAGATCCATTTCATTTTCCCCAGATAGCTTTCAGAAATACAGATTTGTACTCTTCCATTCACTAACGTTCAACTCGGTGTTTAATTTGTGTGCTGTAATGAACAGAAATGAACTAGAATCAATTATATTGTGATAAAAGATGATCTTATTTTTGGAAAGAGTGGCTGAGTCACATTATTTGGAAATGGTGGCTTACAAAGATGCCGTCCGAGTGGGTGCGTCAGTTACATTTGTGTTATTTGCGATGTGATGGTCTTATATATTATTCCCACATAATGAGGTGATATGCATTCAGAATTACTGACGTTGACACTAGAGACAGCACAGGTGACAAGACCAAGTTCTGGGTTTATAGTGAATGTAATGGTTCAGAGCAGTTAATGTGGAAGCTAAGCTGGGAACATGGCCAACCGATTTCAGGGCTAAGTATACCCCTGTGTTTTGTTTGCAGAAGTGTAGCTGTTTGACAGTGTCTCCCGAGAGTAGGGACAGGCCTGGGAGAAGCGGTAACCAGGCAGGGCGACCACAGATGCCATACGTGGCTGGTGGTTATACTGATGGCACAGTGAGAATGTTTGACATTGACAAGGTGGAGATGGTTCTCAAACTCCATCCTCATGCTGTGTCTGTCACAGCTATCAGCTTCTCAGATCATGGTGAGTGCTCTTTAAGTGATCTGTCAAACTCCAGGTAACATGAAGATGGTTCTAAAACTCCATCCTCATGCTGTGTCTTTCACAGCTATCAGCTTCTCAGATCATGGTGAGTGTTCTTTAAGTGATCTGTCAAACTCCAGGTAACATGGAGATGGTTCTCAAACTCCATTCTCATGCTGTGTCCATAATAATAATAATAATGATTCTTTATTTTCTGAGGGGGATTAATTAGTTACAAAACCAATCTTCCTTGAGTCCCTCATGCATGCACACATACATGTTCGCACAAAAATTTATTTACATGTATATACAATATAAAATAAATATAGATGAACCTGATAAAATGTGACTATGTACAATGTAGTAGACAATAGACAATTTCACAGTTGTTTTGACCTGATAAGCGTATTCATTTCTTTCTTTTGAAAAGGATTGACATTCTGTGATCTTTTAACATGTACAGGGAGTTGGTTACACAGTGTCACCCCAGAGTGTCTAAAAGAATTTTAAGAGCGTTCATGCACAGTTTTGGAGGGCTGAGGTTCATTGATGTTGTAGATTGATGGCTATTTGCAGTTGCAGTATAGATAAACTGGTTGAATATGTACCTTGAGGTTAGTCCTTTCAGACCTTTAAACATTAGTACAACTTTGTGCAACATGATTCTTTCATACATTGCCATCCATTTTGCGATTTTGAACTGTTCTTAATGAGGTGTTTAAAGTAATCTGTGCTGCGGATTCCTGGAGGCGTAACATACATTGAGCCTAGAGGCACTTCCACACATTGTGCAGCAGTAATTCAAGAGTGGTTGAACATAATCATTATAAAACAAATTTCTGGCATGGTGCAGTAAATATTTTTAGCTCGCCTGTACAAAGTGCACAGTCACACAAGGGGCATTGTTCCATCATTGATTCGCTGTGTGCTTATTAAATCCCGAAAAATAACAGAATTCCTCACTTAGTGTGTTGTGTATTAAATGTAGAATCAGTGTTAAAGTGTTAGAGGTGGTACATTAAAAACTACTTCATCCTGTATTGAGCTCAGGTTTTTCATACATGTAGAGCACAATTTCTACATGTATTGAGCTCAGGTTTTTCATACACGTAGAGCACAATTTCTTCATGTATTAAGCTCAGGTTTTTCATACATGTAGAGCACAATTCATTATGTATTGAGCTCAGGTCTTTCTTACATGTAGAGCACAATTCATCATGTATTGAGCTCAGGTTTTTCATACATGTAGAGCACAATTCATCATGTATTGAGCTCAGGTTTTTCATACATGGAGAGCACAATACTACAAGGTGGATTGTCGATCATTGATTAGCTGTGTAGATATTAAATACTGTAAATCACAAAATTCATGACTAATTGCATTGTGTGTTAGAATCAGTGTTAAACAATATGTTTGGGGTGGTATCTCAAAGAGTACTGCATTTATTTACCAGAAGTTTTACATGCATATAGCGCACAGTTACACAATGGGATGCTGCATCACTGATGTTTTATGTGCATATTATTTACTGTAAATTACCAAATTTGTGACTTCAGCCCTTAATGTATTGATCCAGTTTTACATTCATGTGTCTCCTACAGGCAAGCTCTGTGGTTGCCTTGCTATCAGATCTAAGTTTGATGTTTTGCAACAGTATGAGTGTGGATGATATAAGTTTACACTGATTCTCACTTTGTGTCTCTCAGGACAACCTGTATGCATCATCAATTGTTACACCTAGAAGCTTTGTATACTTAACTTTTTCAGTTTCTTGTTGATCAATTTCTAGGTGGAGTTTCTTCTCCAACTTAAAAATACACTGCCATGAACCAACTGCTATGAACCAGCTCTCACACATTTTGTCTTATCAAGGTTGATGGCCATGTCATTATCGTTGCACTGCTGTATTATTGTTTTACTTTTGTTACCTAGTGCTGAAAGTAAAGAACAGTAGAGGGCCATGTATGAGCAGTTAAGCCCAGTATTAACTTTAGTCTGGACTAGAGTCCCATTGGTTTTGTATTAGGACAAGACTGTGAATAAGAATTAAGCCTGGATTAACTTTTGATACATTTTTGAGCAACCAACTTCAGGTAATTATGAGGATTTTACTCAAAGTCAGTCCTCATGACTGTCACAGTCATGAGCTTCACAGATCAGAGTGAGTGCTAACAAGCAAGATATTTTACTATAGTCTTAAAACAGTTACTATTACAAAGACACCGTTTATGTCACTGGTATAAATTAATCACTTTGGATGCCATCTCACCAGAAAGCTCAAAAAGGTATATTTATTAGCATTGTTTGTTTTAAGCTTTGTGCAGAGCATTATGGTAATAATGTTTAGGACGAATTCATCTGTTGTTGTTGTTGTTGTGTGGTCAGGTCGTATGATCTTGTCAGGAGGAAGTGATGGTCTAATCGCAGTCAGCAGTCCAACCACAGGCCTTACGGTCAGGGTCATCACAGATCATAAAGGCGCTCATATCACCAACTTTGATGTCACGGCCTCACAGGTTTGTACCTCCTCAATGGGAAACCTGTAAAACTCCTTCCCGCCAGTATCAAGACGGTCCAAAGCTGTGGATTCACTTGTTCTTTCCTTTATTGCATCACAATTATCAGTGTTTGTGTGCTCATAAAACATATATGAAGTACACAGGCACTGCAAGATGACAGGAGAAAACGATGCATTCTACTGTTATTTAAACCTTCTGTGCAGCTCGTCATCGAGTCTCCCGAAGTTTACATTAAAACTTTTGTTCTGCATTTTTAAGGGTGAAATACAATTGTTTTTAAGTAATTTACAAGTAAACACTTGATGGGGAGTATATGAGGTTGTTCTCCTACTGAGTTAGGAGCTGCTTATAGTTTTTGTCAGCATTTATTTGCTGCAATCTCAGGTGCATTTTGTTTTGGGAATTACTCCATTCTGCAAGGATTATGATATTTTGTCATAATGTGTGACATATACACCTGGGAAATTTGGTTCATGCATGGCTTACTGAGGCCAAAGGTCAAGGTCATTAAAAAGTCCTAGAATGTGCTAAAAATCTTATTATCGAGTTTCCAAGGAATCCATGATTTCAAATTTCATGAAATTTGTATGTAACCTATCTGCGTGAAGGTTGAGAGCTGAATGACTTGTGAAGAACATTGATCTGAAGATGTGGATCATGCAGAAGTTAAAAGTAACATACCTACTGTACTGAACTATTAGGGGGCAGCAGCTGCTTTAGTGTTTGTCATTCACAAACACATTTTCTAGATTGATACGGATGTAAAATTCAAAGAGAAAAAGGATTTCTAATTACAAGAAGAAAATAAATTTGTAAATTGTTTTAAAAATGACCTCTACAACAATCTTACGCCAAAGAACATGTCCTTCACAGGTACAGTGTTTGACCGACTGATTTGGATTAACATGTTTTTGTTCTGAAACTGAAATGGTGATGATTGTATAGCATTTTTTCTGTTGTTGTGTGCTTATGTGTAAGCAATTTGTAGCTTTGCCAGAAATAAATCACACAAATCTGACAGTGAAATGACACTGAGTGATTCATCTAATTGTCAGTGACGTCACAAAAACTCTTGTATTCTTTTTTATGGGCTCCACCACTGGCTTAGCAAAGTTCTAAATACAAAGAGATAACCGATGGACAGTATCCATACAATATTACATTTGACAGGTGTAAAGATTTGTATTGAAAACACTTAATGAACATGAAATAGCTTACTATGTACAACATCAGAAGTCATTTGATGACAATTTTTGCCAAAATTTAAATCATTGCAGTTCACCTTTAAGCTTCACTGTGCATGCTGTGAAAACTTGTGTTGTCATGCTCACATGTTAATGATTTTGCTTTCTACATTTGCAAAGGAACAAGAATTCGGGGTGTCAGCTCCTGTTCTGTGGTTGGCCTGTAGTATTGATAGACGCGTCAGTGTGTGGTCAGCTGACTGGTCCAAGGATTTCTGTGAGCTTGTTGATTGGCTGACCTTCCCAGCTCCAGCCTATGCACCTGAAGGATCTGTGAAGCTAAAATCTGGCCAGGTATGTTGTCCGTCATTGGTTGAGGATAGGAATCTTAATTATTACATGATACATTGAAAATCTTGGGTTTACAAAAACAGTAAAATTTTAAAATGTTTATACAATCATAGTAAATTATGGATATACATGTATACTGTGTAATTATAAAATTGGCATGGAAAAGACTTGATAAATATGTCCTAGAGTAATACAAGTAACTCAGATAAATAATATCTGTTTTCAGGATCTGCAGAATACTTTACCACCAAGTCTGGCAAAGTTCTCTACTGATGAACCAGACATCATTGTGTACATTGGCTATGGGATGCAGAGACAAGTCAGCTTTTACAGTATGGCACAGAGAAAGGTATTGTCATGCACCAGTGTTTCTAGGACCAGTCTCCGTAGAAAATAGAGAGCAAGTCAAGGCATCACCACATGAATTTTCAATTGTCATTGACCCCATGTTCAACTATAAGTATTATGAGTATTAAGATGTACATGTTTATGGAGAATTAATGTGTTAAAAGGTTTTTTGATATTTTTTTAATGCTTAGGTGTATTTAAGATTTTTTCTTTTATCTTTTTCAAAATGTGTATTTTAAGTGAACATAAGGTCAGCCGCTAAATTTGAATTACGTCCCAAAGACGTTTTTCATTGGTGTTCTGAAAGTGTTGAAAAAAGTTCAGTGTTTATCAACAGAATAAGTAGCCAAATATTAGTTAGCTTGCCTGTACAAAGAACACAGATAGCCGAGGTGATACATGGAGCATCAGTCTTCAATGACAGTTAAAGGAATAACAGCATTAGCCTGCAGATGATAGTGGGTCATGCACAGTTTCTTTGCACCATATTGCTGGCTGCCATCATCTGAGTGAATAATTTTTCATCATCATAATTTTGCATTTGAAGTAATAAATTATAATAGTCGCAGAAGGTGCTGTTTAAAGATCATTTGCATAAATCTTGTTATGCTTAAAAATTTTAACCCATATGTCTTTGATGTTAAGGTGATGGTAAATGTTGAGGGTAGTATTCCAAAAGTATGTCATTAATTGGGCTCAAGTGTAACATACACTAATCACCTGAAAAAGGCTCCAAAAAGAAGGTATGATTGAAACTTGAGCTTCCTGCGCAGACAACTGTCAATTTGCATAGCATTCATACCAACCTACAAACAGACAAACGTTTTCAAAAATATACGTGATGCGTAAATTAACATCTGCATTTGTTGAGATTGAGCTGGCCTGAGTGAAACCTGCATGAAGATACATATCAGGTCATATGTGGATTTTTTGAAAATGTTCCTAGCTGGAAACATTATACAAATCCACAGTGGAAGCTAAAATTTGGAGGATGTTTTCGTATTGGCATCAGGAATTTAGTGAACAACTTTGTAGGCGGTCATTTTGTAGATAGATATGGATATTTGTTAAAAATTGTAAGTTCACAGTTCAAAGTCTGTGTTCCATGTGCATAGAATCAGTCAGGCAGTTGCCATATTAATCATGCATAAATGAGGTGGTCATGCCTATTGGTGTTAAGTTAAACTGTGTTAAACAGTTTTCAATTATATATGAATTGGCAACCTTTTTAACACATTGACTGCTGGCCACCCCACCCCAACCACACCCCCAAAGCTATGTGTGGATCACACATAGTACCTGCCTTGTTAGTACCTGCCTTATTCAATTTCTGTAAGGTGCAGGCCTCAGAGTGTTCCTACATTTCCTGTATTTTCCTATATTTGCTGAAAAAATTCAATATTTCCAGTATTTTTACCAAACAATACTCAAAATTTGCTGTCACTGTCAACCTTTTGGCTGTTTTTTAGCTTGCCTGTACAAAGTACCGATAGGCTACATCAGGAGCTTATGGAAATGTAATACCCATGACATTTGCATCAAATTACAGTTTATTCAGTGTCATGGTAAATGTTAGTGGTGCTGTCTCATACATGTAAAGGATAATGACACGAAGGAGATAAATGTATTCCATCGATAATGCCATAGGTGTGTTAATTACTTAAAATGTTAAGAACCAATGTTAAGGTACATGTATATGTTAATGGTGGTGTCTGAAAAAGTGCTACATACATAGGCACATACTCATACAGGCATACCAGTTTTGTCCATACGGTACATGTAAACCACAATGACACTAATTACAGTTTGTAACTCGTGAAATGACTTAATTGGTTATGTGTATTCTATGTACAGCTATATTCTGATTTGTCATGTAGTGAGTTTTGCATACATGTAAATGCTCTGAAACTTCAAGACTTTGTCACCATTGTACCTTATTTTTTTACTTTTTTGTTTATTTGATTTTTAGTGCCGTACTCCAGAATTTTTTACTTATGTAACGTTATTTTTAAGAAAGTAATTATTGAGGGTAAAATAGGGTAGTGTGGTAGGGAAATTTTTTCTTTTATTCTGGCTAATGAAAAAGATAGAGATTTTAATGATGTTAACATTAGGAGAAAAGTAAAAGAAATTCTATCAAAAGACTAATAAATATTTTAGAGTAGGACAGTTTTTTTGACGAGTTGGAAGTCCTCGAGAGGTTGTAGGAAAGAAGCTTGGAAAAGGTAAACATTTGTGGAAGCGTTCAGAGTCTGCAGTTGTATGTAAATGGAAGGATAAGCGAGATGCCCTGTGTATCAGTAGCATGCATAGGGTGGAAATGACAGATGTCATGAATCACCGTGAGATCTTCAGATATTATCCAGGGATGTCCGTTGTTGATAGATCTGATCAGTTGCTGACATATTACTTAGCTATAAGAATTCCAGGTATATAAGTGAGCCTTCTCTCATTCAGGGAGCTGAAGTCACTGTTACTGTGTTTAGTTGGTAAATAATGTTGCCGAGGGACAGCAGTATCCTCAGAGAATATATTTGTTTTGGTTTTGTTCACATTTCACCACATAGTTTTTGTAGCCATGATTGGGCTATGAAGAAGCTGTGCGACTGTCACGGCATTAGTTTCAGACATCTTTTATAAGACATATTATTTTCTCTTACAGTTTAGATTTTTGTACACTCTTCAAAAAAAGAAACACAAAACCCAAATATCAGTGTAAATTTGATGTTATTCAAGGACGTGTAGATCAGCGGAAAACAAAGATACATGAATGAAATTTTGTGGAGCAATGCATTGCTATGTTGTCCATATTTCGTGAGAATAACAGTCATCACAGTCATTACTGCTGTCCACCAGGTGGTGTTGAAGTCAGTACCTCGTAAGACCACCTCCAGCTGCTACCACTGCCCGACACCTCCTGGGTACAGATCGAATCAGTCGTTGGATGTTTTGTTGTGGAATCCTTCTCCATTCCTCCTGCAGCATATGGAACAACTGTTGAAGATTCTGTGGTGGAATACGACGGCGACGCACCCGTCTATCGATCTGATCCCAAAGGTGTTCGGTTGGGTTTAGATCCGGGGATTTGGAGGGCCAGGGAAGGGTATTGATGTTGTTATTGGCCAGGTAGTCCATGGTGGCACATGCTGTGTGGGGCCTGGCGTTGTCCTGTTGGAAGAGCTGCCGTTGAAGGTCAACAAGGCGAAGGACGTGCGGGCGGAGAATCTGGTCGATGTATCGATTGGCCGTCAGATTGCCTTGGACAAGCACAAGCTCCGATCTGCGGGTGTATGAGATCGCTCCCCACACCATAACACTCCCTCCACCGAATCTGTCCACCTGTCTGATGCAGTGAGGAGCAAAACGTTCATGACGTCGTCTGTAGACACGGTCTCTACCATCACGTTGCCTGAGGAGATAACGGGATTCATCGCTAAACCATATGCACCTCCAGTTTGCCAGGTTCCATGGCAGCACCGTGGTACACCATCTCACTCGTCGACGTCGATGTAGTCGTGTCAAGGAGGGGGCAACTTTTGGATGTTTGGCACGTATTCCTACTTCTCGGAGACGGTTCCTGATTGTCTGATCGGACACTCTTCAGGCTCCAAACTGTTCTTGTGCTGTGTTCCGGGCGGTACGATGGGGGTCACGTAGGTGGGTTACCCGGATGTACTGATCTTGGGCAGGTGTGGTGACTCTAGGTCTTCCTGATCTTGGACGGTCATTTGTCAAATTTGTTTGACGAAATCGATCCCACAACCGAGTTATTGTGCTGGGATGAACGTTGAAGATCCTTGCCACCTCACTCTTTGATTCGCCAGCTTGCAATCGTCCAATTGCCTGATTTCGGTCGGCAGAGTTGAGACGTCCCATTTTCGTGTACAGAACTTGCAAAAGATATTGGATAAAATTGTGCGATTCGTTTGGGTCTTTTATAGTCACATGCTGTACTCATGTTTTGCACGTGACAAACAATCATTGTGCCTGAACTTCGTGCTGCACGACATCAACGCACATCATAACAATCCTAATTGATAAAACCGTTCAAAATCATTTTTGGTTGCGTTTGGTCAAGGATGATCTTCTGAAACATTCCAGTAACAATGTACAACCCTACAAAACTGTTTGAGTTAACCTGTGTACAAAATTGTAAGGATCATTTTTGAATTTCATTTTGCGTTTCTTTTTTTGAAGAGTGTGTATTGTATTCATCATAAACCTGTATAGTGCATAAATTATGCCTTTAATAAAGATCAAACACTCTAATAAAGCTTTTTGGCAAGTCATGACTTGCTACGAGTGAACTCGTACCTGCCAAAATTCTGGATATCCCTTCTTACGAGATAACCCGTACCTGCCAAAATTCTGGATATCCCTTCTTACAAGTTAACTCATACCTGCCAAAATTCTGGATATCCCTTCTTACGAGATAACCCTTACCTGCCAAAATTCTGGATATCCCTTCTTACGAGATAACCCCTACCTGCCAAAATTCTGGATATCCCTTCTTACGAGTTAACTCATACCTGCCAAAATTCTGAATATCCCTTCTTATGAGATAACCTGTACCTGCCAAAATTCTGGATATCCCTTCTTACGAGATAACTCGTACCTGCCAAAATTCTGGATATCCCTTCTTACGAGTTAACTTGTACCTGCCAAAATTCTGGATATCCCTTCTTACGAGTTAACTCGTACTTGCCAAAATTCTGGATGCATTAAGGGTTTATCAGAAAATTTGCAAATCTTTACTATTTTGTGCTGTCTTAGACAGCACACAAGCAGTCCATTCAAATAACCCTCAGAGCACATGGGATATACAGGACAGACTGTACACTAATTTAATATTTTTCAGTTCCATTTTATTAGCTTGTAAGACAAAGGCATTAAAACATGAAAAACTTTCCACATATAAAAATTCCAGACAGTTAAGACATAAAACAAGCCTTTTGTATTCCTCTAGGACACCCTACCAACATTTTGGAATTTTCTGGTAACAGCAGCGTCAAATCAACAATTAGCTTTCAGCTGTTCAGTGTTGTAAACTATGTGTATGATATTGTGAAATATAATGGATACATTAGGACTGTACTGTATGATTTATAGTCCATGCCATTGTTTTGGCATGTAATTAGGTCAGCCTTAATTACTGGTCCATTTATAAATTTGTGTGTATTCACTGTTTTTATACGCCTCAGCAGATCATATTATGTTATAGGGATTTTGTCCGTCTGCCCGTCCTTATTCGTGGCTGGGCTGTAACTCCAAGTGTTTTCTGCATACAGTTTTAATTTTTGGTGGATACATAGATACACAGATGACAATGTGTCGTGACTCATATTTGTCCATTTCTACTATTGTCATGGTAAACAGATTGCCATTTCCCTATGTATTCTACATAAATAGATATGATTTCGTGTGTGGGCTATAACCCCAACATTTTTCTGCATAGAGTTTTAGTTTTTGGTGGATGCGTACATACACAGATGACAATGTGTGGGGACTCACATTTTTTCATTTCTGCGGTTGTCATGGTTACCAGATTGCCATTTCCCTATGTATTCTACATAAATAGATATGATTTCGTGTCCAGGCTAGAACTCCAACAATTTTCCACAGAATTTTAATATTTGGATACATAGATACACAACCCACATTTGTCCATTTTCCCGGTTGTCATGGTAACCAGATACCTATCATCAACACCCGTGAAGATTCAAGGATTATACTCACCACAATGCTGCTGGTATTCTTTTATACATTTCAAACAGATGCATTTGTTGGGGTGTATGTTGTGTTCACCTGAACTCTTGTTTATTATGATTTTGAGCCTTTCATTCTTGTCTTGTGTTATAAAATATAAAATATTATCAAGAATATGTTGATTCTACGGCCTGGGCTATAAAGTAACATACACATGTAACAAGAGCCTTTGAGGAAAAGGTGCATGTCTGTCCTATATAAAAGAAGAATCATGAATGTAGTTATGCTTGCTTTGGCAGTACACATCACTAAGCTTTGGATCTTTGTCTCATTGGAATGATCTGAACTTATCAACCACCATGAGTTGTTAGGGGTTTTTAGCTAATGTATAATGGAGCAATGCAATGCTTATCACAGCTCTGGTTCAGAGGAACTGAAAAATATGCAAAGTGAAGCACTTGCGTCAACAATAGCACCAGTATGTCACTGTCGTTATCTGAACCAACATTAAAGGTGGAGAAAACATAAAAATGACATGAAAAAAACAAAAAAGTTCAGATGAAAGAGTGCGAAAAGTTATTCCTAAATGTGGTCTTCAATATTTTTTCTGATTTTTCCTTAAGGAGAAAAGGACGCTTGAAAATAATTTTTAAATGGCGAGTATTTGGGACCACCTTTTGGTATTGATAGTCTTTGTTTGATACCGTCATAAAGGCGGATATAACACAATTAAACATCAGTTTGGATCATATTTATATTTTTAATATGTTAATAAATATTATCATAATTTATGTTAAATGCATGTTTCGATAAAAACAACAAATTTACATTCAAGTAAATTTATTAGACAAGCATCACATCCTTATTTAGAACATTGTTATGCAACAACAATAAATACCAGAAGTTGGTCCCAAATACTCACCATACAAAAATATTTTCAAATACCCTTTTCTCTTGAAAAAAATCCCCAAAAATATTAAAGATCATATTTGCCAATAAGTTTTGACGCTCTTTCATTTCATTTTGGCATCATTTTTATGTTCTCTTCTACTTTAAGTGTATCTACAGCAATCTTTTTAGCAGAGAAAAATATAACAATGACATATGCATGTTTTCCCTGCAAGGTTGTGCGTACAGCAGCCCTCACTCACTGGGGAACCTGTCTGGACATTTGCCCTACTGGCTCCCTCATGGCACTTGGGTCTAAAGGTAAGCTATACATTATAAAGTCAAGTGCTGTACATATAATGCTGCACAGTCAGTAACAATCACCACCTGTGGCTGACCTAAACTGTAGCAGGTGACTAATGTTCACAATGGTTTCATTGTTTGGCAAGAAGCATTCATTTTATGAAATCCCAGTTTTAACATTTAGAGTTGGACAAATTTTTCTGAATATGAAACCACATGTGTATACCTTAATAAATTTGTATCAAACACGTCATGCATATAAAACTATATATATTCCACAAATTTTTTTTCTGTGAGCATGAATGTGTCCTGGGGAGAGGTGATGAGTGTTTCTTTGGAGAGGTATACCAGGAGTGGCTTTCTAGTGCTTGTACTAACAGAGAACAGAGAGAAATACTCCATTAGCTCAGATGGTAGAGAGATGAAGTTCGGAAGAGATCCGATTTCCAATCCTGGTGAAGAAAACAACCAGCTTTTAAATGGAATTTTCACATTATTGTCTCTCAAACACCCATTGCGCATTAGTTGAACCTTTGTTAATGTAAACATGTGGTTTATATATATATTGCGCAGCTGAACCAGGTGGATATGCATGATGAATGAAAACAGTGAAACTACTGTGTAATGTATAAATCAAGAACATATTTTCCGATACTGTTTTTAATAATTAAATGATGTTATGAACGCAAGTCAATGCCTTCACTATATATTCATGACGTTAACACTGAAGTGAGTGTTATTGATGTGATTCTTGTGACAAAGGCTTTCAATCTACTCTTAAAGTTCTACAACATTTGTAACTTTAAGAATCTCTGGTTCAAGTGTCAAATTATTTTATCTGTTACTGAAATGTATTCTCAAGTTGACACATTTGATACCATGAGAACTGAAGTGTCTCCTGGCTATTTTAGTCCAGGTTTTATTGTTGACCTCTCAGTAGAATATACTTGCTTCCTGACAGCTTGATTTAAATAATCATTACTAAAAATTGAACCACTTGAGATAAGCGTTTTCCTCAACAGTGTTTTTATGTATTTTTGATGTGTTTGATGTTAACAGAGCGGCTGGTGAAGCTTATGGATTATTACGAGGGCAGTTTCCAGGACTTCACTGGGATGAATGACTCTATGCAGGTGGTGAAGTTTTCCCCTGATGGCAGACTACTCTTCACAGCCGCACACTCGGAGATCTTTGTCTGGGAGGTTCTTGTCTAAGATGTCTCTACTGTCGTGTCTCAACAAAAGACCTGTCTAGGAGGTTCCCCTGTAGGATGTCTACCATTATGTCAATCAAAATCTGTCTAGGAGGTTCTCCAGTAGGATGTCTCTACCGTCATGTCTCAAGAAAAGACCTGTCTAGGAGGTTCTCCTGTAGGATGTCTCTACTGTGATGTCTCAACAAAAGACCTGTCAAGGAGGTTCTCCTGTAGGGGGTCTCTACCTCGATTCTTCAACCTTTTCACACATGAAAGAACAGCTTCAGTGCAATTTATGCACCTTCTGATGTTGATCTTTGAGTCAGAACTACATTAGTGGGATTGGCCAGTTTCAGGGCTTCACAAAAAGTGTAATTTTATCAGTCTACACGGAATAATGCCTTCAGAATATGCTTGCATAAACATGCAAACATGCATAAAGGTTGAAGAATTACAGTACCGTCATGTCTCAACAAAAAGACCTGTCTGAGGCAGATCTCTTGCTGGATGGGAAATTCTAAGTTGAGAAGGAGGATTTTGCAAGAACTTTATCCCGGATGTCTCTACTCTAATGTCTCAACATTAACAGACAGGGAGTACGATATAGACAAAAGTGATTGTAAACATCTTGTATAACTTTGAGTACAGATCCTACTTATAGAAGGTGTGTTGAAATAGATGTTTCTTATTAAAGTTTGACAATACAGAAGGTCAAGAAAACAACCTTACTGTCAGAATACCACTTCCTTGTACATGACATTTAACCTGCAAAATTCATCCGTCCATATAAGTATATCCAGCAGACTTCTTTTTCTCGTGGAGAGCCTATAACTAAAAAAGATATTACATGTTGTGTGCAGGTTCATTATCACAAGCTATTTTTATTGTAGTAATGTTCCACAAACAATAAAATACCATATTCTATATTTATCTAGTTAGACCTACATGCATAGTGATACATGTACCAAACTTTTTGTGCCAGTAAAAATGTTTATGTATTCATTAAATAGTTTAATCGAATTCTCAAAGGCACAAATGTATTTTTTAACAGTGTAATACATTTTTCACAAACTGTGTGACATTCTACTGCTGTATGCAAAAGTTCATAGTTTTAAATGATCATTGAAAATTTCTGATGGTTATTGTTGTCCTTGATTTAGTGTGACACATGGCTGCTTAACCACTGCTTAGTTAGTAGCGGATCCAGTACTTTCATAAGTGGATTCGGAAGATCAGTAACAGTCTATGATATTGTCTTCATTTTGGTCATCACTTAGAGAATTAAGAATGTCCTCTAACAAAGACATGGGATTTCTCATATACTCATCAGAACTTTGAGAAATAACTGAGAGCTTCTTATGTAGGTCATGATCATTCAACATAGAAATAAAAGTTTCAACTGATGGCGCACAGACATAAGTGTTTGTACCATTTCCTCCGGTTTCTGCCACAACTGTGATGTCCTGATCACACTTAGGTTTCTTTGTACTCTCAATTATGGCCTGATTGAGTGAAGCTGTGAAAGTGTGTTTCATGGCAATCAGGATCTGACAGGCCTTTTCACCAACGCTCTGGTCACAATCCTGAAGCGCTGACAGAAGTACAGTTAACACACCTGTTTTCTGGAATTTCTCTAGTAACTGGACGACACATGCTTCATCTGGAGATTTACGCTTCTGACCGGTCTGAATGCCTCCTAAACCTGCTGCATAATTTGGCAGATGTCCATCAGCCTCCGTGTTGTGCAGCATACCCTTCATTTCTTGCTCCACAAATTTCTCCCAGAAATTCAAAGCTTTGACCTGCACATCCCAGTCAAAGTCCTTAGTGACAGCCAGCTGCAATGTGGTCAGTATGACCCCGTGGTTGACCGGTGACACATGACTGAATAACACAGATAGGAGGTCAACACCAGCTCTGCGGGGGAAGGCCTCAGAGTCATTCCTCACAATGTCCACCACCCTCCTCACAAGCTCGGTCTGGGGAAAGAAATATATACAAAATGTACACTATTTTTTTTATTTTCCATCAGAATGTAACGATCATGAATTATATACTCCCATTAATACTTCAGCAGGATGTACATTTATCTACTTGTCACAGAGAGAATTCAAGGTACAACCCATAAGCACTCAGATTCACTTTGACAGAAGTGAGCTAAACAAAATGATTTAATGAGTTATCTTTTGCCATTGACTACCTCCTCAGAAGTTCATTGTGAAAAGTAAATGTTTCAGCGAACTGACACCGTAAGCTCTATCACGTGACCACAAACGCACCCTAAACTTCAGAACTCTCCAAAATGAACGTAACCTCTTTGGCCACAAGCTGTACGTGTTTAAAAAGACCACCTTTTCAGAAACCCATAATGTTACATCCTGCAATCGCAGATCTTTCACAAAGTCTTGCTACTCACTGTAGGAATGTGCTGCTGTAAACCCTGCCAGAGAGAGCGTGACTCTACCATGGGGCTGACAGACTTCAGTGCGGAGGCTCGGACATAGCTCTCCTGGTCCCTCACACACTGCCACAGGCTGATGTGTAACCTGTTGGACAGGATCCATTGCTCCATACCACACCCTCCTACAGCAGATACAGATTATTTATGCATTTGTTTGATCGGGGTTTTAAGCTGTACTCAAGAGTATTTCACTACTACGACAGTGACCAGTATTATGGTGGGATACAGATAAACACCAACATACACGACGATTGAACGACAAATAAACCATAGTAGCTCCGGACAGTCATTTTGATGATCTTAATATTTCAACTTTTATTAGGTCATCAAACACAAAAAAAAATCAAATTGTGGAGGTTATCGTGATGAGTTTCTCTGCTTACTTATTATGTTTATAATTATTTAATTATTCCTAGTTACATTCTGATCAGATGTGCAAGATCTACCTTCTGAGTTCATCAATCCAGTTAGGAACTCCACAGCTGTGTCTCTAATCTCCCATTGTAAGTCACACATCTTCTTCTCCACACAAAATGACAAGCTGTCCAACACGCTATCCATGGTTACATTTGTGGAATCACAGCCACTGTTAGCGCAAGAACTGCCATCAGAGTTATCCCCCTTCGTGTGACTGGCAAAATTGTGCCCTTTTGTGTCAGCAGGAGCTTTCACATCTGGTTCGTGCCCACAATACAGGTTAAGTAAAGAAGTCCAGGTCCTGAAAAGCACCATAAGTATCTGCAAATAGAAAATAAGACAAATGGTAATCTACATGTACTTATTACATTCTCACATTCAAGCATAAATGTAACTTTTCATGTATATATAATTGTTGAAAGATGCAACTTTCAATCAAGTTATTTATTTATTTATTTGATTGGTGTTTTACGCCGTACCCAAGAATATATCACTTATACGACGGCGGCCAGCATTTTCATGTATATATAATTGCTGAAAGATGCAACTTTCAATCAAGTTATTTATTTATTTATTTGATTGGTGTTTTACGCCGTACTCAAGAATATATCACTTATACGACGGCGGCCAGCATTATGGTGGGTGGAAACCGGGCACAGCCCGTTTCAATCAAGTGATTTCTTCCTTAATACTACAGTACTAGGTTTAGACATTGTTTTTCACATAATTTTTTGTCACATCATGAAGAGGTTTCCCATTCCAATATGCTGCACAAGAATGTTTCATCCACGTAATATTCCGAAGACACAGAACAACATTCACTGTGATCATTTCCATAAAAGCTGAGTGCCAATGAAAGAAATCACAAATGCATATAAAATTTTTCCTAGAAATCATCTAGGCTCACTCACCTGAACAGGTGTCTGGGAATCTTCTGTGACTTCTAGAAGACATTTGCTAATCTGTGTTACCAAATTTAAGTCAAATATTCCACTAGCTCTTCTTCTATCTGTAATACAAGGAAAGAGCAATATTTCTGTGTACATCAAGTATGACAAACTGAATACTTCAGACATTGATGTCATATTATGGTGTTTCACTCAGTGACAGTATGCTGACACTTATGCTTTATATTCCATTATGCTCTGTGAAAGCAATTCCCAGATTACCAAACCTTGAGGAGCCGACCTGGCTGAACTAGAGTAGTCAACATCATTTATAATACAGACAAGACTTCATAAAGAACTGTTGTAGAGTAGGAAATATTTATTATACTTACCTATGAAATGCTTGATAGTTTCCAAGGCAATCCTCTGTAAGACAGTATTCTGCTGAAGCTGTTTTACCACTAAAGCATGACTGGACAAACACCTGTTTAAAGTATTGTGTAATATCTTCACAATATCACAGATGACTGCAGACATAGCCTGGGGACAGGAATACATAGAATGCCAGCTGTTAGCTGTATCTGCCGTTTTTATCACATGTCTCTACTATAACATACACTGTCATGCACATGCTGTTGACCATCACTTTTGTCAGTTTGTGACAAAATTAAGAACTGCTAAAAAACTTCAACTATAATTTAGTTCATGCTGTAGTCTAATTATGCATTTCGGGGCCTTTGAGTTGGCTCAAAAGGTTAGTGTTAGTTCACTGTAACTGACCAGTGAGACCAGATTGCACTGATTCCGTTTGCTTAAGTTACGATATTTGTCAGGCACCTGGCATAGGGCAATGGTTTAGTTCAGTTTCCTTCACCCATGAACCCAACAGCTGACACATGAAGGAAAAATTATTAACTACAACATTAAACACCAATGACATTAAAAAATAGTTATTATACCTAGATACACAATTATACATTATACCTTATACATAAAAATGTTACTACAGAATCATTCAGGCATGGAATTCACAACAGAAATCCTCAGTTAAGGGTTATACTGATGAAGAGCAAAGCAAGGGAGACTTATTTTGATGAGTCTCAAAATGGACCTCACCTATACCATGTAAGATACAGAAATATCAGGCAAACAAGGGGGATCCCACGTGGTACATCAACTGAGGCTTAAAAATATTACCTTTCGATAAGAAGATTTTACTTTCAAAATTTGCCAATATTTGCAGAAAATAAAGCATACAGGAAGGCTGAAGATAATATCATGTATAGTGAAGAGAACTAGGTAAGCTCGACACTCATAGGTAGTATGAGTGCTGCAGACTGGTATGTTCAATGAACAAAAATGTCTGTTTTAAGCCCTCAAGTATACCAATGTGTAGTAATGAAATTACACAAATGTCATACCATAATGGGTGGTTTGCTTACCTTGTCATCAACCTGAGCAGCACATGTAATGGCAGCGGAGAGGGCCTGTGTGAAGGATCTCCTTCCCTGCATGTGAGACAGGACTACCTGACCATGAGGGAAGTTAGACAATTGTGTACACATCACACCCTGGATAGGCAGAAGAGACAACTCTTGTAACCATTCCCTGTTACCTGGTGAAAACCTACACAAGAAATCCGATACGGAGTTAAAATAGAGTGACATATATAGAGATATACATGGCAATAACTCTTTGATTTGTTTATTTGTTGGTGTTTTATGCTGTACTCAAGAATATTTCCAGCATTATTAGTGGGAGGAAAAGAAAAACACGGCCATCAACAGGTTGCTGAAAGACCTGCCCATGTGCGACCCGAGAAGAAGTCAGCATGAGATGGACTTGAACTCAAGAGTGAATCACACTGGTGAGAGGTTCCTCTGTTATTTTGTGCTGTGCTTCAAATAAGCTCAAAACTGAATAATTAAAGATATAATAACTTTGTGTACATGTGGCTTAAATCAGAACAGACATTTCTTACAGAAAGACATTTTCAAGATGACAACTTAAACATTTGACATTCAATGTACATGATGAATAACTTTAGATTCTATTCTGATTTATATTAAATCCAAAGCCAATAACAGAAATGGCTGGATCTTGTTGACAGTTTGGATACCTGAAACAAAATGTTTGTGCCATGGTTAGCGCTGTGTCTACTCGTTTCTCATCCAGTAGCCTGTGTACAATAGAGATTATGGTCTTCTCCAAGTCATCAGCAACTGGTCCCTCAGTGTTGCTATACCTGTACCAATACAGATATATGCAATGTTTGATGCAGGTAGTTTCTAAAGCAGGTATATAGTCGCACAAACTTCTAAGATTCAAGAAATGCTTTCCTTGTAGTAATGTGAAGCAACTTGAACTTCACACTGGGTGACTGGGATGTATACACTGTAATTCTTCAAATTCATCCAACTCTTCAACCATACAAAGCTAAGAAAGCTCTTGAAATTGTATTGGAATGGTTTGGCGCACTTTACAGGGCATGACAACCCCATTCATAATAATGAATAAATACTTACAAAAATTGCATTAATCAATGTGTTCTGATAATGGTGTGACAAAATCATCAGGTTATCAACATTAAAATACATGGAAACAACCAATCCCTTTCATGATATGCATATAGGCACCATGCAGCAGTCACCAAAAAAACACAGTTTTTTATAATTTGTACAGTAATACACATGAATTCTTTAAATGGACCATCCTTGTGGACACACTTACCACTGCTGGACAATATCTACAATAACCATGGCACTGGATGGCTTGTGTAACAGACACTTCATCAAGACATCAAACTTTTCTCTCTCCAAATGAAAACCATCTTCCGTTCTCTCGTAGATCTGTTTTAAGACTTCTAAAGCCGACAGACAACCTTGGTCTGGCGAGACACTAGACTCATCCCCAAGTGAAGCTATCATTATAGAATCTTTTACTGGAGCTTCAATCATGGTCCAAAGCTCCTGATGTATTTGCTTCAGTACTGTATTTGATTCTGAGACAGTTTCTTCTGATAACGCTAAGTTCTTTGCTCTGCCCCACAGCTCTGTGATAAATTCCTGTGCAGATGAAATTACGAACAGGCTCTTTCCAGATTTCAAGACATCAAATGCAATGTGGCAAAAATCTGCAAACACATGACATAACCATTAATTGACGTAATAGTTATAACTCAGTGACAATGGTTTTCAGCAAATTATGATAGTGCAGAAACGTCTAAGTCTCAAATTGTGCTTTCCTTCTAGCAATGTGAAGAAACTTGAATTTATATTGGGTAACTAGGACACATATGCTGTAATTCTGCAACTTTCAAATTCTTCACAAGTATTCTAGGAGAATTATTATGTGTTGACTGATAAAATTGTTCTTTCTGTGAAATCCAGAAATTGGCCAACCCAACCAGTATTGTCTCCAAAATCAAATGAAAAAGGTGCATAAATCACAATGAAAGTAGCTCTTTCAAAAGTAAAAAGAATGAAGAATTAGAGTGAGCAACAAAGTATCGCAAAGTCAATAATCAACATATTTATTTACTCACCGCTAGCTGTCTGAAGGAACCAGGTTAAACCTAATTTGTGGCTTAACAAGCCTCTTAGACAAACAAACACAGCACTTAGAACAGAAAGGTCTTGACACATCAGTTTGCTGCTCAGTCCTCCATAAAACCTGGTCACGAGTCCTGAACTTAGGAAGTGTTTAAAAGCCTCCTCATCTTCCCCGATAATCCCAAACAAGCGGACTGCAAATACCTTTACACTTTCATCCACTCCTTCTTGTGTCACATCTACATCATCAAGAAAGCGCTGGAATATGTCCATGTCTGAGAGGCAGCCATCATTACCTGAAACACATAATTATAACTTACATAATACAAAAGCCACAACTTACACCATGACTATATCCTACAGTTTGTAAATGTACAGATTTGCAAGAAATGCAAAAGTCTTTGTATGTCATTGCTGCACTTAAAAGGTTTTGGTACACGGATTAACAGAAGCTAATTAATATTGTAGATAAATCCTAAATCATTTCAGTAATGTCCAGTAAAAAATATGTGTACTGTGGTATTAGCACTATACAATAAGAAGGTAAAGGGCTAGCAGCAGAAATCTGTGAAAACTGCCAGAACCAGTAGCTGGTTTACCAAGAGCTTTGATAGGCTCTACAAAGGCTATTTTAATATTCTTTATTTATTAGTCAATTTAACTGAACTACTGTACCAGCCAGTTAACACAACCGTCATTTGAGGCAAAGTGAACTTAGTTGGGCGACTGAGCTAACACTTTGACCTAGCTCTGTAAGACTGTGATTACATATACTATCACAGCCCTGTCTTGTTCCATTAGCTTACTTGGAACACCTCTGTACTTCCCTTGCTGGCTTCAGTACACTACTGCTGGGCATCAAATAATTTGTCTGTCTGTAGTCACAGTCATCTCAGCTATTAATTCCAGGTAGGTGTTCCCATGTGTCATCACTAGTAAATCCACAAAAGCATGAAACTATAGTGGAAACTGGATAAATTCCAACTCCAATTGCCATGTTTGAATGCATACTCCTCACAGCCCATACACACTGGCCCTGACAGCACAGTTGGTAGAGCGTCCGTTTCGGAAGTGGTTGATCCAGTGTCAATCCTGGGTAGAGTCATACCTAAGACCTTAGAAGAGGAAGTCGTAACTTCCTCACTTGGCGTCCAGCATGAAGGGGATAGTGCAACGACTCGTTGACCATATCAGTATAATGGCTCGGGCGGGGCGGCTTACTTACCTTCGTTAAGGCATCTCAGTGAAGCAGCACTAGATAAAAGAGCAGTGGAAATCCGTCCTGCAACAAGGAGGCACATTACATGCACTCTAGGAAATTCCTTAGAATGACTGAAAAATTGTTAAGTTCGACGTTAATTCTCAAGCACTCACTCACTCAGCCCATAAAAGCTACTGACACTTCTAGCATAAGTTATACTTGTGTATTCTTTTCTTCAATTTTGTTTATTTGAGAAATGTTTTTAGTGATCAGTGTTGATTATTGTTCACTCTTGGTCATTACTGGTGAGACTGATCCTAAACAATTAGCCAGAATGCATGCCAAGGTCTAACTTGTCTAATAATGGCAGTGGTAACTGTATACATGATTGCCCTCACTGTGAGGAGTATGCATTCAAACATGGCAGTTGGGGTTGGAATTTATCCAGTTTCCACTATAGTTTCTTGCTAATGTGGGTTTACTAGTGATGACACATGGGAACACCTACCTGGAGCTGATAACTGAAACGACTATGACTACGGACAGGCAAATTATTTGGTGCCCTGCAATAGTATACTAAAGCCAGCAAGGGAAGTACAGAGGTGTTCAGGGTTGGCTTATGGAACAAGACAGGGCTGTGATAGTACGTATACGTCCTACAGCCCCACAGAGCTAACTTTGAGCGTGCCCTTAAATTTGTCCACTTGAAAGTGGACAGTAAATCTAAATGCCTGAGCACTATTTTGCATTGACTAGAACAGAGAATATCCCGGCTGGTCTAATCCAGAGACGTTTAAATGTAAAAGGTTTCATTTGCCGCAAGAATAATATTTTAGTCTGCTAGGTTGTGCTAGATGTTGTTTGTTGCTGTTGTCTTACTTTTCGTTTCAGGTGTGTTCTTACGGAGATTTCGTATGTTGTCTAACAGTTTCTGTAGACATGTGTCATCCAGGCGTAGAGACTTCTGATGAGACAGGTGAGATAACACCTTCTCAAGTTTGTCCAGGTATGCTTTCTCCATCCTCAACCTGTCGCTACAAAACCTTCACATGTGAAATGTTACCCGCCGATATAAACATAGAAGAATCATGTCAAGGGAGGTAATCCGCGGGTATTCAACTTGGAATTGTTTTGGTCTTGTGGGACGGGGGTCAAGAGATGATTAGAGGGAGACTAGCAACTTTTTTTTATTACATGGCAAAAATCAGAATCCTGAAGGAAATCTGGTTGCGACAAATTTGATTTAATTTGTTATAAATCAAAAGTTATAACATCACTCTAGACTCCCAACGGGACATGATCGCTCAACGTTTCCGGCGAGCACAATTCGGTACCAAGCTGTGTAAAAACACATCATTCTCTGCTGTTACTCTGTAATATTTGTGAACTACGCCTTTGCTTCATGGGCAGAAATATACAGAATCCGTGACGTATTGCTCCATATTACATTTACATTTATGAAATGATTAATCCTTATCGTATATAATAAGCACAGTTAAATAGAACTATTAGTAGGTAGAAATAGTGACCTAACATGGTCGTCACTTTGACTGATGTCACAGTTATATTTGTAACCTGTTATTTTTTGAGTGTAAAGTGATACAGTAAGATGGCGCAGACCAGTCTGAAGAGCCTATTTAAACATAAGACAACAATTAAACGATATATATTAACCTTAGTTATTTCAGAAAACGGGGTTGAGACAAACCTACACGTCCACCTTCTTTTTTTCTAATGTGCTTGTTATGTCTACAAAATTAATTTTTAATCTAGAATTCTTAAAAGACCATTGGAGGCGCCATGTTAGAGAAAACGGAAACACTATACATGTATTGTGTCACGTCACTCGTATATATTATACCGGCCCCGCGTGTATGGCTACAGGCAAATAAATGGGCTCGGTGACGTCAGCGGAAATAGAAGCCTTGAATTTAATTATTGGGTTATAGATATAACTCGCGCCTATTTGGTTAAAATTGATAACATGGCGGCGCTTTCAATTTTCTTAATGTGCGCTATTTTATTTGCCATTCTGTGAAATGCGATATCTCGGTTATGGGTATGCAACATCACAAATGTAAAAAGTTATGCTTTTTAAACTTTATTTAGGACACTTTATCGCTACATACATACATTTGGTCTAGCGTGGTCTTTTCTTTTATTGTTGAGAAATATATCAAGCCCAGAACTTAGAGAGATACGCTGGATAAACTTCAAAATGATCTTTAAGCCTATAATTTATGATTTCGGACACAAAGTTTATGCTTCTCACACTGCACGAGGCGTATGCCACCTATAAAATTGCTCCTTCTTTGGTGGGTATATTTGTTTATTGTTTGAGATATGGTTCTGCTCATTCTGAAAATAATCGACAGATCGCGTACTGGTATTAAATTGTATACGTGAACATGCATTGGTAAATACTTATATCACTAGAAGTAAATCAATATAGAAGGTTTAAACTATAGGGTGATCATTTGTGATACACTTTCACTTGAGGGACCCTATAGGCTGACTCAGTTGTTTTAGGCGTCACCCTCGCTAGCTCTCAGCGGCACATCGAAACCCGCGCTTCAGACTAATAAAAGCTTTTTGGTTTGTGGCAGCCGTTTCTTAAGAATTCTCTCCGCTTTCCTATTCCCGTCATTCTGAACACCTTCGTTCATTGGACATATTTTTGCGTAGAGAAACTGACTCTAGCTGTGAGTGACAGCTCCTGACACACTCGTAAAGCTACATGCACTTCTTTTTTCAGTTCTGTTTTACTCGTCTTGTCCTGTTATATGGCAAGCATGCGGCTTATAAAGCTCCAAAACATGCACTGAGCGACGTACAGGTCATAAAATCGAAAAAATTGTACCCGGCTCCAGTCACACTGAAATATTTTTTTGCATTAGACACTGTACAGTTATGAAAATCACTGCACTACAAATGTAATCTCCTGAAAGATTCTTGAACATGCAGCTATGCACCAGTCAGTTAAATAGATATATAACAAATGTAACTTTCAACCTTATACTTCCTCTACGCATAACATGTTAATGTTAATGATAGCTAGTGTACCACATGTACTCTCAACCAGGATTCACGTATGATGTCGCTGTAGCCAAATGTTATGTAATACCATAGCCTATCCATTCTAATTCATGATAACGTTTCTTTAATGCAAGACGGCCTATGTCTTTACTGACACAAAAGTATGTTTCCAAAGAAAGAAGAAAAAAAAAGGAGTCACAAAGATTCAAACTCTTCCCCGTTATGAAACCTTTTCTCAGCATTGACTTCGTTAGTCCACAGTACTGTGGAGGATGATTGATAGATTATTGCAGAAATACAAAGTTTAAACTTTCTAAAATTCATTACATTATAAAGTTTATGTCTTACATATGAAATAAACGTTAACCAAAAGGAAACTTTGGCAGCAAGTAGAAATACACACATGAAGGTTTCAGTAAAGATATTTTTCTGGTTAACGTTGATCTTCGTACTGTAAATTAAAAAGACAGTGTCTCGTCTGAACGAAAAATTGGGTTTTTGTCTAAGCAACCATCTCTTTGGCATGGCATTCTAACTTTCATGAGTGCTTCGACCAATTTTTATACTTCTGATTCGGAAATTTACGGGATTTTGAAATTTGGACTTTCTTATCGCACCTCTCTGGGGCCTACTCTCCGCCTTACGGTACCAGGTCTTTTATAAAAGCTATAACCATGTACACGTTAATATATCACTGTCATGGATTTAGTTGTTTGGTTTTTTTGGGGTTTATTTTTTATTTATTTATTTATTGTCTTTATTTTTACCATGATTAAACCCTGTGATGTGGTGGTATTGTTTCCCACATTTACGTCGCCTCAGTATATATATATATATATATATATATATATATATATATATATATATATATATATATATATATATATATATATATATATATATATACATCCCGTATTACTTTCTCCGTGTGATGATTTAATACGTGGTTACTCCATACCCGTGCATGAACACTATAATGGGAGGTTCACATACATGTATACATGTGTACGTTATGAAATACATGTATATGTGCGGTATTTATGAAGCTGTCAGTGTATGTTCTGGTCGTGGAACTGATCATCTTCTGCGTGAAGTCGTTTATGCGCTTTTGTTTGTTTTGTAAAGCATGTTTATCCTAGTAACCATATGTGTCACAGTAGCTTTCAACATTTTATACAGCCTATGTAATTTATTAATCGTGCAGCTTTTCAACGAAACAACAGATTACACCCAGGTGGTGTTGGAAGTGCACTTACTTGAAATACAATATTTTTTTATTCAAATTGGCATACATGCCTAAGCTCCGTAGGTCTACTCAAGCAGAAGACACGTTCTGTGTAATAATTATATATGTGTGTTTACTCCTTGCGTTCACCTCACCACCTGTGGATCTACTTCTGCTCTTAAGACTATAATGCATACATTAAAAATACCTGAGTCCATTCTTCTTTAACAAATTTATGAAATAATGAGATTATCAAAACCTTGAAAAGATGAAAATAACATACACAAGTAATTACATGTATGTATTCATATTGTGTATGGTGTAGCTCTGTATAGCTTATCTGTGCCAAAGCCAGCTGTACGTGACGTCACTCTTGAGAGCCTGTCCGACCCGTTAGGTTAATGATATGGCCCTTATTTTTGGCCGCTATAGCTGGGCTGCCGGTGTATACATGTAGACATACGGCTATCAACAGTCAGAACGAGATCGATCATGCCAATACGGCATATGAGGAGCGAGGATTCGGGTCATGCCAGCATAGCTGACAGAATTGTCATTTCGGCTAGAAGTTAAGCCTTGTTATTGAGGCTGATTGAGGGAGAGATCGAGCTGGTGATGAGTGCTACCAACCTTAACTGAGCTGTGGTAAGTATGAACATGTGAGTGTATATCCAGCTCAGAGTTCCACGTCTGTGAGTTTACCGTGAGTCATGTATAAATACATAGGCTAGGTAAACTCTAACGTGCTCTCGAATTCACAGTGTTGGAGTTCTGTACGTACACAGTGCTACAGGGCCAGCCTTTCTCAGACTCCGGTTCAGGTCATCTAAAGATGTCCACGTTACTAAGGCTGGTTGAGGTAAGGCCTACCGAACTGTATTGATTAACATAAAACGAAACTGAACTCACAGACACGTGACTTCTGATAAAAAGACAACAATGCGATTTGATGAATTAATCTTAAACAATTGTTCCCTCGCCAATTTCATTTAGATTCGAAGGCTAGATATGTTCTTAATCATACGCTATATATATATTCTTTTGACATCAATCCAGTAAGTAGATTTTGAACGTTTCGTAAAATTAATTATGTATTGAACATAAAGCCCAAAGATGGAACATAATTCAGGGTTTCCATTGACAAATTATGTATAAGGGATGTGTTTATTCACTGATAAACACCACTAATTCTGACCCTTGACTCGTTGTAGTTGGAACAGCTGTAAATGCTCAACAGAAAGAATTATATAGGGTTACATTACATACGCTTGTCTATGCTGGCCTCATAGACGGCTGTAGGCACATCGATTCCCACGGCTATACATGTAGAGCATATGTAAAATAACTGATGTTATTTATACATGGCGATAAATTTATATCAAACTGTATAAGGATGTTTGAACGGCGTATTAAATCCATGTCAATAAAGGAATGTAATGGAGATACGAGATCAATTACATATATTTATATACGCAGCTATTGATTCCAGCAACCCTGATATATCTGTTAAAGCTATACAACTTGAGTTCACCAACTATAATAGATAAGATATATATGCATACAGGTATGTGAAATATGCCGTTGAGAGTGTACACACATATGGAGTGACTCATGCGGAAAGTGGCAGACACAAGATAGATCGGGTGTCTTTACACATTTTCTTATCATGGCTCTGGCTAGAATCGTATATATAATTTACTTTTCATTATATATGTATAGACAGAAGACGAACAAAACAATAGTGCCAGTGTCTGTATCAAATTCTTGAAATACGTGTCTATGTATGAAATAGCGGTAGCCTCTGTGGCCAAGGTGGTTAGCACGCCAGCGCGCCGCAATGCCTCAAGAGCCTGCCACCAACGCAGTCGCTGTGAGTTCAAGTCCATAACATGCTGGCTTCCTCTCCAGCCGTACGTAGGAAGGTCTGCCAGCAACCTGCGAGTGGTCGTGTGTTTCTCCCGATTTCCCTCCATCATAATGCTGGTCGCCCTCGTCTAAGTGTAGTATTCTTGAGTACGGCGTAAAACATCAATCAAATAATCAATAAATATATGAAATACCATGCATAGAGTAAGAGCATCAGTGAATAGCGTGTATATGTTTGATACCAGCCTGTTTGTACCACAGGTGTATATAGAAATTCAAATGTAATGATATGTGCTGGTATGTTAACGATGCATACTGTCGTATACATTTATTTTTAACTCTCTTGAAGTTCGGGTTTATGAGAATTCCTCTGTAATCATCACGGTAGCCATTAATTAAAAGCTTTTTTCTCCTTACTATAGGTGATAAATATGTTGAGCTATAAGCATGTACTGATCAGTTTAACGTTTTTATGCATAACAATGCAATATACATTTATGTAATAATGATCATTTATACGGAAAATTAAAGGTCAAACTGATCATTTCTTGATCAAGTTTAAAATGAGAAATGTGAAACCGTTGATTGAAATCTTAAAGAACGGTTGATGAGAGCGTTAGTAACGGAAAGGCAAACTAAATATTGTCCAACAAAGAGATTCCATTCGAACAACTTAACAAAAGAATTTTGATGTGAACCTTATTCTCATCACGTGTCACTTTGTTTTCAGTAATGACAGTAATGGTTACCTTAAAGACAAATGATGTGTATACGTGACGTCACTTGGATCAACACATCACTGCTGTCATGGAAAACCCACCTGCGCCTGTACCAGACGATGTCTCTGTCAACTCATCCGAAGGACATCAAGTTACCTGTGACAATACATTATCAGGTGTGTTGGTATCAAAACAACCTTGACCGGTTGGAAAGACATTAAACAGTGATTCCACGACAGTTATATAAAAGCGTACACATATTTCCGAGTTTATTTTAGCTGCTACAGTTAACAAGGCTACAAATTTTATAAAGCTGAAGGGACGAAGTCATGAACATGTCGAGTGTTACAGCTATTTATATAGCCTGTAATAAGCTCAAACCTTCGTGTTCATGCGTAGGCTTATGATCACCTCGGCATCTAATGTATGAATATATGCATGCTGTTTTGAGGTACATTGTGATTGGTATTCTTTGCGGCCTGATGTGTACTGGTTTAAATCGGTTCTTATGGATGGTGTGTAAATGTTAAAGGTGTTCCATATACACCCGTGGCAACCCTGGCAAATGGGCCTTTTGTGCCATGTTATATGAAAGCGCCAGATGTAAAGTAAAAGGCAGTCGGTGGAATGAGTAAGTAACCCTATGTAGTTAGTTCTCTAGTAAGGCTATCTCTTTTTTGTTTTTCATGTCCCTACAGGCGTGTTCTCCTCAGTCGGTCTGTGCAAAGTTTACAGAGCTCACCTTGGGACCCTCAGTCGTGTTACATTCTATCACAAAGGGCAAACCCATCTCAGGTAAGTCATGTTGCATTTTGAAACCTCCCAGGTGCAGACTTTGTCAAATTGTTAATTCTCAGCGGAATAAAATACCCAAGTACCTTGTCCCTTAACGTACATGTATAAAGTTTTATTAGCGTTGCTTTCATTGTGCAGATGATACTATTATACTATTGCCATCATGACCAAAATAAATGACATACCACATAATTATCCTGATCCTTAGATTGTTTCTCTACCCTCAGAGATCACCCTGAACTGCAGCGACACGTGGAGTCATTATCTCTCCACCGTCACCCAAATGTCGCCACAGTCTTCAGTGTGGAAAGTCAACCCGGACAGACCAGCCTTCTTGTGGAACACCCAGAGTGTGGAGAATTTGCCGCCTACGTGGTTAGTAGGTGGGCTAGGTTCTGGCGTAACAGTGACAGAAACTGTCTGAATTAAAGTGTATCTAAAAGTTGAATCAGACATTCATACACCAGTCGTCAACCAAAGATGACAAACAACAATGATAATGGCAAGATTTGGAATTCAATGCCAACTGCATGTTCGAATATATGTAAGATTTGTTTATTTATTTGATTGGTGTTTTACGAATATATGTAAGAATATATGTAAGAACATGAGAGTGTTGATGCTTAGACCACCCCTGAAGTTGAGTCAAGTTTGACACAGAAAAGGAAAAACACACACACACACAAAAAATGTATGGGGGTGGGGGGTGGTGGTGTTCTGCCAAGATATAAAATCTAACAAACTTAAAATGAAAATTTTTGATGGAAAGGTGTGATCAGATACAATATAACTGTAAGTGCAGATGCAGATTCATGAAAGCTGCATTTATATGTGACAAACGCAATGCTTTCAGAAGGTTAACGTGGTCAAATGCCGTGTCAATCGTGGTGTTCGTATACTGGACTATTACTTTTCTGTGGGCCTGTCTTCCCGAAATGAAAGGAATATCTTGTAGCAATCAGTAGAATTATCGAAGTTACAGTAATCTTGCCCACTGGCTTAAAAATGATGATTGACACTGTAGCTATCCGTTGGCCGATTTGGTTTCAGAAAAGCCATGTTGTGACGTGGAGTCAAGTTGTTGGCATTACCAGGGACGTTCTCACGGGATTGACTTTCCTGGAGGCTTCAAATCGGGGCGTGTCACCTGACGTGCAGATCGATATCGGATTGGCTAATGTCTGGATGTTCTCCCGAGGTGTGGCCAAGGTCAGATATCACGTCACATGTACATCAGTCGTCAATGTGAATGTTACGCCTGTCGATATAGTTAAATTTATCCATGCATCTAGGAATTACACAAAGGCGAATGGATTTGTTCCCCAGTTATGTTGATTTATTTATCTCAACAGAAAGGTTTCTATTGATTATTGATTCTATTGATTTCACATTTTGTCCTCTATTGGAGATATGATATGCATTGCATAGGAGGTATGAGCCACGGGTAAATCAAGTCGGGGGCATTCTTTTTTTGCGTGGAAACACTGGTGGATTGTAGTTCCGGAGGAGATTGAATAAAGTGGTGCTCTTGTATGCTTAACTCATGCCATAACCATCTGCATCATAAGGTTGCATGCTGCGGACTGTCTTTGGTCGATCAGACATACAGTGGAACCAATGGACTGTCGAAGGAGGAGGAATTGCCTTCCCCAGCCTCGGACGTAACAGATGGGGACTATGTGGAGAATCCGTGTCACCGTGGTGATGTACACAGGTAGGTGTGCAGAGTTGCTTTTAGATTAATTGTTATATAGTTGTAGATAGATTATAAACTCAAGTGTTTACGATTGCCCCACCCAAGTCCTAACATATTATCATAAATGCATGCGTCGAAACAGACATCCGTATACCAACTAATCAAATAATGATAACTCGAACATCAGTTTCGTATATATACCTGCTGATATTATGCGGATTATTTTTTACCAAATGCTGCTGTTTCTTATGCATGCTACGAGCTTCAAGAATTATCGGAGAAATATCTTTTGTTTTAGTTTTGGGATGACACTTTTGGCCATGATGGAATGTCTACAAGGTAAGGATTAAAATAAACCATACCCTTTAAATCAAGTTTTCTTTCGTTATAGTACATAATTGTTAAATCATGAAATAGCCCTGCGTTCTTGCTGAGATTTCTCTTACAATGGATGAAGAATAATCCATTAGTGTTGTCCTGTGTGCGTCAGATTGTAAGATTGCACCGCGAGGATTTTTTTTAGAGATTTGCCATATCTGTTGCAGGTCACGTGACTGAGCCGTCTCAGACTGCCTATCAAAACATCCAGCACAGATTTGCCAACATTTCACCTGAATGCCCCAAAGAACTCATACACCTGGTGGAAATCTGCATAAGAAGGGCATCGCATGACAAATTCACCTTTTCTGGTAAAGTTTGTTCCATGAGGACCATTCTTTCCTCATAAATTCCTACATCAGTATTCTGCCTTGGCATTTTACTGAGCTCGCCAACACAGGGAGTTTTGGCAAATCTGCAACATATGCTTATCTGATTTTCGTAGTTGATGGCTAGCAGTAGCAATTATTCGTGCCAAATAAAATAACTCACACAGTATGAAGTTACAGTATACCTGTTGTATTTCACCTAGCCTTATAGACCTGTACCCCTTTATTGTTTGTTCCAGATTTGTATTTAGTCTTCCAAAGTCTTTATCCTCTAAAGCTGTTCTCCGTATGGGATGTTAGCCTTCACAACGTTATTGTGCCCAAACACCAGAAATGGGTTGTGTTCAGGAGGCAGTTGTTTGAGGTGACGCCTAAGACGGCCGCTGTAGAACCCAGCTCTGATACGGACACGGAGGCAAGTGAGAACCTGATAGGTGATCGGAACCATCAAGGCGTTATGGGTGAAGGCTCAACACACGTGAGCTACGTGTGCGACTGTGACATGAACTCTGCAGATCAGCCTTGTGGTGGAGACTTAACGTTATGTGATGAACACTGTCAGGGTCACTCTACATCAATCTCGTGTAATGAAAATATTTGCCCCGAGGATGTATGCGACCAAGATAATCACAGCACTATTGCTCAGAATAGAGACTGTGGAGAATTTAGCGAAGGTCATGATTCAGTATCCCTTGTATTTAAAGGAGAACACAACAAAATGTGCAAGATTGGGTTCCGCTGTGATGATTGTGTGATACATGAAAATGATATTTGTCTGTGCGAAAATATTGCCACCTCCGGGGCGTGTAGCTCTGTGGACTCCGGGGAGGATGCTATCAGCGAGTCTTGGCAGGAAGTTACTGAATCACAGTGTGACTCTAGTGACGAGGATAATGTTCGCATGTTTGGTGTGGGTTTATGTCCGTGTGAGGATAACCGGTGTTCCGCCCAAGATGGCACTACTTTCTGTGAGCTATCAGGATTGGAACCTATCACCAACAATAGTGATAATGACAATGGCATCTGTTTTTCTGACGAGGAAGATTTGATCCTTCAACCTAACGATGTTGATTACCGATCTGGAAATGAATCCACAGAAAAACAAAAATCTATTGATCATTCTTCGAAAGGCAGCGGAAACTCTCTTTACTATGACAACATTGGTTTTTTTAGTGATAACGATACTGATCTCCAAACAGAAGGAATAGAAAATGTTCCCACTGAGCAAACAGACTTCTTTATGGACAATGCTCGCGTTCAGAACGACGGAAAAATTACCAAGACCTACCTCCCCAATGAAGAAATTCACTTTATTGACGATGATAGTGAAAATAATGACATAGTCGATACGAAAGGCTTATGTACCAATCCAACGGAGAATGGGAGTCAAAGCGAAGGTTATGCTGACAATTTTGTTACCAGAGATGAGTTATCTTCATTCAGTGAGTATGATTGTGAGGGCTCTAGGAGTGACGGACATCTAAACCCACACGAACAGATAGGCTTCTTAAGTGATGATGACCATTGTTATCAGAACGGCGCAACTTGTAGAACGTTTAATGATGAACGCCTTAATGTTATTGGCTCTGATTGCTCTTGTGTTCACAGAACTGGAGGCATGAATTGTATGACCGATGAAGACCCACGTTACCGCTGTGATAATGAATTGTCGTTTCATAACGGAAGCAGTATAAGTGATGATGACTGCATAACTACTGATGATATTTCCGTTTTTAATGATCAAGGCTTCTGTGATGAAGACAACAACGTTGCCAGTTCACAAGAAGCTGAAAATGGAAACGATGATATTCAAAGGGACGAGATAGGATTCCTCAGTGATAATGATCTCTATATTCCGAAGGAGGAATGTTCCTTCAGAGGAACGATTAGCCCTCATGAAGAGATGAGTGCTTACCAAGACAATAGAAGTAACAGTGATAAACATAACCATTTTTTAGAAATATGTTCTCCTGGTGATGAAGAAAATGGTAATGAAGATGACAGGCGTGGTGATCTTAGTAACTTCAGGTCAATGTGTTTGGTCAATACGTGTCAGTGTTTATTGCTGGATAATGTGTTAGACGTACCACACATGGCGGTAGAGACGGTTTCATTCACTGACTTCTCTGCATCTTTGGAAAGCAATGTCGTTAATATCAAGGGTGTAAAGCTTACCGTTGGTCGTAGAATTGGCTATATGTGTGAGCTGTCTGTAGCCCAGTACTGGTCAGACATTCGACAAGATCTAACAATGCTTTTACAAGATTTCGAAGCGAAGCAACATGGCGTATCCAAAGCCTCGATCAAAAAGGATTTCAAGGGTTGTTTATTGCGGAAGCTAAGAGATATAGACTCGGAACATTTTGAGCACCAAGAGTTCCCAGTCCAGAGAGATGGCAATGCCAGAGCATTTCCGGTACCAAGTGAGATTCAGTCTGATTCATCAAGACTTCGCAGCTGGCTCAATAATTGGGTTCCCTTTGACACTGATTTACCAGAATCCGGTTGTGCGTGGAAGGAGCTTGAGTATTCCGGTGAGTTTTCGGAAACCAATCAAGTGACAGAGTCTCCATGGTATGGAGAATGGAAGCCGTTCGATATGAGCATAGAGGGTGAAACCGCCTGGCCCAACCTGCCTGAAGACGTCATCGCTAATGACGTCCCCACGAAACAGCAGCTCATCGTGATCGAATCCCGTCAGAAGCATAAACACTGGCAGACGGAAGACCACATGGCCAAACGACGGCTGAATCTAGGTCGCTATTTTAAAGAAAAGTACGGGTTTCAATCAAATATTATCGACGGGTACCTTGGTTTCGTTACTAGATTAAAAGAAAGTGACGAAATGTTGAAGTCATTAGTAGATATGGATTTAAGCTTTATCATGGTTTGAATTTGAAGTTAAGATCATGGTCACAAGGACGGATTGATTTAAACGCAGTCCTTTAGGTATGTCAACGCGCCATTCCCTGGCAGCAAAACCGTTAGGCAAGTCTTTAAAAAAATCACGTTTACCTGATAAAAAAATGTCATGTTTGAACTTGGATACAAAGTCCTGCACAATTAATTTGCTCAGTTAACAACTTTTCGAGTTATTCTTGGAAATGTGTCGATACATTTTAAACACTTTATGTCATAATCCATTTACATCCTCTGTTTATCTGGAATATTCCTGCGGTTAGCGTGTCTAGTTACCCAGTATATTGTCCTTGACCATTTTCGTGCCTGTTCCAAAAAGTCGTTCCAGGAAATCAAACTATGAGTGCTCTCTGTATGTACTACAGATATTTCGTAAATTTGTACATTAGTGTCAACCGAAGTTAGTTTAGGTCTTAAGTCTTCTCTGACAGTCCCATGAACTGATGTAAACCTGAGACTATTATATACACTAGTCCCGGTGTAAACGTGCGTGTAAGAAATCAAAAACATAATATACATGCATATAGAATTATATCTTTTATTACAAAATACTCTCTGATCTCATGTATGCTGCTATTGCGGTAAAGCTATATATATTTATAATCATGTGAAATACTTTTGATGTGCAAGTCTTTCTATAAGGATAACATTAAATTATGATTGTATATAGAAAGTATTTATTTATGTCTATATCCTCGTCATGCACTGCCTTTATTAAAAAGTTTAAATACATCTGTTTTTAGTTTATTTTATAAAACTTATTACAATAGATGTCCATAAGTGTCATGGAAAGGGAGGATATGGTGTGAAAATGTATGAAGGTTTCATTAGTCCTGGTGACTCAAGATTCTGTTGGTGACTATTGTTGTCAATGGTACATTGGCATCTGAAACAATATACATATATTTTGTGAAAACATTTACCTTAAAAGCTCATTCTGGTTAATTTGACAGCTCAGACGACAGGGTAATTGTGTACATCGCTGACCTCAAAATATATGGTAAGAGGTCTATGTCTGACTAATCTTTGTTGTAAACGAAAAATAGTTTCGAAATTACAGTCGTTATATACAAAGATGTATAAGGTGGAGAAAGACTTTTTTTAAAATTCTAACTTTATGATTATTTATTCATATATAGTACTCTCTAAATGCTATTATGAACAAAACATGCACAAGCTACTTAGACCCTATACCACATATACATTTTATAAATTGTAACAAATTTACATTACAATTTACATTATACAATTCACATTACTTATCGGGACGTTACACATTTATTTTTGTGTACACTTATCTTTGTGTACCTATACACTTTATTTAAAATGTGCATTAAGCTGTGCGCGCCTGTACACATTCTGAGCTAAGTAAACAAACAGGAGTACAAATAGTGCACATTGGCTTGTGATTGATTGGTGTTTTAAGCCGTACTCAAGAACATTTTACTTATACGACGACGGAATTTACTTTTGAGAATATGTACATACTATGAACTTACCTGATAGCTGTCGTCGTCCAGCTGATTTCTTCGATATCTTTCTGAAAATTCCCTGCGAATATAATACGGGAATGATTTTCAAATTCTACTAAATAATGGTGTTTGAAAAGTAAGGTTTGTGGAAGACAAAATTAGAGTTAAAACTCACTCACATATACCATGTATGTATACATATAGAACTTTACTTACATCATCTCCACTGCGGCGCTGTCTTGTGTACACATCGCTGACCCCGGTCTCTGTCAGCACGATGTTTTCTAACATACTGTCTATGGATAAGCTGATCAGGGCCTCTGATTATAGAAAATATGGATCATGATTTATTTATTATTTGACTGTTGTGAATATTCTTGAGTACGGCATACAACACCATCATTCCAATAAAAAAATGTATTTGATTGTTGTTTAAGGCCATACTCAAGAATGTGTCACTTGCACGGCGGGTGATCCGTTTTACGGTTGAAAGAAACCGGGGTAACCTAGCAACATTTGTCAAGTCATTGGTGAGCTTTCCCACAGCGGTGCAGACATGCCCACGATATTGGTGGAAGACAAGCCCAACGAATGCCTCCACACGAGCGTCATTGGCCGCATATATTTTGTCTCTATATAAAGTACCAGGAACAATGAGTGCGCGAATTCACAAATTCCCTGTCTAAGGTAAGGACTGAACTGTACATGTATGTATGCTGTAGTGATTAAGAGCCAAACTGAGTATCATACACTGTGTGTACAGCAGTGTGGATATTATTTACAGGTACATGTAGAGTTTTATTCCTGAAGATGACACTTTTGAAACTTTTTAAACCAGAAATTGTTTTATAAGAAAAAAGTGTGTGACGAAATGCTTGTTCATGCTCGACAATGATAACATCAAGTAAACATGAACTGCTATGAAAATGATTGGTTATCTACCTTCTAATTCTCCTTCAGGTCCGCGCACCACAAGGGAGCCAACCACGGGCCAGGAGATGTGATCTTTTCTGACTTCGCAGCGATGTTTAGTGCAGCAATTGAGCTCATCCCAGATCTACAATGTCAATCCTCATACAGTAACTAAAGTGCCATGTTAATATTCCCTGTGTGATAAACCAAAGCAATGTTTAGAGCACATTTAACAAGAAACCATCAAACAATCCAACGTCATGTATAGGCCTATTACATCGCCAATACAGGTGTACTTGTATGTTTTATACATTTATCTCACCTTGGCGAGTTTAGAGTGTCGGCTTTTAGGCTGTAATGGGATCCGATCATCCACATCAATGTGGACTAAGCTGTCTGCGTTCTCAGCTAAACAGATAGCAAATGAGAAAGAATTGAATGAGTCTGAGTGGTGGTGGAATGCTGTACGTTTATAAAGCCATACCTATCGCTATGGAGAGGAAGTAGTGTAACACAGGACCATATATACATGTAAATGTATAATATTCCCACGATATTATTGTGATATTGCCGATATGGCCTAAAACTTAAGCCACTCATTCATTAATTCCTAATATATTAGTAGCACCGAACATAATGCAATGGCAAATGGGACATGTATTATATTCAATAACATCTTAAATGATCGCCAATTTAGTCACCTGGATCAAAGAATGGCCGCTGGTAGACTAAGGTGTTCATAATGGGCAGAGAAATTTCATTTTCCCTAATCCTAGCAGAGATGGTGTTGGTCGCTGTCTTGCGTGGAACAAAATCCTGAAATCAATCAGAACAGTTTATTTATTTATTTATTTATTTATTTGATTGGTGTTTTTTGTCGTACTCAAGAATATTCCGCTTATATGACGGTGGCCAGTATTACAGTTGGAAGGACCCACGACCATCCGAAGGTTGCTGTCAGACCTTCCCACGTACAACCGGAGAGGGAACCATCATGAGCTGAAATTGAACTCGCATTCGCGAAAGGCTCCTGGTTCATTGTGCTGCGCTAGCACGCTAACCGCTTAGCCACGGAGCCGCTGAATCAGAAGAGAACTGTACTGACAGTAATTATCATGTATAACATAAGTTCACAAGTATAGCATGAAATAACCGGTTCTGCTATGTCACAAAGTTGTCGCGATCTGCAAGCGTATTAAGAAGCGCGAAACGCTAGTTAAGATAAAATTGCCACATAGCCCTCGCAGCTTACCTGAAATTGACCAGGTCGTCTGTGTGGGGCGAATGTGACTTCATCACGGGCCTGAGCAGGGGGTTGAACTCTGTCCTTTTCATGTAGTGAGAAAGACGGGTTTACATACGCAGTCAGCTGGTACTCTGTCTTTCCCTCTCTCCCGTCGTCAACACTACACTCGTACTTTTCGCCACATACATTGAACTGATGAGGCTGAATACAAGAAAATGAAAAGGATAACTTAACTAACTCGGGCTTTTTTATAGGGTGAATATTGTGGCCAAACATTCCTGTTGAGAAACTAATCAACAGGATGCCACATAGAGAATACCATTATTCCAAGTAAATGTGTGACTTCACGCACATTTTCCACGTGATCCTCTTTGGCTCTATACCTTGGCATGATAGCGATATTCACATCATCGTGACTATATACTTACCTTAGAGAGATGAAAAGTCTTCTTGGAGGCTAAATTAGGTCGTTTGTTTAGAGGTTTATCTGAAACAGAATTCGACTTTTGTAAAAACATTACCTTTTTTTTCTTTTGAGATGGATATGACAATGGATGTGGATATCTAAAGATGATGAGGAACTACATGTATAAGCAGTCAGTGACACTTACTTTTCTTTTTGACTGTGGCATCAGTTTTTGAGGCCATGGTGAAGAAATTATGCTTGTCGATTTCAAAGAATGCTTCTGTAAAAAATGAGAATAATTTATTCAATTAAATATACGTTTACAACTACTGTGGAAACTAAGAGCACTGTAAGTAATAACACTTACAAAAATTTAATGACATCAGAAATTTGGTCTACTACTCATATCTGCCAATGTTAGGCTTCTTGAGACATAAAGATCTTAAAAATTAATTTCGGTCCCGAAACGTATAGGCCTATTTGTCCAGAGGGACATCATCCTACTTTCAAGATAAATCTTAAAACATCAGCAGAATGCTAAACTTTGTCTTCAAGGTAATTTTAGGTCACAAAAAAAACACAAATAAACACAGTAATCATAGGGAACAAAACACAGCGGGGCATTGCTGTCACTGCATGAAGACGACAATGTTGTTGGTAGCAGGCTATATGCATGTACATTGACATTTTAAGAAAAAATATATGAATTCACAAGGCTTATAATCAAAGAACCGTCACCTTAATACAGTTGTTACGAATGCTTGTCATAAAATTATCAGAAAACTTACTTACTGGTTATAACTGATCTTGCACTCTTGACGGAAGTTTGGTCAAACACAATAAGCTGACGTCATGGGTATTGTGACGTATGAAGGTCGATCCCACTGTATCCATTGACGTCATCTGTACGTTCAACGCGCTGTGTAAAACGTTGTTTCTGTCCCTTTGTGCGACGTGGCCTTTTGCATCTGCAGATAGGGAAAGTGTGATTATGTGGCCAAAATGAAAGAATATCTGTGAAAGTCATTGTTTTAAGCCTTTGTACTGATCAGTATAAAGAAGAGAACAAAAAATTACCTTGCCTTATTTTGAACATCTTGTATTAATGTTGTCTTTGTAAAAATGCCAGTAACAAAATAAAGCCTGAAAGGTTTCTCACTCCAGGTGCAGACCCCCTTTGGCCATCGACACTGTGTGAAGGCGATATTTGCACATTGGCGACATACTGGAAGTGCCATGGAATATTGTATATAGCATGTATACATGAATGGAGACACACTATAGATAGGCCGAATATATAGTGTGCTCTGAAAGGAAAGACAGTTCATAATTCTAGCAGTTCTAACTTGCAGTAAGCATCGCCTTACTACCGCTGACTACTATATCTAAGACTACTTTACTTCTACCTTTTCGAACTGAAATTATATGCATTGAATGTTTGATTTTAATCTCTCAAGGATATATCACGGCAGTAGTCAGAAGTAATGGGTCACCATCGCATTTCTCAACACGGTTTTATTGGCCATTTCACCAGTCCCAAACTAGTTCCCAACACCACCTCACTGGTCATTTCACCAGTCCCAGATTAGTTCCCAACACGATTTCACCGGCCATTTCACCACTCCCAAACTAGTTCCCAACACCACCTCACTGGTCATTTCACCAGTCCCAAATTAGTTCCCAACACGATCTCACTGGTCATTTCACAAGTCCCGAACTAGTTTCCAACACGATCTCACTGGTCATTTCACCACTCCCAAACTAGTTTCCAACACGATCTCACTGGTCATTTCACCAGTCCCGAACTAGTTCCCAACACGATCTCACTGGTCATTTCACAAGTCCCGAACTAGTTTCCAACACGATCTCACTGGTCATTTCACCACTCCCAAATTAGTTCCCAACACGATCTCACTGGTCATTTCACAAGTCCCGAACTAGTTTCCAACACGATCTCACTGGTCATTTCACCAGTCCCGAACTAGTTCCCAACACGATCTCACTGGTCATTTCACCAGTCCCAAATTAGTTCCCAACACAATCTCATTGGTTATTTCACGAGTCCCGAACAAGTTCCCAACACGATCTCATTGGACATTTGATCAGCCCCAAACTAGTTTCTAACACAATGTCATTGGTCATTTCACCAGTCCCAAAATAGTTCCCAACACGATCTCATTGGTCATTTCACCAGCCCCGAAATGATTCCCAACACAACACAACAACTGGGTTATCTTCCGAGTCATTTCGCCAGCAGGCCTGAATCATTTCCCAACACGATCCCACAGGTTATATTCCTAGTCAGTCAGGAATTGATTCACAAAATGCAATCTCACTGACCATCTCCCAGTCTCAAAGTGGTTTCGAAGTCGCCATCTCATTCATTCGTGCACTGATGTTCTCTCCGGTCTAGAGTTGAAAACGCGATCTTATCAGTCTTCTTGTCACTTCTGAACTGTTTGTAACACGCGATTTCATTGGTCAGATCGCCAATCGCGAACAAATTCTGAAATGGTCGCAAAACTCAGGAATGATGACCACTTCATTGAAGTTAAAATTTCTCATACAGCTCATACTGATCGTACCGTTTGTATGCACTACATCTTTCCAGACAATGGCGACTCATTTCCCAGCTGGACTGACCACTGTTCTCTTGCACTGTATATAAGCAATACGTGCCAACACAGAGTCGCAAATAAACGACACAGCTAAGAACCGATTTCCTTTGTCCTGAAATTGTTTCTCCATTGTTCTAAACAATTGCTAACGTGGTGAAACAGTTACTGGAGAAATATTATTTATTCACTTATTGATTTCATTGGTGTTTTACGCTCTACTAAATATGCACTCATACGACGCTGGCCAGCGTTATGGCGGGAGGAAACTGGTCAGAACCGCAGACTGCTGACAAACCTTCCCGAGTACGACCGGAGAGGATACTGGAGCAAAGATGTGCATGCATTGATATTAAATTAATATCGGCACGTTACCAACATTCCCACAAAACTTCATCGCTTGCAGCTGTAGGAATGAACAATATAATCTATTCGTACGTCCGAATTTTAAGTGGTAAAGGATCGCCATTTCATAGATAAGCCATCCTACACGTGTGTACTGTTATCAATACCATTATCACCTTTCTCTTTCCAGTGAACAGGAGATTTTTAGTAAACACAATACAGAATATTCAGCAAAGATCTGATGTGTAAACTGTGATCCAACATATCCGAGGCCAAAGAAAAGGACTTAAAATGTTTTACATTGTCATGAGCGGTCTGCTTTACGCGATAACACCGATTCATTCATAGCCTAATATACCACACGTATATAAGCCCCTACTTTATCATGTGCTGTTTTTCCACGCTGCATGCCGTTTGGTTTTAATTTTACACGCATGATAATTAAACCTAAAATTAAACTTTCTTCACAAAGACATATGACTGAAAAAAGGGGTTTTGATTGAAGCTTTATGTACAAATTTAACAACAATACGTGCCATATAGCAGGCGCGACAAAAATTTTATATGAATATATAGATATAGGATGAAATGCAGGTAATTCGGAACGTTCATTCATTTTTCACAGTTGGATGAGTGACCTCCCTTACACTAATTTAAAAATTCAAGAAAGCCAAACAATTCAGTAAGTGTAATATGCAATAAGATGTTTCATCTCTTATAGGGGTTTCAATGGCAAAATTTGGTGTCAGTGACGTCAGAATTTTAGAATAGATATTTTATGTACATGAATGTAGACATTTTTTGTTCACGAATAGATATTACAAGCGAAGAATTTCCTCCACAAGTCAAACTAAACTCGGTTTCACATTAGTGGCATCTATCACGATCAATATGGTTGAACATGCTGAATTCACAAAGGTTCACTTCCTTAATTTGCACGCTTTCCTCCACTTTCACAGATCGCTCTCTGATAAAAATACGGATAACTATAGCTTCATTTTTACTATATCATATGTCGTAGGCCTATATTTATACTATAAATGCAGTACTCCTGATCTCAGGACTATTTTTTTTTTATCATATACCCCCAATGGATAGAAATTTTTTCACAGACATGTATGCGGACGTTCAGTACCGTTACCAGCGAGGTCACGTGTTCGAATCCCGTTTCCGCGCTGATTCAGTTTGCCACTTAAGTCTTATAACATCTTATGGATTTGCAGGCAACCTGGCCACTGCCATATACAGATGTATAATGAAATAGTTCTGAGAACAGGCTGAATCCCCATTCAAATAAATGCCGTCACGATGATACATGCCCGTAGGCATGCCCTAGTTTGGTTATGAAAAAAACCACTTTCAGTGCAATTTATGCACATTTGATTTTGGAGACAAACTTACAAATGGTTGGATTGGCATGGAGTTTCATGGCATCTCAAAAAGTATAATTTTATGAATACAGTATATACGGACTTTGACATGAGTGCCCGTATGTGTATCACTTCTGTGTAATCTTAGTGTCAGCCACCATTGGCTGAATCAATGAGAATCATGCAAAATGCGTCACTTGAAAAATGCTGAACTTTAAATGATACAGAGTATGTTCCGGACATAACCAAGGGTCACGTGAAACCAGTGTTGAGCGGAATTCCTCTTTGCTTTGGACTGCATGTGGTCTTTATTTTTACTAACAAGCATTGCTGTTACTCTAATGTGGTTGCCGGTATGCTCCAAATTAGTTTGTCTATTGTTATCTATAAGAAATATTTATCCATTCGACTGCTGTTTGACATTTTTCACATATACGAAGGCTCTCAAATTACGGGTGAAGGAAACTCAAGTGCTCTAAGCAAACAATACCTGACCTCTGGCAAGTTACTGGCGATCTTTCTTTCGCTTGACCCTTCATCCGTAAACCTGACTGCACATAAGTGAAAAATTCTTAAGCAAGGCGTAAAACACGCGTAACATACAGCTTTTTGGTGGAAATCAAATAATCTCCCTACAACTTCATGTAAACCCACATAGGAGAGCACCTTAAGCAGCTTCTTGATACCAAGCCTGTGAGAGAAATTGAAGAGCAAGATAGAAGCCCTGTGATTAAACCATAAGCATCTTTTCCATGCAGCCGTGCATGGTCAGCCCTTAAACGCAGGGCAGGCAATGTCCTTTAAGTGAAGTGAATCAGTCATCAATCTGGGTAGATACAGGACATCAAATTTACGAAAACATGGAATTTTTCAGAAACAGGAGATTTGTCTTCCTATAACTGTGTTGCACTAACAAGATCAACAGAGGCGAGGAATTCCCCACGTTTCCAGGTACTTCTTATTGTGAACAATGCAGATTTTCACCTACATTAGTGGGTACGCTTTGATTTAATTGATTGGTGTACTCAAGAATATTTCACAAGACAACAGCCAGTATTATGGTGGGAAGAAACCAGGCAGAGCCTGGGGCACACCTTGACAAATCTTATATAGTTTCAGTGATGGCAAACATCAAGTTTGTACAGTTGATCAGCAAACATCAATGAAACTACATGTACATTTTGTTTTTCAATGAATTCAACACCTAAGGTCATCAATAATTCAAAATACTGTAAAAACTTTATTTTTGTCTATGTTACCATCCTACTGGTAGTCAGCTCTGATTGGCTGAGGATGTTATGACATGATGCATATGAATATTTATGAGTCTATGTACAATAATATACAAAGGAATGGTGTATGACTAAAATAACTAGGGTGGTGTATGGTTTTGCCACATCACAACTTCCAATTTCAGAATTCCAATTGGCAATAAAAATCACAATTCTGCGGTATTAAAAAGCTCGGCTTTTCTTCTGAACTCAACAGAAGCCTCAGAACTAAAGCGTTGCAGTGCCAGCCCAGTACAAGTCTCAGATGTTTGCTGGATCATCATATACCTTAACAGACTGGATGGCACATTGTAATTTTAGGTTACAACCTTAGAGGGTCTTGTGGCCTGGTCAATTCCATACAGACACGATCACAGCCATGTGGGACACAGGCCAGCAACGTCATGTGGGTGCCACACCAGCCACAGCTATATAATTTACAAGTAACAGAATAAAAACCACAAAAATTAAAAAATACAGCACTATTAGAACCATGTCAAATTAACATCATAATACCAGCCAAAAATATAAGAGATTACAGATAGCATGCTCCATATGACAACAACAATATTATGAATCGGACAGGTTTGGTCTGGACTTTGGAGAAGGATGGTAGGATAATCACAATTACAGGATGGAAGGATTAACAGGATCAATGGCGCGGCCGCTTGTAGATGCACATGACCTCTTCCGTTGCCTAAAATAAGCGAATGCCCTATCAACCAGAAATGCTGCTGTCTTTTATTGACCTAATACTGTGTCATTCTCGTCTTCCATACATGGTTCATGAGCACCTAGTTTAGAATCCCATCCCTGTTACAGAAGAATCATTATTGTTATCTTCTACTTCTAATTTTACTGCTTGAAACACGACGTGTATCACATATACAGAACACTATTAAGTAACGTGATCCAAGTGGAAGAAATCGCATAAAACTTCAACACAGATCATCATGGAAATCACTAATAATTCTTTGTATCTCTTAATAAACACACAGGTGGCTTAACGTATCAAAAATAGTTTACTTCAGATCTGGCTTGCACCTCTATGACGGCACAAATAAGCAGTCTTTGACTTGGAAGCATACTGTGATTTCTTAACCACATACAATTGTTCTTTGTGTAAAGGCACAGCAGTAGTGTTACTCAACTAAAATGGACAAGAGAATCATTGAAAAATGCTGACAATCGCAAAATAAACAAATATGCATATTTTAACAAGCACTCCATATGATTATCTCGTGTAAGTTAGTTGAAGTTTGGAAGCTACAGAAATAACCGGGACATAAATCAAACCCTATAGCTAAGCAGTCTCTGGAAGTTTGAAACGTTTTGATAGGAGCAAACTTACTGTCCACATGGACACAAGAATCAACTAAGAATTCTCTAATTTCTTTGACTAAAAATTTGCAAATAATTTACTTAGGTTCGCACATATTTCATAGTCAACTTTTAAATAGAATGACCAGCATTATTCTGATGAATTATCCTCTTTTTTAACATAAAACATCATACACCATTATAAAAACCATTTTCAATAAATAAGACAGATTTAGACAGTTTAAAACGGACCCAAATGCAGTACTGGATACAAAGTCATAGCAAGCCTAGAAGGCGAGGGTAGATCCGCAACACCAGCAACAAGGCTTTTGGCAGTGCAACTCTCATCAAGCCTTTGACCTGATCGTAATACAACTCAGGTATTCCACAGCGACAACTCATGAAATCAAATTGAACAGAAATCCTCAAACAAGGAAACAATAGCTTGTGTAGGCCCTGAGTCAGTTGTAACAGTTATTGTTCATACCTGAATAGTTCTGATATATTTGTACACAGCGGTGTATACACATAGATATATATATATATACACACACTTAGTGTCTTTATACATATATACTGATATATATATATATATGTATATATATATATATATAGGGAGAGAGAGAACGTACTAGTATTCCATTTACTTAGGTGTCAATATCTATCCATTATCCAGTCTTGGATATTGTATCCCATCGCTCTGTGCACTGATATAGGTCTTGTAAAACAAGATCATGTGCCAGTAACCTTCAGAAGGTCAACCGGCTTTCTCATTATGGAAATATCAATGGCCAGGGTGAGAACCCCTTACTGGATGGGGCAGTTCTCAGTCTGTCCCATATCTGAGGTATCACTACACAGCCACACAGTCATCAGTTTACCAGCTAGACCCTATGTCTTTGTGATCAGTTCAGTAGCCATTTAGTTCCAATCAAATCATTCACGCCACTATTCCACTAGCACCAAGAATCACCCAGGTTAATCCAAACGTTCCACTTTGGCTACAATCTTTCCTTCCCATAATGGTAACACTAAACTGTCTTCCCCAACTTCCTCAAACACAGCACCAGAGCCAAATTCATCACTGTTCTTCTTAAAATAATACCTGAAATAAGGAGAAAAAAACATCGATGTTAATCTGACGTACGTATGGAAGGGGCATAACTTTGGGCATTATCAGAGTTATCTCCCATTATTAGTAATGGTAACCTGCAAAATCTGGCAGCCTTTAAATTATCATGTTAATATTGTGACATATTCCTTTTCTTGTGCACTGGGGATCAAATCTATTTCAAAACTAATTATCTAGATGACTTACCTATAATTGCCCTTTTTGCTGATGAGTTGTTTGAACTGGCCTAGTGTGATATCTGTGCCTGGTATGGTGTGGCGGTAAGGAATGGGGTCACCACAGAAGTAGATGCCGATGACAGTCTCCTCACACTGGGACTGAGACATTGAGGCTGGCTGGGACATGGACTGTGATGGGAGACTGGCCAGGGCAGAGCTGTTAGCTAGCACTGGCGTACTTGACTTTTTAGCAGACCTCTTCCTGTCAACACAAATACAACACAGGCTTAGTAATGTTTCCAGATCTAATGTACAGATTTTTCTCTGAGCTTTTAGCATTGCCATCCCCAATTAAGTACATAACTTGCACAGAACAAATTTCAAAGTATACTAGGCTAGTACAAATCCCTGTAAATAATAATGATTTCACTTTCTTGTTCAGAACATTATACACAAGTATTTAAAGCACAGAGAGAAATCTAAACAAATTCAATGAAATGTTATCACATGTTTCGATCCACATATCCATTTCTTGCAGTCAAAGTTTATCTTTCTGATGACATCTTAATAAAAGGCAACTTTGTGAACATGCAATTCTACTCACTCTGAGGACGAAAGTGTGGGGAGTGTAACGTTTCCTGACTGAAGGTCAAGACCACTGGGCACAACCCTTGTAAATGGAGAACTTCGAATCTGCGAGGTGCTCTGAGATGGAGGGGGATTTCTCTTATCACGTGCCGAAACACCAGCGAAAGACCTGGGACAAAAACGGAAAATAGGTAAAACTGTAACAAGTGGAAACAGAGAAATGCATTGCAGTTCATCCATCTAATGAAATTAACTGACTATATTCTGACATGTTTTCTTAAATCTGTTCATTCTTTAAACATTGATATCATACAGAAGTTAACCATCAACAGAAGTAATCAGATCTCTTCATGATCTTATAATAAATGCTGAAATATTCTGTAACACTGAAGCTATTACTTTTCTGTCTAGCACTATTTGTGTATTTAGAATAAGGAGTTTCGATGCAACATCCACATCTTAGCAGACTTTGGACTTCTGATCTTAAGTTTGCAATTGCAAATGTATCTGGGCTCTTACTTTGATTTGACAGGCAGAGCCCTCGCCTCGCTTTCCAGGCGTCTCTTGGCCTCCTCTAACTGCGTCATCGTGTTGGGCGGTGTCAGCAGTGGCATGGACGGATCCTGTATGATTGGCTGGTTCGGCTGAACTCCTCCGTGAGGTATTCGGGGTGGAACAGCCCCGCTCCTCTCTGCTGAGGCAGAACGATTGCTTGAGTTCAGGCTTTGCTGCTTCTTCGATGATCTGAGGAGCAAAAAGGTGACCAAGTTATTGAATTACACATTCAAGTTAAACCACAGAATAGCTAGAGGACCACACTGGAACGTGTGTGTGTGTTCCATTAGACAACAGGTATTTCTACACAAATCTTAAAAGTGAAATATGTTCAGAAATTCTAGTTTACGAAGATCAGAAAAGCATACATGGAAGGGTGCTTGTAACCCAAGTCAATGATAAACATCTTTAGACATTAACAAATGAAGATCTCTGACTTACCCTCCTTTGTGAGGCTGAGGGGATGGGGATGATGAAGCTGCTTTATGCGACCACTTGTGAGAGGAGCTACGGTCAGAGTCAGCAAGGTTACCACCGGGCGCTGTTACATTATCACTTGCCAGCATCCAACCCATAACCCTACAATAGTAGAAATAATATAATATTATAATTATAGATTATACTAGAAATAGTATAATCATTACTAATCATAATTTTGGTCTGGGATGAAGTTTCCTTTGACGGGCAGTTCTTGATGAGACACTTATACATGTAGTGCTCCTTTTGATTTTTTAGCAATCCAGGTATAGTACACCAATACAGCGTTAAAGTGCTTGGCAACACCAACTACACCTGCCACTACAACTTCCCAAGACGATGTGCCTAATACTAGGTACATACAGTATAGTAATATCTCAGTATAGTCCACAAGATATAGAACTTCACAATCATTTCATACAAGAAAAAAAACTACCCAGTTCATAATGGGCAACTCACATCCACTCTATAGAACTGCATGCTTAAAATTAAGTATGAAACTCAAATTATCACTGTAATCTTTTCTGTAACATTTGCAATGATAAACAATATGAGGGGACAAGATTTTGTGTCTTCAATGCTTTCAAAACCTTTTACATACAAGGTAAAACAATAGCCAAAGTATTGTTTTGTTTGAACAGATCATCAGAGACCCCTGGCAAATTACCAGCAGCAGTACTGCCTATGTGTAGCTGTTAGAATCACCATTGTTCTGTACTGGACACAACAATTGTCTGCTACAGTGTCTCACTAGCAGTGTAGCATCCTAATGACAACAGCATACTGCAGCAGTGCCTAGTGTGGTCATAGCATTGAAAAACAGGCCACCAAGACATGCACTATGTGGAAAACAGCTTGAAGAGAAGTTAGTTATGGGTGTACATGTAATATTTGTGATGATTATACTCCTACTGAAATAAAACTGATAGATTTGAGGAGCTTACTTTTCGTAATTGGGATCCGATGGGTTTGGAGTTGGTAATAAAGGTTCCTTTTCGTACACACCACTAATGCCACTGTCAAAAACACTACTAGCATCCGTTGAAGTTTTGCGACTATTTGAGCGCCTTCCTCCATCTTTCCTCCTGTCATTCAACTCCCCTGTTGGTCCTATACTGCCTGCACCACTACTTGATGTCTTTGTACCCTGTAAGAAGTCTCCGTGTGGCCGCCCAGTTTGATCCCCACGCCAATGTGCCATTGTCTTGTTCTGGGCTACCCATTCCAAGGTGGCACGGCCGTGGCCCTGAGTTCCGTGATGATGATGGTGGTGATGATGTATTGTATGCACACGTTTTTCATCACCAACACCGCTGTCCGACGACAACATGGAAATACAATTGTCCTTTTTGGCTTTGCGAGATTTTGTTAGTGTTCCTGGGAAGGTAGTATTTGCCGACGCCGGCATTTTGCGTAATGTCCTGTCAGGAGATTTTGATTTGGGTGAATGCCGACCAGGTGACCGACTAGGTGTGTGATGGGATGAATTGTCCCAAATTCGGGAACAATGTTCTTCTAATATTGATTGTGCATTATCCTCTTCTATTGACTGTATCAATAACAATGAATTGGATGCCTTCATGAATTCCTCCTTATCACCATCTTCAATCTGTAAACAAACATACAGATCATTTTTAATTTTCAGAACTAAATCAGACAAGAAGCTCCATCAATCGTCCTGTATGAAGGTCAGATTTCAGATATCCTACATGCACTGCTTGACATGAGTCGTTAACTTACTGATGGGTCTGAGTGCAAGACTTATTGTCACAAATGGTGAAATCTGTAACATGTATTGACAATTACATCTTGCTACACTCTTGCTAAGGGGGCAATCTGTTAGTTCATAAACATCAAGACAGACTATGGTGTCACCTACCTCACACATTCGAAGAGACTCAGCCATTTTTTCTTCCTTTTCCCTCTCTTTTAGCACAATATGTAACCTCTCAATAAGAAGAGAGGCGAATTTCTGAGGATCAGTTTCAGCAATGTTTCTATCTTTTGGTGGACGGTCTGTCCTCTGCAAAAGAAGAGAGGAAAAACTTAAAAAAAAAACTTATATAAAACCACTTTCTGTTAACAGTTTCTCATCTCCATCTTTAGAATGACTTGAGCAGGTAACTTGACAGCTTTGTGTGACAATGGACGCCTTTGATGATAACAATTCCCAGACAGACTATGATAATTAGGTCAGATAAAAGACAAGCGCTTACAGGTATGACTAATGGGGCATCTTTCCCTTCCTTATTCTGTTGGGCTCGCCGGCTTACTGCTCGTCTTTGTTTCCAATGCTTTTTGTACGTAGGAAAGCCATCCCTGAAAGTACATAAAACACCATCAAATACAATGAAAACTTACCACCAATGGATTATTAAAGAGGCACTAAAGTTGTCAACAGTGAGCCAACCCTAACAAACCTTCTTCCACCCAATTTCATAAGGCTAAAAAAAATATTTTGCAACTTTTACATCATTTTTTTGATCACCATTTGACAAAAATTTCCTACTGAAGTGGCCCACACAAATATTCAAGTCCAATGATTGTGTGCATATTGTTTCCTACAGAGGGGTTCAAAGGAATTTTCCTCTTCCTCCATTCTCATTTAATTATGCGAATATGTGTTTACACAGTACCAATCATGGATGGCCACTATCACTAGAAAACATGCCACAAGCTTTCATTCATGCTGATTTAACTGCTTCATAAATCTTCAAAACAGGTTAACATGAGTTACCTGGTGACAATTCCCGATCCATATTTTTATGAAAAAGCTTGTAGACCCATGAAGGTATAGCCTTCACCCTGTGGAGAACTTACACACTGCTGTCTGTGAGGGACATGGTATCATCTGTGAGAGCATCGCTGGACAGGCTCTGGATTTCGCTGTCCACAGCGGACACTGTGGCGTAGGAGGTGTAGTAGGGCTGAGACTGTGGCTGGCGAAAACTTGTGTACGGGTTATACCTGCAGCGAAGAAACAAGAATGATTATAATTTTGCTATTCACGTTAAATGGATGAAAATAATCATTTCAAAGCACATGATGTTTGTGTGGAATAACATATAAAGTCAAACATAACAAAAATGTAAAACTAATTCCCTGTATACCAGTGTGTTTTCTCAAACACTGCTCAATGAGTGACTAAGATGTTTACAGCAAATCTGGAAGTTTTTCTGGACCAAAGGCAAAGCTCTGAGCAAATAATATCTCCCTGGGCTTTATACCAGTTTACAGCACACGTTTTATCCCAAGGACCATGTTATATCCACAGACAATTCAGTTTATCTATACCCTGTTTGCTTGTCTTTTGACTTGTATCACTGTCAATGTGACAAAGCACCGATGCACAAGATAACAAGAAATATCACAAGATGTTCAGTCCTAGAGTAGACACTCCAGTATTATATAAATATGTTTGTTTTTGTGAGTGGGAAGCCCCTTGATGTGGTTACATATCTGGACTGATGTGGTTACATATTTGGACTGATGAAGTATGTGTGTGTTGGGTGAGGAGGTGAGATAGGGCCAGTGAATAAAGTTTAGCTTCAGATACACTCACATTACGGTGTCACGACCAAACAGAAGCCCTGACGAGGGCTCACATATCAGTTTGTGTACTGATTAAACCGCACTTTTCATGATCGTGTTAAGCAGAGTTATTTTTTTCCAGGTTTTACGGACATGACAGAGAGAACAAGGTTTTCAATCGGAGTGTTTGTTAAGAGTGCTCTAATCTAGCTGGCAGGTACAGGTTGAGCAGGTTATCAACATCAAAGGAGACCAGGTGTATAATTATACTGCGGAATGAAGCCTGACCAGCATTGACAACAGGCTCAATTGACTAAAGGTGTTTACATTGCTATATGTTGAGTGTACATGTCACAGCCTCCTCCTCAGGTAACCAAAGCAGAGGAGACTGTTACACTTAAACATAACTGACATCATCCCTACAACATCTCTACCTATTTGAAGTGACAGCTTTATCATCAATGGCTATCTTTAAAGTGTTTCCCTTTTACTTTAAACAACCCGCTATGAGTGGTTCCGAACAGTGGTGTCCTTATATCCTAATAAAACAGCTCTTATCTAAGGCCCATGTATAAGTTTATTGGATCATTGGCTCAGACACGTATATTTTCTGCTTTCGTAGAACACTTTTAAACAGTTTTTTGTCTTTTGTGTAATAAAGCACTAGTGTCCTAAATGATCTTTCCTCCCTCAAAGACTTTCTCAGACAATAATATAAGAACTTCATATTCTACCATCTGTAAAAAGTCTTTGTCTGTGACAATAGGTACACTTGGTTTATTTAATGGACTATTACTCATTGCATTAAAATAAGTTTGAGAAGAAATAAAATAAATCCTGAGCAACCCCTCAAACACCTGGCAATAGTTGTCTCAGCTTGATGAATATCTGCCACTAGATCAATCCTTAATGGCGCAGTGCTTCTTTACCTGGGAGAAGAAAATGCCCTCAACCCTGATTAATAGAGGAATAAGATGCAAATTGGTTGTGTGGGACTAGCAGATTCCCCCCCTTAACAATGACATCTGACCAATAAAACTGACAAAGGTCCACATACAAATGAGTCTGGAATGTACTGGCTTAGGGACTGGTCACTATTTATTGTAGCCTGGGTTGTAGGGCTCTTTCAGCAGGCAGGATACCTGAAGGCCTTCCCCATTCACAATGGAAAAAGAAAACTGGCCATTAAGTCTCTTAATGCTTCAGCTAACTCTTCCACAGGAACAAATACAAGTAGTCAATACCCAGAAAGGCATGAATTCTATTTGGCTCAATTTTGGACAGTTGGAATTACATCAGCATGGAGCTCCCCTTGAGGGTCATGAGGGACACCCTCAGTCTGTTTGATTTTTGCCTTCTTATTGTAAAACAGATGTTCACATTTTGTCCCACCTAAAGCTTATCTCCTCTTTACAAGTTCAACCAGAGGACAAGATTTTGTGGACATGTTCCTCAGTTTGCAGCACATTTTGAGATTATCCAAGATATTAATCGATAAATACCCCCTGGAGAAGAGCTTTTTCTGGGCACAAGTCCCCCATGGAAGCCTCCACTTTATACTGGTTGACCTGTACATACATAGAGCCAAACTTTAAGCTTGAATGAGCCACCCAGCCCAGGCTGGCATTATAGGTTGTTGGCGGTCAATATATCCACAGGCTGACTACATACTCTTCTTGCTCCCACAGCTTACACCTAAACTTAGCCCTAGGTTATAGCTGGCAATCCTGAACAGTCAAACAGAGGTGGGTCATTAAACCATACTTTAGAGACAACAGGTAGCCTGGCAAAGGTGCAGTGCCCCCTGGCTACCCCTGCATGCTATCCAGTGCACAACCCCTTTAGAAATATTGGGCCTCATAGTAAATGTGAACAATTCCAGCCAAGCTCTTCACAAAATTAATGTCAGCCTCGCAACATGTAGGTGACCTCTTAAATTCCTGCAGCCTCTTTTCCTACCTAGACCAAGGAGATAACCCCCCACCCCCCACGGTGCCTCCTACGCACATAAAATTCTACCCACTTCTGCAAGTAGTAAAAAGACGCATTTCCCTTTGATTAAATAGTTGCCCAGTTTAATGGTCCTCTTTTTTATCCATTAAATTAAAGTACTGTATAAATCCTAAAATATCCTTGTGAAAAACTAAACTCATTCTCAGGCATGAGAGACACGGATGGAGCAGATCATGACAACATATGTACATATATTTCCCACCCATAATAAAGTACTCATCGCGTATTCATTCCGGATAATTCATTGCACGTGGCTGCATTTATCCTTTCACTTATGCTACATGTACCTGTGTTTCTCAATGTTAAATCAGTGTTTGGACATGACAACATCCACGAAGAAGACACAATGTAAAGTTATACGGATATTTTCTTTTCCAAAAATTTCAAATGTTTTTCCATAAAATTAAATAATAAATGTGTATATCAAAGATTCCCCTGACTGGATTGACATGAACCAGAACTGGCTTTGTTTTTTTTTTCAAAATAACTCAGCCACAATTTTCTGGATATAGCCGTTTTTCTTTCAATCACATAAAAAATCCCACACAGTTGTACAACAGCACTTGTCACGGCCACCACCCCCTCCCCACCCTCTTATCGTCACTGAATGTGAAAATAGCACAGTTCACTCGCTCAAGAGAGGCCGAGAACCTTCAAAGGGGAGTGATTTGATCAGATTACTGACGGCATAATGGACTATAAGGGTAGAGTTTATTTAACAGGAGATAATTGCGAAAGATCAATATATAAATGGTGTCAATACAATTATCTGATGAGAGTGCCCTGCAGTGACATAAATGCACTATTAACCAAATGAGGATGGTGCAAACTCTTACTAATCATAAGCGCATGTAGTACCAGTACTAGATGATGTTCTCCACTTGGAAATGCTCGTAACTTTATTGACATAAAACAGACCTGATCATTATGTGCTAAAATCAGTAACCAAGCTCCAATGAAGACTGGATATTAATGTCAGATCATGATCCTATTTGACTCTATAACTGATGTACAATCTACACATAAATATCCGCACAATTCATGTTTGTACATGTACCTGACAATGGTGAGGCCTTCAACTTTCTAATGCATGTGAGCTTTCACGTCATCAGTTGCCAGTCACATTGTCTTTACAGCATATGTGTAACATGAAATACTGAATATATTATATCACCTGTAAATAAACACTAACGTGAATAAAAAAAAAATTTACTATTCATGAGATGCAATTACAACCTTTGCCTCAAGTGCCACTAATTGAGCACAACCATTCTAAAGTGCATGAAGTACTTATGCAAAATGTGTGCTGTTTGACAATTTACATGAGGTTTTATTCCTTGCACTTTTTGAGGCTTGCATGTGGCCTACAATGATGTTTATCTGTATTGAACCTTAATCTTACTAATCCTGTCAGCACAAGTTAGAATGAGGTATTGCACGAAATCCTGATGAAGAGACTGGGTTCATTAAATTGGTTCACAGGTGACTCTGGACAGATAAATTCAGACAAGACAAGACAAGCCCGTGCATGTATAGTAATACCCCTACAGGAAAATAACCATACACCTTACACAGGTTGGCAGTTTTGGCTTTATTAGGTAATACACATAATCTATTCGCACCTGTGTTAAGCATGTCAAGTATTTTATTTGTCTTGAGGTTAAAAAAACAATATCCCTGAATTGATATATTATTCAAATGAAAAGTTAAAAGGCTGAAGAGTTAAGTCATAACAACCTAATGCAGCAATTTATTTCCTTGGTGTTTGAACTGTAACGTGTTTGTATGACTGCATGGCTGGCTAATCATAAATAATTCTACAGCAGAAATAGTAATTACAATATCCTTTATGATGACCAATAAAAGTGGACGGATGTCAACCTGAGGGGCAGGTTCATAAAGCACACTTGCGTATCTAGCTGGGATCTAAGACTGGAGCAGAGTAAATAACAAACAAAAGACTGCTGGCCTGTGTCTTAGTGTGGTCTCTTATTTCCCTGCCTTTGTTCCTGGGTCAGCCACAGCACAAATCCTAGGCTTGTACAGAATCTGTCAATAACCACACAATTACTCCTTGCTTTTTGCCCATATCCACACACACTGACTGCATCAGGCCAGTTTGATGAACAGTACTACAAAAAGGTCAATTCATATTGCCCTGCTTTTCCCCTTACTGCCAGGTCGACATCTTGCCTACAAGTGACATAACGAGGTAAAACTAACTCCACCCTACAGCCCAGGTATCCCATTTCCTTCTGGATCAATGTCTCTTTGATCTATTCTCTACTGACTTTGTTCGGACAAGCCTTTGTGAGACAAGCTCCACTATTGAGCTAATAATTGAATATTAAGTACTGCAGAAGCCTACACGTTACTTCTGATGTGCTTTGATGTGGAGATCTCAAAGCGGCAGCCAGCAATACAGGCCAGTCAACTCTTTTGTCAAGTGATACGCATTTGTATGTTTTTAATTTACATGCATGCATAAATGATATAGATACAAAGCCTGTCACCCAGCACCAATTGAAGTTGCTTTGCTTGTACAGGTACTGGTGCCAATAATTCCTGTTACAGTATTATGGCTAATGACAAAAGACTTGATACAGGTAAAAGCAAGGCTGAGCTTACCTAGGTTACTAACAAAGACTTCCACGTTTTATTCCTATCATATAATGATTATATTTTTTCTGAACAAGGTGTCTATTTCGGTGTCAAGATGGCAAGTTAAATGTATAGTGCTGTCCAATGGTGGATGTAAATGTATGAAAGACTGCATAGATCTTCCTTTTACACTGAACTGAATTTTATTACAGAGTGATGATGTTAATGGCACATCATAATTCATTTATTTATTTTGTTGCTTAATGCCATTATCCTAAGAGTGGAGGAAACCAGAATACCCTTTGACCCATGTCCCCAAGAACTGTGAGAGTACAACTCCTAAATACAACAGCCTTTTTTTAGGCACTTAGGCACTGTAATATTCCTTACTGCACAATGACCATTCACTTTATACGGTCTTAAACTATAAATGACACTTACCCAGATATTGTCTCCGGACGCCTTGATCCTTTACTTTCTGGCTGTGTGAAGGAGGTATAACGACTTGATGGGGGTCCCATCAAAGACGATGCGTCGAAACTTTGAGCTGATAACTCTTGGTCTTCTAGCAATGTGGGTAAAGGTCCAGAAACAGGACGAACACTGTTCGAGCCACTGGAGGTCTCACTGCTCTTGGGGCTTTTGCTGGCTCGTTCTACATATTGCACATAAAAATCCGAATTGAGAAAAAGACGGTAAGAATTGTTCCTCATGTACTCCTCCACCTCTCTCTGCGCCTCGTCAAATATAGACTGCAGCAAATTCTTACCATCTATTTGGTCGGATATAGACTTTCGAGTCCGAGCTGAAATGCATGAAAGGGATTCACCTCTAATATACTTTTTATTGATCACTTTAATAATATAGTTTATTTTCACGGTTTCACTTGGAGGTTGTTTCTTGAGCCCTTGACAGGCATACCAGAAGTCCAACGTATGCTTTCCACCTGCTTCATTCTCCAGGAACTTACTATATAACTGCACTCCATCGCTATCCTCCAAGAGGTGGTGTAAACTGGTCGCCCATTTCAAACAGGGTGGGGTGCTGTTTTCCGTGAAGGGCGGCGAGTTTGCCGCACTTCCCTCAGGTTCAAATCCTAAGGGGGCATTCTCATCATCACACTTGTCCAGACCCTGTACAGAGCAGCTAAGAGATCCCCCTGTACACGACTTGTCCAGGTTGGAGCGCCTCGGTGTGGCAGCCGGAGAGTGACCAACTTCGCCATTCAGTGATCCTCCGCTTTTCCCGGAGGAGTGACTCTTCATAGACATGTGACTTTTATGAGAGCCACTACTGTGAGTCGATTGAAGCTCATTCTCTTCCCCGGGTACTGGAGGTCTGGGGGCATTTTCCGTGAACTTGTTGCCCTCTAAGTCACTCAGATATTCACCGACTTTGTTCTGAGACATAGTTCATCCATCGAATGATGGTTCAACATTGACTTTTCACTTTGTTACTCCATGATCACTGGTAATCCTTATTTATCAATATGGCAGGTGGGTTAGGCAACAGGAGATGCTCAGCTGAAAAGAGAAAAAAAATAATCTGATTAAAATAAAAAGTTAACTCCTAAAGACCACTGATTATAAGATTTCTAAGGCAGATTTTAAACGCTACAGTATCTCACAAATTATGAGGTTCTCTACAAACATGCGAGATCTGTGCAGACAAACCTGGACACAGAGCAGGATCCCTTAAAGCTTTATCTCCAGCAAACATGTACACAATTTTTATCTTGTTTGTTTCCACTTACTTCAGTAAAAACAATTTCAGAAAAGTTATCAAAAAATTGTACATATATCGCAGATAGTTGGCCCATATCAATGAGATGCTTAATTCGTCTCCTGTGTGCACTGATTATGAAATCTGACACTAAGACTCAGATAATAAAGTTACCATTAAACCCGCTCAAAAGCCTCCTCTCAAACATGTAATACGAAGGGAAGGGCATGGCATTCCTCAAATCCCTTAGCACAAGACCAAAGCGGAACATATTTTACACTGCCTGCCCGCACTTTGAAGGGGGTCACAGACTGTCAGAACATGTATAAGTTAATAGTTCACACCGTATCTCTATCCCCACCCCACACCAAATTATCCCAGCCACAGAGGTTAAAGAAGGAACTTAACAAGCCCCATGGTGCAGCCTCTACAGAGACAGGTCGGCAGGGAGAGGGCAAAGAATGCCAAACTTTCTGCTACAAAACCTCTTCTGCTCCACCATTACTTCTGTCATTTGCTTACAATAATGAGTCCAGTGCAAACATATTTATCTTGGGGCCTCTCAAAAGACATCATGAGATATTGCCAGAGACAGATACAAAAGAAAACTGGCTCTACAAAAGGCAGTTCTGGCAAATAAAGTAATGTCTTTTGTCTCTATTTTTAACTCATTAAGCTTTCCATCAAATAGCTGTACTAAACAGGGACACATTTCTGCCTGATTCCCTAAGTCACACAGCTTCAAATAGAACATCAAACTCTCCTAAATATAGAAGAACCATAACAAGACATCACTGTTGCTCTACTTTCATCTTAATTTCATCAGAAAAGTTGGAATTCTTTTTATGATGACTAGTACCCACATCAATACATCTCCTGTGGCAGGACCCCAAGTGCTTATTGCCCATGATAAGTGCCATTTGCTGGCTTAAGCCTCTCCCTCTTGGGTTAGAACCCTTTGCTGCAGAACTTGTTGGAACATTCGCTCCCACATCTAAAGCCAGTTTTATGAAACCGTTTGTCCAGTTTCTTCTTAAAATCATCTTAAATAGATAAGATGTTAATGTGATCACATGTAAGAGAGAGATCTCCTTCAAAAGCCTTTGTGGTTGAACATCAAACAGACGTTGCCTATGATAGCTAGGGCCCATCGCTATCACAGCCAGCTTACCAAATATATGTCAATGTCTTAAGGCTTCATTTGAAAGGCTTCCCTTTACACTTTTGCCAAAATCAGCCAGGCAATCCTGTTCCTTTGATCTAGACGGTGAGTGATGTTCCAGTGAATAACACAACAGGAATTCACACAGGACACTTTGTGAATAATCAGTGGTGAGGAATAAGTTACAACACATGGGTGGGAGGTGTGTGGGGAGTGGGGGGGGGGGGGGGTATATACTTCTGATAGATTTCTCCTGCAACAAAACAAAGCTTCAGGTATAATAGCTTAATGTATTTCCCTATGGATTATGCAAAGTTTCGAATATCCAGCCAGGAAAAACTGTTTTTCATCACACAGTAAAAAATGAGCACCTGAAAAGCTATGTAAGTTTATCTATGTAACTTGTAACTAACATCAGTTTCAGATTTCAAGCAAGATAAGACGCCTGGTATTTAAATTGTGTGCTACTGGGATTATCTGACAAAAAAAAAAAAAAACAGGTCCCACCCTAGTGCCATCTTTTATGACTACAATGGGATCGTTGATGCTTTCAGAAAAATTTCATCAGGGTGTCATTTTTTCCCCCTTTTTTGCTTCCCCCACTTTGTTTACAAGATCAAACAAGTTTTGAACAGAGAAATAAGTAGCAGGTGAGTGATGACACATAACAGCGCCTTTTGATGTTACAGTGTGCCAACCTCATGGCTTGTATCTTCTCATCTAATTTCCATTTGATTCATACTTAAGAAACTACAACAAGCAAGGCCAAGGGAAAACTCCACAGCTCTGCATTATATCTCTACAGCTGTAGTTACACACACACACTGTGAGAATGGCCCCTGGCAGTGCACAGCCAACTTTGCATATACCATGAATATTGGGGGGGGGGGACAAATTCAAATAAACACAGCAGTTATTTCCATAGTCGGGCCTTGTTTGATGCAGCCACAGTTTGATAATTTTATGGTATATTGACACCTATCTGCTTTATGAGAGCTGCATTTCATTTTCAGGCTAGAGTGAGCATCGGAGAGGGGATCAGTCACCCTTGAGAAATCAAAGGAGCCAATCTGAATAGGGCCAGCACTTAATGCGGTCTCTCCTTTGTAATTAGGCTGGTTTCACAACAAGAAATCAGCTGGAAATTTGTTAAAAAATAGCTGCTATGTCAATAAATGGACATGCTTCTATGGGCTCCAGTGATATTGTTTGACTCAGCAAGCCATAGGTATAGACATTTGTCCACATTACATGTAAGTGAAAACTTCAACTGTTTCGGTGCATTACAACTATACTGCTTAAATCCATGGATGTCAAGACAATATAAACGCATACTTCACCACATTGGCTGTAATGAAGGTATTGTGTCCTAGAATGCAAATAGAGATTGTGAAAACACTGGTATGAAATTTATCTTCAAATGAATAATGCAATGTCTACTTCCTACTCTAGAATCCCCATTACAGTATTAGAATGCCTATGAATGGAGATAGAAAAAGTCTTCTTCACGAGTATGCTCGTTATCCATGAGTATGCTCAGAACAGACCCTTACAACTACTACACTACCTGAAAACATTATAAATTATACATAAGTAACAAAACCACCAGAGCTCAGTGAAGTGGTACAAGGAAACTATGCAGAACAGCACACACCCGAGCCATCACAACTGACACCAAAACATGAACACATACATGTAAACTGAAATATAACACCATTTTGCTTACAATAACTTTGTTATGTAATGTAACTCTCTGTATCGATCAACACAAAGTGTTAGGAGAGTTACAAGGAATAACTGCTTCTGATGTGTTGGATCGACTATAAGCCACATTTACCGCATCTTCACAGGCGTAAATCCATGTCAACCGAGTGGTCCCCATAATCAACTAACCTATTCTCAGTCTCGCCGAAACAAAATGATCCATGACAATCGCACAAATTCACAAACTAAGTACATTTTCAGGCACTACATTCACCACTCTGTTGACATGGATTTACGCTAATGCATGTGTGAAGATGCGGTAAATGTTGCTCACCGTTGATCCGACACATTAGAAGCAGTTATTCCCCGCAACTCTCCCAACACTGTCGAGTTACATTCCACAACTAACAATAACTACCAAAAAGTATTGACAAGTAATAAATCACTTCAATAAACAAACAAAAATAAACAAATTATATTAAGACTATATACCAATTGTTTACAAGACAGATATCACAGGCCTTCCAATAGCACAAATTCACATATATACTTGCATCTTTAGCCACAGCTATAACTCAGTATTATACTTGTAAAACTTTATCTTCCTCAATACAATGCACATTATAGATCTTTCCACTAATGCCAATTTGTTACCCATCCAGACAAACCCGGTGTAAGATGAAAACACCACTACATTGACACTGTTTGCTTTCACCGAGTACTTAACATATAATACATCCTAATCTTGTGATTCTGGAGATTTAGCATCTTAATAGTACAAGATTATCAAAGTCTTCCTGTCAACCAACTTGCCACCTGCTGACTGACTTAATACAATCCAGACATCCAGACCAGGCATCCTTCCATAACAAAATTGGTCAACTGAACTGTAAAAGCCATATAAGAGGTTACAAAGGGATCGGGCCAGTGAAGTGAAGAATAATATGAAGTGTAGGCCTCATGCCTTGACACAGTTTAGGTTATCTCCCTTGACTGAGAGAATAAAAGTACACAACACGGCATACAACTCAGTAAATAATTAGCAAACACTGTTTTTGCCATATATCCACAACCAGCATTGATCATTGCAATACCTGTGGATAGCAAATTGTTATTTGAATATTAAATTAATATTAACAATTATGATAGTAGAAACTGTGACAAGATACAAATTCTTGCATCTCTGCACAGTTTAGTTATCCAAATATTAGAATATTTAAAAAAAAAAAATATGCAGGCAACAGAATGAATTATGGGCACTCTTTCCTATAAACAAGAAAAAATAAACAGAAAAGAAAATACACAACTTAGGGAGATAAAACAGACACAATCAAAGAGAAGAAACAATGGGCAAGTCCATCCTGGTGCAGGACTGGTTTAGTATACAAGTGCATTGTATGGCAAAGACTTTTCACCAAACAGACTCCTTTTGTTTGGAGAGTGTAAAATACAACTGGCTGAAAACCACTTGACTAATATCTCCTTCCTGTCCATAGATATATACATTTTATGTTGTCATGCACTGGTGACACGGGAGACACTTTATGTCAGAACAAACAATGACGTCCTCTTATCACAGAGGTGAGCTGGCAGCCCTGTTCAAGTATTGAGTGCCCGATCAGGTAGTGTACTGGCTTGAGACAGGGCTCTCTCTAAAGCCTCACACATGTACATGCTTACAATCACCTTCTGACACAGTCACATTGTGTCCTGCCCACCTCTGAGGCTCTAACTCACCTCCCATCACCTTCCTATCTACCTCTACGGAGACTTAAACTGTCAGGCCTTCCAATGTTACTTAAAGGATACATGAAAAAGAACTCTAAAACAAACATCATGTTTCTATGACTTATGCCCAGGAAATTTTGTTAAAAAAATTTCATTTTGGGGATATTTTCATATGTGCTAATTACCCCGCTATATTATACATAATTTCTGTCAACAGTTGAATTTTTTCAGATATGACATCGTTGACCTTGCTCGGAACTTGGCGAACACCCCCGAAGTGCCCCGAGCCCGGTGAATCGTGTCGATACAGTGTGGACAAGATGACATGTACACAGGTACTGCAAGGTTCTTCGGGCCAGCTTAGCGTCCCCTCGGCGCCCCTACATCCACCACCATTTGGTCTGTTCCTCATACCCACACCCCCAATGAGCCAGAGTTCTTTTTCAACAGGGACATCACTGCTGCAAGCTACTTAATTTCATTTACTGACCACTGGGGCCTTAAGAAAACTGTACTTTGAAGCCATTTTCACCACTCAAAGTGAAAGTTCAAAAAACTGTTTGCACTGTTACATATGATAACCTGCGCATAAGGAAATAAAACTGATATAAAACTGAAGTGTTTCATGTATCCTTTAACAAAGAAAGAGGCTGAAGTCAGGGATCACATTTTCTGAAACATCTCCAACCAACAAAATGTCCTTATTAAATTATTTAAACCTCATAAAACATTAATTCAATTTTGTAAAGGTTTAGCGGATAACAGTTACCTAATCCCTGGCATATTACATTCTATATCCAAATGCATACATGTGTAAGAACTGATCTGCACACAATCTGCATGATGTAATGCCCGAAAGACCATTATATACTTCATAACAACAATGCCAAGTCAAACCCATCAAATATTTAACTTGCCACAATCAACAAAATTAAAATCCAACAGACAAACTTAAACCATTCTAAACCTGCATAATAAAAACAAGCGCAAATTCACAGTTACTTTGAAATCCCCCAAAATATTGATATCAATGGTCCAGCACTTGTGTAAATTTAAATGATCTAATTGAAATATTTAACTGAGTGACTAAATTATAAAGCTGCATGTTATAGACCTCCAATAACAAATCAACATGCTTCACTATAAAGGTCAATCAATGGTACATGTACGTACATCAAAACATATCACACCAGGATATGCCAACATCTTTGATGTGTAACTTTGACAACATCCTGACGCACCAAATATTTCCAACTACCTATGTAGTACCATAGCACTTACCTTAATAACCTAGAGAGCAAACAGACCCAACTATTATCACTTCCTAGGGCAAGAACCATTACTGTGAGCAAATTTACAAAACTGAATGCCTTTTCAACAACGGTTTCTCAGACATGTACATGTGCAGCACTGACAACTGCTCTGTAGAATCCTGCACAGGCATATTTCAATGTACATGCATTTCTACATTCACAATCAAAACAGGATCAGTGGGGTTTTTACATTTCCAGGAATTTATGATCGCAGATGCTAAAGCATTAAGCATCCATCCCAATATCTGTAACATTAAAATGTAATAGTACGAACCGTGTAGTCAAGCTTGTGGTCGGATTTCATTCATTTATACCACCATCTACACCATTGTAACAATGTACAACAATGTGTTATTTATGTTCATACATATACATCCAAAAGAAAAAAAAGAAAAATAAAAACACATGAACATGTCAACACCAACATGGCCTCCTGAATAATTTGCTTGCAACCAGATTATAGTTCACACTGAATTTTCCCGATAAAGACAACAGCTACAAGCCAACCAAGGTTCTGAACCGGTACCCACACCACCGAAAACAGCCCTCCTAAGCATGGCTTCTTACCTCTGGAAAAACTAACCCAGCCAAACCAGGTCCCGGCCGAATGACCTCAATCTCTGACCCCAGCCAACGCACGTTAAAACCGTTGTTATTCATTAAAATATGCCAAATAACAATAACCAAAGACCTACCGTAAAAATTCCTCGGTCAGCACAACCACACGAAAAGCCAGCTACTTATACAGAGGCCTCTTGTTTCACTAACGAACGATCGCTTTATAGCGAAGCGTCGCCATTGCGGAGAGTGATGGCCGCGCCATTTTGTTCTCCAGTCAAGGCTGTTCAGATGACCACAACAGTTGATTGAGCAGATTTTAAAGCCCTTTCACAGACCATCCGTAGATCCTACATCCTCTCTCGTGCGCTCAAATCCTCCACTAATTACACTGAAGAAGCAATGTCGCTAAATGTGAACGCAAAAGAGGACAAGTTGATATTCCCCACGACAAGTCCAACACTGCAACTTACCTCGTTCGTATCCTGCCTTGGGCCTACCTCAGTGAGGGCGCTGCGGTATGAGAGGCTCCCAGTCCAACTCAAACCCATCAAATACACGCCGTGTTTCACCATTCAACCAAAAACAACGCCGTTTTTAACTTACTGGTTTTACCAAGATCATTATAATGTCTCCATGAATCGCAACTCACACAATAACAACTAATTTGATCCCCGTCGCAAGGTTAGGTAATCATGGTTATGAAGCAAATGCTGAGATATAGAAGCCTAACGTGTTGTAAAAGAGTCTACATTGTTGTAATTACAATTTCATAGAAATAAATGGTAAAAGGCTTTGTCAAGAGTGAAAAGCATGAACACAATTATACTTCAGGGCTTCTTTCCCAGTGACACATTCCCTTGCTAAACAACTAAATTTCTTTATAACAAATCCATAATAATAATTTGATACCACTGCTAATAACTTCAACATATATAATGCCATCGTGCTATAGGTCTATTCACAAAGGCAGACAGTCAAAAGTAAAATAAATACCGGTATAATGTTTATAACAGCCGACTACTTACAAGATAAGAAAAATGCAAACTTTGTGACGTCTTGTCCAGAATCCACTGTGTAAATGTAATATTCTCGTCAGTAAGTTCACTGTATACTCCACAAAGCTATGCTGGCTTCACACTCTCACACGACCATCTGCTCAGGCTATATGCTAGAAACACACGCTTAACTCCCACAGAGATACGCTGGCTGTTTTGACAGAGCGACCGTCCGAAGGACTTCAAAGGGCCGTCGTTCCTTGTTGAATTTAATCCCCTTGTTACTTATCGCCAGTGATCCTGTACAGCTTGAATACAGGCTAGGGGGCCTGATAGCACTGATCACAGAGAATACGTAAAACACAGCAAAAGTTTAACTAGTATAACTTTGCTAACTAACTATATTAAACCTCAGACTTGACCATCTTACCTCTTGACTGCCATGCCGAACAAGTATCCATCCAAGCTGCACATATGCCACTCTTTAGAACAAAATGGCGATAAAATTTTCAAAAAGTTTGAATCCCCTGAACATCAAAGCCACATGCCAGCCGCCGATAATCGCCCATACACGGTGACGTCAGCCTTTTGGTGAAGCCGCGCCAATCAAAGTTCAGCGAGAATCAACATTCACAAAAATGCGGTGGTCGTGGGCATTTTATGAAGGGGAGGAGGGCAGGTTTACTGTTAACAAACGCCTTTATAACATTATCTATACTGAGCATATGCTATAGTGTTTGAAACGTTTATGAATATTTCAGATAAATAGTATATTCTCTGAAATAAATGACGATCATAAATGAAGATAAAATATATATAGGGAAAATTATAACGTCCTTGCACCCACCACTAATATGGACTCGTTTGATGGCTTCCGATAGTAACATGAGGTTGGGAGAGTTCAGCTCCTTACAGATTTGCCGCCTCGGAAAAGCAGCAAAAACTACTATTTTTGTGCGTATTTTCTACCAAAATTTATCTTGGTGTGTAGAGAGTAATGCAGGTTACAAGTTGCGTAAAAAGAAGATGTTCAAGGCATTTTAGATTTTGTACAAATGCCATGTTCGTTCCAAAATCCTAGATAATACCCTTGCCCCTATAAATTACACACATTTGCCCGAGGCGCCTTTGAAGTCTAGGCCCATGCATTAGCGGAGCACTAAATCAGATGTGGCCGGGCAATGTAGTCGTGCGGCAGGTGTAGGCTTGAGCTAAAGCCCGCACTCAACTAACTACAGACTTGATAGAGTTTCAAAAGAGAAGTGGTCGTTACAAGAACACTACCACAGGGGGGCATTGTGCTCGATCCTGACGACGATTTCTCTCGCATATGTGAACTGGGTATATAGACTGACTTAGCTCAGCTCACACACTGTATAGGCTACAAGCGTGTTATGGAGGTCGTCTGATCGTCCACACAGGCCCACCCGCTAATGGAAATATGGCGACAGCGACATTATACATATAGATTTTAATGTATATAGGTGCATGCATGGTTGTGAGCATATATATAGTAGATTATTTGTATTTTTATGTAGATATATACACACATATATAGTATTTACAAGGCGTGCGATTCTAGCGTGTAATTTGTATAACTCGTCCGTAAATATATGTATTTGTGCGTGTTTTTCATTAAAATCCGACCAATATATTTAACTTGGTTGTCTGTTTTGTATCTGTTATTCAACGCTGTATTGATGTATTTTCTTACATTTTCCCGTTTATCTTTATTTTCATTTTTTTAAATGATTTTTAAGCTATTCCCCTGCCATTTGTCTGTTTCACTTGGGGCTGTCTGAAAAATATAATTGATGGCGATTTTCTGGCGAAGGCAAGGTCACGTCGCTTTTGTGACTGTTTTCTTAGAAGTGAGCATGACAAGAGGCGAGAATGAGACAAGCATAATTGCATATTCCTTGCATTTCCTCTTCATCCATGTCATCAATTTCTCTCTGGTAAAATTCTTTTGAAAGGGCCGAACAATAAAAACCGACAGATCAAAGCACTCCTAGCGATCTCATTGTCTTCAGTCGTAATTTCAGTACTCTTTTGTGCAGTCATTAATGGAGATGTGTTGGAAAACCATGAATATCAGTTTACTGTCAGTCGACTCTCTTTTTTTTTCTCTTTTTTTTTTGTTGGAGATAGGAGAAATTTAATTGTGAGTGACTAACTAGAGTGATCAAAGAGAAGTTGTGTTTGCAGGATCAGCCATAATATCTCAAGGATTCCATAAACTCACTCGACCCGCTTCTATAACCTGCTACATGGACTTGTTTAGTTTGACGTTCTGATTAACAATTACACTGTTACCATGAACTCTGCTATCAACGGCAGCTTTTAGCTTTTATGATTATTTTAACTTGGAAGCTTCGGCTATATTTTACTGAACAAACTCACGAGCCCAGGCCTGTAAAAGTGATGCCAGTGCAAACTAAGAGGATTTTCAATTAACATGTCGACAGAACAATGCAATTTCTCTAACAAAATAAAGATTATTGAACATTCTTTTAACTGGCAGCTGACGGCGGGTGTTAATTTCCTCGCGGCCGTGTTTCATCTTTCCTTTGATGTGGAATACACCAATCAATGCGACTGGAGACTTGCAAGCAGGCAGGTCAGTGTAAAGGATGTCGGAAGAGCACTTAATCATTGTAGAATCGTCGCCTGGCTCAGCATGTGCACACGCAGCACTGTCTGCAGGCCGGACAGGTGCGCGCTGGGTAGCACAGGCCTAGCATGCGCCATGTGGAGCCCGTGCGCGGATCAGGGGCAATTTCCTTGTTCATGAATCCTCAATCACATTTGCCTTTGATCTTTTCTGTAATAGCGATTACTAAAATTGCCATTTGTTTGCGTTCTCTTCTGAAGATGTGTTCTCTGACGCCTTTTCTCTCGCTATCCTTGAAAGTTTGATTAGATGTCGGGGAACACATCAATATGGTACAGTGTCCGTGGGTCACACATGTATATACAATATGACAATTGTCTAGTCCAGAAATCGCTCTCCTTCAGTTTTGGATAACTGGCGTGAGAGTGAGAACATTGTTCTACTATGCCAACCCACTGTATATGACGTATATTGAAGCTTGGTATAAACTGCATGGAATGAATAATTCACATTTGTGCATGCATTGAGGCACATATATGAACAGCTAGGTTTCATTGTGGGGGTATTACTATTGTTTGTTTTGTTTTTTAAGCTCTATTTGTATACAGACCTAAATCCTTATAAACTTACTTCTGTGTTTACATTTAGTTTCTAGTATGTAGTTGCTTAACTACATAACTGTATTCATGCCTATATATATTTTTTCTTTGTGACTATTAATCGTATCGTTTTGAAAAGTCTCTACCGGGACGAAATGCGTTAATTATGGTTTAAATACAAGCACGATGTTATATTAGTCACCCGACTTTTCGTTCATTGTTCACTTAACCTGCTTTAGCTAGCAAGTCATTCTCATATGTTTATATATAAACACACACAAAACACACACACACACAAAACATACACACATGAAGTGAGTTGATGTTCGTTCGTATGAACATTGCTATGGGTGGCTGTTGGAACTACCCTTAGGCAGATCGTCGTGATGTGTGCATGCATGGGTACATAGTACAGTGTACGGTGCATGGCTTATCAATGCATTTTAACATTTTCTACTGCATTACAATGATTCACAGGCTTTAATATTAAAAATTATAATAAAGAATAAAGAATTTAAAGTATGTCTGAAAGCAAATTATCTGCTGCAGTGTATATAAGTTTTGCTGTGTAAACATTTACTTTTCATTAGGATTGTGACCGGCCCAGATGGCTCAGTTGGTAGAGCGTCTGCTTCAGTGGTGGTAGATCCAGGGTCAGTCCAGGGTCGGGTCACACCGAAGAACTTAAAAGAGGAAGTTGTAGTTTCCTCGGATGACGTCCATCCTTGAGGGGAGAGTGCAACGACTGGCTGACCCGCCTAATGGCTCGGGTTGGGCCGCTTACTTGCCTTATGTAAGTCGTCTCAGTGATGCAGCCCTAGATAAAAGAGCGGTGGAAATCCGCCCTGGACCAAGGAGACATATTACAGGCAAGGAGACATATTACATGCACTCGAAGAACTCCTTCGTCGTCATATGACTGAAAAATTGTGAAGTACGACGTTGAACCCTAAGCACTCACTCACTAATTAAGATTGCTTTCCATTATACAAACAGAGGCATAAACATTTTATCTGCAGCTTAAATAATTTTGTTCGTGCTTTTCCATTGCGGAGAACCTGTCTTCAGTGAAGGGGCTTTCTCCGCAATGGAAAGTTTTTCTCCATACTGGTGTAATGGTTTCCTCTCCAGTGGAAATAATATTCACTGCGGCTAACGGGTTTCTTCACAGTGTAAATAGTTTTCGGTGGAAATGTTCGGTGAAATAGTTTTCATTGGGGTTCCAAAGATTTCTCCGTGTTTAAATGTTTTTTTTTAGAGTGTTGAAGGGGAACACCGCCAAAAGAATCTCAGAATTTTTGAGTTGGTTCTGTTAAATACAACAATGAGTTGTACTTAACTCCCAACTGAACGCCATAAACCTATAGTTTTTGAAGTATGTCAATTAAGTGAATTACAAGGGGATAACTTGTAAATGGGGCAGCACAGAGATTCTCACAATGCAACGTTTGCTCACGGATCGCGCATACCCTAAATGGTATGACCATGTATTGTAAAATATTCGTACTTCTCAACGATCTGTGTGACAGAAATGAAGTTATATGTGCGATAGAAAAAGTTACATGTCAGACTGCATGATTACAACCCAATACAACCCAATGTCTGACATTTGAAGTTCACTGAACGTCTCCTTTCGTCTGCTCAACAGGTGGCGTTACAAGTGGAGGTAAATCAGTCAAAAAAAAAAAAAAAAGGCAATCTTCGGCCATGTTTCTACATATAGCGCCTCGAGCGAGAGTATAGGATGAAGGGAAACCTCGGATAAAACTGAACATTAGATTGCCCACTCAAGTCAGATATACGTCAATAGCCATACGGAAGTTTTATCTATTTGCGGATAAACTATTCGTAGTTTAAAATACCAGTACCATTTTTTTACCGTCGGCAATGTGTCCCATTAAAGTTTCCTTTGCGGTGTAAAGATTTTCTCCACGGTTCATGGAAATGTCCAACGTTTTTGCCGTTTTGAAAAGGTTTCTACTGGGGTAAAAAAAAATTTTTCAAGAACTTAAATGAAAGCAAAGATGACGGGAATATCTGAGATTGAGATTTGTTTATGGGTTTCCACTACAGAGGAAACTATCAACAACATGCATGAAGAAAACCTTTGCATCATGGTGTAAATGTGTTAAGCACGGGGAAACATTTCCAATGCAGAATAAACTTTCTACCACAGCTAAAAAAAAAATATTTGGACCAGGGAGAAAACCTTTGTGTCACCTAGAAATTATATACTGTGAACAAAACGTTTACACTGCTGAGAAAACCTTTGCACTGTGGAGAAATGGTTTACCCTATATACAGAGTTAACTTTCACACTGCGGAGAAAAACATTACACCAAGGTGCGTTGAAAACCTTTACACCACAGAGAAAGCGTTAACACTGAAAACCTTTACACCACAGAGAAAGCGGTATCACTGGAAATCTTTAATTTACACCATAGAGAAAGTTGTAACACTGAAAACCTTTACACCACAGAGAAACACTGAATACGTTTATACCGTGAAGAAAGCCACAATGCACGGAGGAAACTACACAGAAAATTGTTTATTCCGAGAATATACCTGCATGCTTGGATGTGCATAAAGCAGGGAAACTCTTGAATTTTCAAGGAAAGGTTTGATACATATACACAACAGCTTAAAAGTTTGTCTTTGACATACTGTCTCGCGCGCTAATGTTACCGCCTGCATGGAGTCGCGCCTGGTCTCGATCAACCTGCTCATCCTGTCGCCTTCCACTTCACGGGACCAATACGCGCGCGACTTGCACCCTCCGCGCGTCGTGTGTCGCGACTCAAAGGACGAGAATTCCTCATTATTTTTCCATACATGTGATTTCAAGTTAGAATTTTCTTTGTGTATTGCTGCAATCGTTATTGTAGATACACGTTATAGCTAAAATATGAACTCCAGTATGAGAAAATAGGTCTGCAATACCTGTATTGGGTGATCCGATCATGCACCAGTGAATCACTCTATAAAGTTCCACTGACTTTAGCTCAGCATAATTTAGTGATATAGCTTTACAGGTCATATGTCAACTCTGTCTTGAAAAAATAGGTTAAAGTTCATTTAGGCGATCATGAACACTGAATACGTTCTGGGAGGCTAAAAAGCGAAACCATGTATGAGGTTTCCTCGGATTTGGCTGAGAAGGTTTTGGAGTCATGGTTTTACAAGTCACATATATATTAACTCCGACCTGAGGGAGTATGTCAGAGGTCAATTGCACTAATATCTTTTCGAGGAGAAACCATGCAGTGAATACCTTCCAGTTTCATTTAATATTATAACTTCAGAGATACAGACTGAGAAACTCTGACCCCAGAATGTAGGTCGAAGGTCATTTAAGCCAACCATACTTTAAATATGAATTCTAACCACAAGAAAGCAGGGCAAAGGTCAGTAAAATACTACCCGACCATGTTAATTTTTTTAGGATTTCTAATAAACAAGTAGACTAAAGTTTATAACAATGTTATTTTGCATGATAACGCCAAGACAGGCGGACATACATGACTGCATCAACACGATTTGGTCATATTCCACACAGAGATTAAAAAACTTTATTCCATGCATTCGTGAAAGGTGTGAACTTTATTTTTTTATCTGTGGAGAAAACATTCGCAACCAACCACTGCATGTAATGACGCCAACAGTAAACAAGCCAAGTAATCAATAAAAAAATTCAACGATTGATCACTATACTTTAGCTTATTGATCAAGTACATATACATGTAGTAGCGACTGTCTATCTGTATTTTATACGGACAATATATACGTCTTTACCATCAAGACAATAATTCTGGTTCATGTGAGAGACAATTAAGGGTGTTCGCTAAAGCGCAATGAAGCCGCATTCTCTGCAATAGAGTGAGATGTTGAGCTGTTTGACTGTAATGAATTATCAGTATGTTCTGTGAACAGGTTATTGCCGCGAAACAACTTTCATTAATTATACACGGCTTGCAAGCTGAGCGTGTACCACTATTATTTAGTCAGCTTCAAAGCTATGTCATCGCGAACACTTCAATTGGTCTCCTTGAATGGCGATATAGCGTGAACCGATGTGCATCTATTGACCTACACACACGCGATACATCAGCATCCTTAGTAGCCCAGATATGCGTTTCCTGGATACCCCATTACCTGGTCATGCGAATGGACCGATTGCACGTGCATTGACTGAGAAATGATACTGGAATATAAGCTGTATAAATAATACATATTTATGTATATTAAATCAAAGAAAGGGGCCTCCGTGAGGACGGTGGTTAACTAGCCATCGCGGCATAATGACCAAGAAGCCTCTCACCAAAGTGGACGCTCTCAAGTCCACCTCAAGCTGGCTTTGCGGCCGTACGCGGGAAGGTGTGACAGCAACCTGTGTATGGTCGTGGGTTTTCCCTGGGCCCTGCCGTCGTATACGTGAAATATTCTGAGTACGGTGTAAAACACCAATCAAAATAAATAAATTAAAGAAAGATGCCAGAAGCCTTGAAATTGTTTTTTGAGAGAATTGCACTGAACCATGTTCAGGGGACTTTTTGAATAAGTTTATATAATAAAATAACTTAACATCCCTGATCGAGAAAAATAATCACCGCGCAAATTGGCAGGCGCATTTCTATAAATTTAAGGCACCCAGAGCTGGATTCGAACACGCGACCTCATAGCTTAAGGGGTTGTGGTCGACCCACAGCCCACTTTCCCCAAACCATATAACATGATCATCGTTCATTTTTTTCGTTAAACACGTCGTCTTATTCACAACATTACAACACATGCACGGAGACATGCTTTTAGAAAAAAAAAATGATCCGATGCCGGTATTTAAAAAGTAAAAAAGGGAAAAAAAAATATTGAAAGGCTTAATAAGAGAACAAAATTATTTATATATGGCCAGAAGTTGCTCACGAGTGGACACATTGCTGTACATATATACGCTGCGGGACTGTATGTACATGAATAGGACTCCCGTCTTATCCACATACATGTAGATATATCAGAACTCCATGTGAATTATAAGCGCCTGGAATCCTATCCACAGATTAGGTGTACGGGGTTGTTGGCTCAGCATGTCAATAATGTATAATTGCTGTAAACGATGAACATGCTGTGTGAGAAACACACACGTGTGGCGGGGTCCGATATCGGCTACATGCAGAGTAAATACAGTTTTTGTACAAACGGCGAAACTTGCTACAGCGTAATGTCCGTTTAACTGGAACCCAAGATTAAAATAACACATAAATGATCCTATTGATGTCAGATAACGCTTTAGCCATTAAATCAATTGGCTCAAATTTGGTGCTTTGATACTGAATGGGTTATCCTTTGAAGTGCTCTTTGATGAAAAGGCCAATACCTTCAAAGCGTTATGATTACCACAGCTTCTCCTCACTCAAACGATGAACGTGGGAGCCATTTTTTTCTTTACTACTTTTTTCCCCATCAGCCTCACCGGGACTCGTAATGCGTGATGTAACGATCTGGCAATGGTTGTGCGGGCGCAACTGCGGGAATCACAAGGTACAGTCACTAAGTGGAAAACATTTTGTCTTCAGTGGTATAAAAAATGGGAGGCGCATGTAAAGCGAATCGTGCTAGTCGTCCGCATCTGGAGGTAATTAACTTTAACGTGTTTTCCATTTCGCCGCCGCGCCTTGGTCACGTTGTCTAAGGATAGAGGCTGGACCGAGTGCCCGGTGTCAGACAAGTTACGTAATACACTGAAACTGGAAACCCTGATCCTAGACGACAATAATAGTTTAAAAGATCATCTTTTCATGAACCATATATGGAAGTTAAATTAAAGGTGCCCATGGGCTATGTAGAGAACACTACGTAGAGATATCACTTCAATATTGAACACTGCAACTTCGTCGCAGCACACGCTCCTATGTGTACGTATGACACCTAACCCAAGTCAATTTAAAAAAAAAAAAAACCTGAGCAAAAGATTTTTTCCATAAGAGTTTTGTTCATCCTATATTTTACGTGTAACAGGTCATATAGGTGGAGTGCAAGAAAATTCAGGTTAGTGCTTGGAAATTTGCATATTCACAATTTCGGAAACAGAAGATAACACATTTACCCTTAACCAGCATTTAACCAACAAAATCTGTTTGTTGGTCACTGCAAAATCTTTGATCAAACAAGATGTATATGAATAATATATCACTGTGTCGGTTGTTTTCTAGTCGTCAACAATCCTTCTGTTCAAGAAATTGGGTATCAGAGTTATCCACCCCCAATAGGCCCACACTGCATGCATACTACAGTTATCTCCCCTGAAAATCTTGAAACGGGCGAATATGGACACAGACCCCCATTACAACTTCCGATTGTAGTCCTGTGAATTTTAGGGTATAAAGTCTTTTTTTGCCTCCAGGCGTCCATTTTTGGTGCACAGGTGCATGCTTGGTATTAAAATGCTGGAAACTGTCTAAACTTTGAGGAGGTATGAGCTTTATTGATGAAAGTTTGAAATTCTGGGTGAGAGGACACAAGGTGTGAGGTAGTGATGAGGCTGCGAGTGACGTCCCCTTGGCGTTGCTAGGCACGCCTCCCAGCTGCCGGCATGGAAAGGTCCAGATTTTGACGGTCAACCAGTGTCAAGATTTTTATGGCTTCTTTCTCACAGGCTGGGCCAGGTATGCACCAAAGCTTATTGGCCACGGAATGTTTGGGACTGAGCTACAGCGCTAGACGTTAACATTGTCGCTTATGGAAAATTAATGGGGGTCCGTGGCCATATTATAAGAAGCGTGCTCCATCAAATTGTCAAATAAATAAATTAAGAACCACATGGAAGATTAAAAAAGAACTTTATCTGACTTTACAACAGTATTCAGCAATTTACATCAACCAATACACCTGACAGCCAAACCGGAACACACCTCATTCAGTTAAACGTTGTACAAAAATAGCATGTTTACGAAAATTTTGGACAACATGCAGGTTTGAGCAATCCCACAGGACAAGAACACAACACAGAATTATCATTAACAGTATAGACGACCTACTGTACCGTGTGACAGTAAGTTCAACAGAACTACACTCCTGTTTACATTAATCAATCTATGAACTTTTACCAGATAAAGGTAACCGTGCTCTTCTGGTGGTGTATTTTCATCGCTTAATCCTACTGATATATCAAGGCAGAAAAAAGTTACCTCCCCCTGTTCAAGGAAGCCGTTTTATGAAACAAGTAATGTTCCCCAATACATACATACAAAATAAATACATGTAAGTTGTATACAGTATTACAGACACCTTCATGGGGTTTAGTTATAAATTTAAATTCAGTTTTCTGCATAACTTGAAATTATTTCACTTCACTAAGGCCAGTCAGGTTTAGGACTGGAGGGAAGAGATCACACGAGGACACAGTATGTTGTCATGTGGGCCTATGTTTCCGCATACCTATCAGCGCACAAGAAAACTATCACAAGGCATGTTTAGTGACAGAGTAACATAAATATCTAATGGGGGTTATACATGTTGATAAGCTCATTATGCTGAATATACAAGACAGATAGATAAGAATAAAAGAGAGAATGGTGTTTCAGATAAAGACAATCTTGGAAGTGAATTTTTGCTGTTTACAAAATGTATACATTCTTATAAAAGCAGCACGTAAACGTTTCATAACTACTATAGATGCTAACATGTAAACATTTTTGTTTCATATTCCCATAAAAATCATGATATACACACACACACATATACTTCACTATGGGCATGTGTAAACTAAACAAAGACTCAATCCATAATTTTCATAGAATTAACATAGAAATGTTAAGTTGATATAGGTGGAGATCTATATACAATAAGCAATTTGATATCGTTGGGTATTACTGGCTTTCAAATATCCACTGTAATACAAATCTTGTGCAGTGTTACCTGCTGATAACATTCTGATTCTGATACAATTGTGAAAAGTTTCTAGCCATCACAACCAAATCTACAGGTAACAACTACCTGCTAACAGCAGTATGTTTATGCTTTGATTCTGGCGTCTACATAATCTTTTAAGAGCCTACTTTGCACAAGGGTTATAAACAGGGGAAAATCTTCAGACCTTTCCATAATAGTGTCCATTTCCCTCTCTATTTTACCTAAACTGATTCTGCTTGCAATATTTTACACAGAATATATCTCTAATGCTTTTTTTCCCCTCTTAATATTCATCTATAGTTTTACACTAGCCATTTTTTTCAAGAGTAAAATCAGTATTCAACACCAGATTTGCACCTGAAGCTTCATGTACCACAGGCTGAATGCAGTCTAATTAGATTTTAGAGGAGCAGGACAGATATCTTCTTTTGACATTTATGGTCAAAAAAAAAATTCACAACTCTTTGACACTTGTGACAGCAACTGTATTAGACAGGCGTATGGAACCATGGTCATTACGGTAAAAAGTTTCAAAAATATGATTAAAACAAAGAGTTCTAAGACAAAGAAATCTGCAACACATTCATTTTACCAAGTATGTAAATAACAATTAATGAAAACTGATTTTTTGTGCCTTAACAAGGTATAATATAGTAAAGACACTGCCAGTCCCCTCAATGACTTGTTATGGCTTCCAATTACAGAATTAGCCGACCATGACAAAAGTAAATATCCCCCTGACCAATGATTCAAGCAACTCTTTATGCCCTTCAGTTGCCAGTAACATATGAACACATTCAGTAACACTGAATTCTTTGAAATTTGAATTATACCAGTTATCATGTTGCTTTTCCTCACAATTTGTTTATACAAATAAACATGCTGCAATGAAATAGTTCTGAAAGGTACTTTTTTCCATCTAAGACAATGGCACTAATCTTTGTCCACAGGAATTGTACACCATCATCCAATTTATCATAATTTATAATGACTTTCTAGGACTATTGTACCATAGGAAGTGTCCTCAGTAAACAATTCTGTTCTACAACAACTACATGGAATGAGTGTTCTATTCATTGGCACGTACTTGGGGCGCTCTCAGCCACTAATTCATTGTTCAATCTGCCACCATAAGCCACCAGTAGTGCCACTGCATACACTAAGGGTAACAAATGTGGAGTTGGTGACTTTACTAAACATGTCTTAGTTCATGTGATGACTGGAAAACTTGGCATTCACATGGAGCCTCCCAGGGCTCATAGAATTTACTGCCACTGAATGTCAAATCAATGGCTAGAACATGTCACTTGTACTTCTACCACTGATCACAAACAGAAATATCTGGAGATGAAGCAGGTGCTAACTGAACACCCAGAAATGGCCTCCGCTGTATGTATTAACCACTTTCCTCTGTCACAGGTCTTCCATTTGCATGGAATGTAAGTTTCACTCAATGTCTCCACAAACTCTGATAGGATCCTGGCTTTGCTAGGACAGTGTGTTATCCAACACCATTTCAAGAAACTGCAAGAATAAGTATGTGAAATATAGTCAGTGATGCAACGAAATTGCTATATATGTTTGTTATGCATGAAGAAAAACAGATCAAAATAAAATAGAAGATGTATATGAGTCTTTCTGGTCAGTGAAGCATGTGTCATTTTGTAAATAGAGGCACATCTTTTCTGGATGTTGAGGCAAATGTCTTTTGGGATCCTGAGGTAAATGTCTTTCTGGAAACTGAGGTTTGTGACTTTCTGGATACTGAAGCTACTGGCTTTCTGGATATCTAACCTCATGCTTTTTTGGATACTGAGAAACATGTGTTTCTGGATAATGAGGTTCATGACTTCCTTGATATTGAGGATAGTGTATTTCTTGATACTGTGGTTCATACTTTTCTGGATACCAAGAGGCTCGTGTCTTTTTGAAAACTGAGGCACATGTCTACTTGCATATAGAGGCATGTTTTTGTTGATACCGAGGTTGAGGACACTGAGGCTAACGTCTTTCTGGATACTGAAAGACTCATGTCTTTTTGTAAACTGTAGTTTAACTCTTTCTGAATACTGAAGCATGTTTTGCACATTGAAGCACTTTCTGAGGCATACATCTTTCTGGTATTGAAGACACACATGTCCTTCATTCTGGATCCTACGGCATGCACCTTTCTGGATAATGAGGCATACATTTGCATATTATTAGTTTCATGGTTGCTAAGTGATAGGAAATGGAAAAATATGATGTCAGTAATAGGGTTATATGAGCATTGCTGACACCATATATTTCCATATCCTATCAATAAGTAACCATGTAGCAAATTTATCCTGCAAAAGAGCTATAAATTCAGTGCATAAGGTCAATGAATAGGTGAATCGTTTCAGTGATGTAACCATTGTTTCTAAACTGAACAAAAGAAGATAACCTTCTCTGCAAACATATTTGACATCGACTGCAGGATAAGGAAGTATACACGTCTCCCACGAGTACTTTGTCTGATGCAGGATCATGAGGCCTTCATGGTTTGTCTTTCTGGGTAACCGAGTCATGCATGTTCCAGACACTGGGATATATATGTATCTTTGTGAATACTGAGGTATATGTCTTTGTTTATATTATGGTATATGACATAGTGAATATTGAGGTTTATACTTTTCTGAATATTGAGGTATAGGTCTTTGTGATGTGAATATTGAGGTTTATGTCTTTGTGAATATTGAGGTACATGTCTTTGTGAACATTGAGGCACATGTCTTTCTGAATAATGAGGCACAGGTCGATATGGGACAGATCAGCCTCTCGTACATCAAGCTATATGAATGGAGTTGCTCTATGTGTGCACTGTTGCCATAATATTTAATGCATAACTGTCATTTACACCAAGGTCAATTTACTTATTCCCTTGGGCGTAATGTATCACTCCAGAGTAAGTTATTTGTCACTCTATAAAGTATGGCTACTAATATATCCGAACTAAACTTCAAACTGAAAATTATCTGTCTTTTGAGAAGTACGTAATAAGTATTCAACATACATGTTTAGTTTATGACATGGTAAATGGTTTCTTAGCTTTATTAGTTTTATATCATAGTGTAGAGCCTCACCTGTTCATAACTGATATGTATAACACCTTGCTGTTGTACATCATGTGCCCTGAATTTATCTGTGAGAGATTTCAGCATGACGCAGGCCTGGATGAAGTCATCAAACTGTATGGTTGTTGTACTCCTTTTATCAAACACTCTGACTACAAGCTGACAAAACTGGGGGGATCTGGACATGAATAAATACAGATTTTTGTCAAGACAGTTACAGTTCTTTTTCTTAAAATTCTCGTAACATTCCTTTTATTTCCATTTTTTCATAATGATGTAATGTTATCCTCAACTTACATGTCTCCAAAAATGTGTGTACAAAACATAAAATCAAAATGCCTTTATAGTAAGCTAGTGTGACATAAGATTATTTTTAATCTTGACTCACTGGAAGTAACAACAGTTGTATCAGGTAACAACAAAACATACTTCCAGGGAACCATGGACGATTCACGGGAACAACTTTGTTTCAAACATATTCTTCCAAACAATATATCAACTTACAGTCTGTAGCCAAAGGCATTAAAAGCATTATTAAGTTCTCCGGCATCTATATTTCCTGACCGGTCAGTGTCAAACCTGTCAAAAACAAATCACCAAATATTACCATAAAATATATTGAGCAAGGTCTTTCAAATGTCCTACACGGCTACAGCAAAAACGAAAAGCAATTAAGAAATATATATTTATCTATTTGACCGGTGTTTAACCTCTTACTCAAGAATATTTAACTTATCCAACAGGAGCTAGCATTATGGTGGGAGGATACCGGGCACAGCTAGAGAGGAAGCCAGCATGAGCAGGTCTTGAACTCACAACAGCAGCACTGGTGAGAGGCTCTGGAGACATTGTGCTATACTAGTAAGAAATAAATAAAATCAGTCAACAGTCCTCCCAAAAACATGTCTGGATACAAAATTCATACTTTCTGGAGAATATATAAGTTTATGTGTACTTAATCATTCAACCTGATTCAATTTGATTCACATAAATAATGCTTTCCCATTAAAATACTAAACCTGTCAAAACATGATTTCCATTCCTGAATGTACTTCCATAGTGCTGCAAATTCATGAATGTCAATTGTTCCACTTCTGGAAAAGGAAAAAGCAGAACTAAAGTTTTAAAGGTAACTGCAAAGATTTTCCATCTGAATACCTGGGAATGATTTGTTACATATTTCTGGTATTTGGCAACATCCTTTGAAACGCTGTGGCATTAAAGTGGTGCTGGGTCAATGATCTGTCATCAACATTACAAAAACTGTTACAGGCAATAAAAGTTCCACATATCCATACAAAAACAACCTGATGACAAAAATTGTAGCAAAGATTGAAATCTTTGCAGGTCATCTTTAATACCTCTTTTTGGGAAATCAGGATTGCTGAATTGACAAATGGATTAATCTTCCCACCTGAACAAGTCAGTCTCAATCTTTGCATGTCACACATTAAGTGTATTTGTACACAGACACTGAAGCAAGATAGTGTGTTGCGATGGGTTTTTATACACTTTGGTACACTTTGACTTTAGCAGTCATCTTAACATAGTACCTGTTAGTCAACTCACCTGTCTTTATCAAACATGCCAATCATTAGCCTGCATGTTTCAGAATTGAACTGTGACCAGTTACTGTTGACAAGTGCCCTCTGAAGTTCATCAGCAGAAATCCTTCCAGATCGATCTTGGTCCACTGACTGATGGAAAAGAATACAACAAAGGCCAAGTGGATAAAAATTTGTCATTGAAATTGCAAGTCTTAAACTATTACTTTTCTGTTTGTATTATTTGTGTACATATTTTCTGCTTCTATAAACACACTAGTAAGCCCCCCCGCCCTCCTTTGCCCTTTGCCAGCACTGCCTCATGGGTCACCCAGGGGAGATTATCAGCCAGTTTGTTATTCATCAAGGGGTTTGTCCAGTAGCTGTGGAGCTTCTTCTCTGGGATCTGCGTGGTTTTTTCTTTCCCTTAACCTAACGATCTTTGAATGGTACTGTACTAGGTTAACTGCCCTGACATTTTAGTATGGGACCGCACACATGAACAAGGGTATAAAAGCATCATAAAATATACCACAAAGAATTAATAACACATCTGCCAGGACGCTACAACATAGTGTGCTCTACCTAACAATGGGAAGACTACTGGAATGAAAGCATCTACAAAAATAATGATAATTACTGTCTCAACAGATAAACGGATGGCTATAGGATTACTTCAGTATCTCAGCCAGTCTTACCTGGAACCAGGACCAGAGTTCAGGGTTTATCCCTGGGGGCGGTCCTGCTGGTGGTGCAGAGTAGGCCGGGACTGGGGGACGTCCCCCATAGCCCTGCGCTCCATACGGATTCTGCTGAGGGGGAGGGCCATACCCATACTGCTGTTGTGCCCCTCCCCCATACTGCTGTCCATAGGCCTGTGCTGGGGGCCCACCATAGCCTCTGTTAGTGCCGTATGCTCCTTGTCCATAACCACCCTGCCACATACAGAAAACCAAAATATATTTCACTGAAAACACAGAGCTCGAGAAGATTTCATATTAAACGTGCACAATTATACAAAACCTTTAGCTTTTAGACCAAGGTTCTATACTTGTGTAGTCTATGCCACTTCTGATATTGAACCACTGGTTGTGACATACCATAGAGCTAGTATCAAGCCTAAATATGTGATTTATGGAAAATTGAAATTCAGATGCTGAGACCTGGGGATGAGGGTCATCATTAGCATCTCAAGACACTCCATGGTCTTTCATTATCTTTCTAAGCAACAGGCTATCATGAACAAGTGCCTCCCTGACAGATGATTAAAATTAGTAAAGTTGATGTTTTGGTCAGAGTATGTGGCTACCTGCTCAATTTTTTTAATAAAGTAGCAGACAGCTGGTACCCACCTTCTGATGAATCCCCTACAATTACCTTGACCACATTTTTTTTTTTTTCACATAATTTGGCTTAAGCCATGGTGCTAGGGGGTGTGTCAATTGCTGTTAATGAAACATTTACATGAACATTTAGAATTAAACCCTCACTGTAATTAACTGATAGCAGGCTGTACTACAACAGTAAAGTGTGAACATTTGTCAAGTAGCTGGAAATTGCACCTGGAAAACCAGGGGGGCCAGAAGTTCGGAGAGGAAACACACCAAAGCCCTGCTCACAGTGACCATATTGGTGACTGAAATGTTTGTTCTTTTATCTCTTAATATATACTTTCAGAAGTGCCCTGACATATACAGGTACAAAATCTTCTCAGTTTTCTCACTGGAGTGGAAAAATTACTTTTCACTATAGTTTTCCTTGTGTGATTGTTGTGAAGCTGTCTTGACTATGACAACCTACTAACAGGGTACCTGGTAAGTTAACTTAAAGAGTCCATTCAGTTGGCCACAGTTGACTGTAGGAAAGATTTAATGCTCATGTGAACAGTGGTAAACAGTCGACCGTAAATCTGCCACATTTTTGTGATGGCTTCTCTCCATAACTCTCTCTCAATAGTACTGATCGAATGAGAGTTAGCAACTCTGCAACTAACAGTCAACAACCACAGCTACCAAAAGAATTGTTCTTTGCATCTGAATTTTTTAGTTAAAGTAAATAAATGTTGAGGCCCATTTTCAACAATTTCTGATATTTACCTGCCTTTAACATTAAACTGAAATATTTAGTTGGTCGTTTCTGGAACAAAGTGGATCTTCAAATCCAATCTAACACAGTAGCCATGTCAATTTCTGGTGTGGACTGAAGAGAATAGAAACTTTATTACCACTCCTGCAATTATAACTCCATTCCAAGTTGAAAGCGTGTTGAAATTCAGAAATATTTTCTTCTCTGTTATTAAAAAAAATAACCCTGGCAAGTCAGGTGTACTAAAATCACATACGCATATGCCAAAAGATATGGAAATCAACCCAACAAGACTGGACAACACAGCCAGTCATAAATGACAAGTTTAGCCATGGTTTCATTAGTTATCAAGGATGTAAAACGGAACGAACAATTTGGCCGGTCAGTAGAGCCAGAAATGTCAACTCTAAAGGTTTCAGCCATGGCTTGCAGCTATCGTCCACACGGCTGTCTTGTTAGCCACCTTTTCCACCAGCGGCATCAGATACAATCCAGGTTTTGGATGCACCTGACGTGTTGAGACCTCACTGCAATTTTGAAGAGAGAAAAGTCAACACGAAGACAAAGCCAAGACATCATGGAGGCTGGTGATCTGTTCACGTGAGCGAGTGGGAGGTATTTTGTGTTCCTCGTGAGGAATGTCACCAATATGGGGACAATATGTTTAGGTGGCAGACCTTCCCAGTGTTTCTGCTTCAACAGGAGTGCAGTTGTAGTGACACCTGACCTATGGGGCCTGTGAGAGATACGAGTTCATGAGAGTTCCGCGTTGTTTAAAAGTGAATTCTAGTTAAGACAGGCTTAACTTTTAATACAAGTCTCATCCTAGTACAAAGTAAATGGCACTTTAGTCTGGACTAAAGTTAACATCTGGCTTAAGTCTTAATACACATTTGATCAACTTGGCCCAGGATTCTAACCCCAACGTTCGGTATATGCGCGAGCGCCCCAGCTCGGAACTTCGTGTCTTTCAAAGACCCTATACTGAACAGCACGGGGATGAACTACAGGAAATCATGACTTCCTCCGAATATATACATATATATATATATATATATATATATATATATATATATATATATACATATATATATAAAACCAAAAAAACCCCAACATAGTCATTCAGGGCTACGTCTGTTTAGGCTTTCTAAATATTCGTTAGATAATGTAACACATACGTATAGTATGCAACAACAACAACACTAGACAAAGTTGTCTTTATCTACAGGGAAACAGAGAGTGAACACTGTTCACAAGTATGTTTTTCTACCTGTTAGATGTAAGTTTCAATAGGGGAAGTCTGATAACTTACATATGGTTGTTGAGTTGGCTGTCCCCAAGACATGACGACAAATAACACTGTATCGTGCAGTAGTTCACCCAGAGAATGACAAGATCGCTGACAGTCGCCCACCGGATCGATACGTCATAGCTAAGTGTAAACGCCACTTCCGTTTCTGTTCGAGGCTAAGTTCACTCATGGGATGATGCGTCAAGCTTACTGATACGTCTTGTGTATATCACGATTTGCGTAAATTAAATATCAGAAACCTGTCGATTCAAGAATCATGCTTGTTACAAGTTACTTCCTCAAGTTCATTTTGCAACATTGTACGAAATAGTAGCAACATTTTCATTATACACATTATAACATATTGTTATATATTTTCCACATTGTAACATTGTTATATTTTTTATGTATGCGTGGCTAATCATGATCAAGTGTTTTATTGTACGCCATTCTCGTAATTATATGTGACCGTAAAGAGATTGCTCCGGAGATTTGTTGCAAACAAATCCTTATTCGCTAACCAAATTAAATTTTCTGTATTTACCAATAAAGAATTATCGTTTAAGTTCGTGCCATACAATAAATATCAAATGCGTAAAGTCATAATGGTATGCGTATTACATGTATATAAATTTTAAGAACTTTACTGCCGATTCTGAATGGCAATATTTACACAGATGAGGCTGACATTTTGTAAAAAAAAAAAAAAGGTAGGACCCTAATTATTCGTTCTATTCTAAAACAACACTCTGATATATATATAGAGAGAGAGAGAGAGAGAGAGAGAGAGAGAAAGAGAGAGAGAGAGAGAGAGAGAGAGGAAAAATAATAAAACGCCTTAACTTTCTACATTCTTTTATATTCCAACTGCAGTTTCTAACTTCATGTTATTTTAAAGGAACATATGCATCTTTGTTATATTTTAGTTTTTATTGAATGCGTACGTCATTTCTTAAAATAAGAGAAAAAGCCATATAATTTTTTGTAAATACACAAAATTCAGGCGTTTCAACTTTCATGTTATAAGCAAAATATATTGAGAAAAATATACAATAATACGTAGGCGTTCGCCGTGGTGGAGAACCTCAAGCAAGGTCGAACCGTAAACGGGAGATAAAAGGGCGCATGTTTGCCAGGATGCGTGTGATCATTGTCTGGAGTAAACATGCTGCCGTCATCTCCGTGAAGGTGAACTGACGAACACGTGCTCGGCTAATTCGAACTCGGTTAATATGGTTTAACACACATTCTGCATAACAATATAATTGTCTTACTACTGTAGATTACGTCGGCGTATATGTTGCGAAAAACGAGCTTAAATCGAACACAAACAAATCCACTCCACGGAAGTTCAAAACTCCACGACCATTTAAAATTAGTAGGTACATTATATATATTCATGAAAAATGAGAAGGCATGCGCAGTTTTATCAGTGTTTGGATTGGTTGGGCTTTATTGTCTCAGCTGAAGGTGACCCAATTCCCGGGAACATCGGACCCACTTCTGCCATTCGGAAATGTACAGTACTATATAATCGGCTTTTAGTTTACCGATATTTCACCGTGTTGAACCTCGTATGTGGTCAAACCATCATTGGTTTTACGACAATTACCTGAAATCGTCATTATGCCGCATCAAACCGGAGTGTCGGATAACCCCGCTAGTGAGTTCGCTGTAAGACGTACGATGAGGCACGCGCCAGTCGTAGATAAGTCAAAACGGCTTGGGAGATGGTACTTCGGTGGCTTGGCAAGCGCTGGGGCAGCGTGCTGCACGCATCCACTCGACCTTCTGAAGGTAATTCAGCACAGTGGTGGTTAAAGAATGCAAATGATCGGTTTCAGACGCGATCACAAACTTTCACAAACCTGTGGTGTTTGTTTTAAGAGCAAATAGGTGACTGACATGAATATGTTACGTAGGCCTATATGGTATCTGGAAAGAATAAGGGCATCCTGGACGACTGCTGGTCACAGATAGTATGCATGTAACCACTGTATGAATTGTCATTAATGGTCATGGGCACAAAACGAAACAGATAAGCCGGTCTTGCAGTCAGTTATTGGAGTGTGAAGACACCTTACGGTAACCCCTCAACTACCACCCACCGTTATAGTGAAGTGATCTAACCTTTACTTGTTCTCTTTGTATTGGTTATTCAGTTTTACTCAACACTAATAGTAAAAAAAAAACAGAGCAAAAACAAAACACATGCATGTACAAGGAGGGTAATGTTTACGCAGTGCAACTTGTCAAATTGGCGTAAGTGCAAGTGAACAAGTCAAATGAAAATAGGATAACTCCTTTCTTCCAAGCCACTTTTACATGGTGCGATTTGTCAAATTCTAAAAAACTCAGCAAACTGATTCGACATTTTTCACCATTTGAACATGTGCGGCTGTAATAATATGCTATACATAAGTGTTGAGATACGATGTGACAAAGAGTGATGTCCCTTTCTTGGGTGATGTCACTTTAAGTACAGTAGGATCAGTCAGCCTGTTTTAAAATGGGGTGGTTCATAGTATATAGAAAACTAATTAAACAGGATTACATTATTCTTGAGAACTGTGTGTTCTTTGGCAGGTTTGGGTATCAAGTATTAAAAAAAATGATATTCTGTCAGTAGTTTCGTTTAGATTTGAGTACTGGCAGGTTTAAAATAGACGAGAAAGCTTACCATGCTGTTAAGTTTTTTAGATAAGACAAATAATCGAGAAAATTGAGGATCTAATAGTGTTTGTGAACTTAAGTTCCTGACTTTCAGGATACCAACTTGGCCAGCTCTACTCAGTCATACCTTCCAAAGCTTGAGAGGATGAAAGGATACTTGAAACGGTTTATTTTTCTTTCATAATATGCAGTTTAGGATGTGTCTTAACTAGTGAAAGTAAAAATAAATAAAGAGAAAAAGCTTCTGAACTTTACCTTCAGCAACAAATGAGTTTGAACTCAAAACTGCCCTATTGACTCCAAACTCCCCCGCTAAGCGCATCCTTGGCATCACTGACATCTGTGTAGTAAAGTTATCTCCCTTGGCTATTAGGAACTTAACTTCTGTCGTAGTTATACAGTTAAGTTAATGTAGACCAGAATAGACACTGTGCAGAAAACGCTGCACTATATAATTAAGCGTGAATAGATTTTCACATGTTGGATTTCAAAATGTTTATGGTTTTAGTATTTATGTAAACTTTAAAACAACACAATATGGTGCATGAAGCCTTTCTTGAAACACATTTGTAACCCGAAATGAGGAGCAAAAGTTGTGTCATGAAAATGGACAGTGTGACTGCTGTCCACTTAACCTTGGCTCATCGCCTGTTATCAAACTAGCAGTGTTACTGGCTATAACTGGATAACCAGCATCATAAAGATTGTACATGTGGTACTGCATTAGACTGGTACACATGTTACAGTTTTATAAATTGTCACAATATGGCTGAAATACTGCCAGTTTGGTGATTAATCCATGAGTCAAGCCTTCATTCATTACTTGTTCTTTCTTCTTTAGTAAATATATTGCACTAGTATTTTTTGAATTACAATTAGAGGTTTTAAAAAATTTGAATATCACTAAGTGAGTCTGCATGGTTCACTGTGTATAATCAACATCATAAAACTAAAGATATGGAGAACGGCAATATAGGCATAGGTATGGTCAGTATGCTGTACATCGTATAGACATCATGTATTTGTGTATCTATGCTAATTGTGGGATTAGTTAGACTATCTTAATCCCAGGTTTGATTTGTATAATGCGTGCTGTATTGCAGTGAGAAGTTTTAATATCTGTTGAATTCTAGCATTATGCATGGTGTACAAGTTAACTACTAGTGTCAAAAGTGAAGGAATCTCATCAACATATTTATATGGTCACGTGTGTGCAAGCATGTAGAAAGCGTTCTCATTGTTTTCAGCTGAAACAGTTCCTATATATGTATATATGCTGTCATATGTTGTAAAGGCTGTCAAAATGTATTCTTCATTGAGGCAACCACTGCAGGTTTATACCTGAACAGTATAGGTGAACAGTCGGTTGCATGAGAAGGGAATGCATGTATATATACATGCATGTGCAATTGCTTATATACCGGCTCCCACATGTTCAAAGCAGTCAGTACAGTCTGGGTGAATGGCAAGTAATGTTATGTTATCCTGTGCCATCATTGACAGTTGTGGAGACTGGCCAAGTTGTGATGTGGGTTTAACCTTGTGTGACAAATCAAACAGTAACATATGTCATTGAAACAGTTGTGATCAATAAGCCTGTGGGAGTCCCATGGACTGCCTGTAAAACTGTGGGGGTATAAAGGCAGACACAGGTTGCCCAGCACTAAAAACATTAGGATATTATATATGTACCTACTATTAGCCGTGCTGTGATGAAATTCTATCCAGTCTCAAGAGTCAGAAAATTACACCCATGAAAGCTTGTGCCATGTCTTCTGTTAATATACCTGTGTTATGATTTTAGGTTTAACAAAAAGAACATCTTGTAACAAGTTATATGTAAGAGTATTGATCAGATTCACTGTTAGCTAGCGACCTTCCATGGAGAATTAATACATTGTTGTAACAGGTGAAATAGTTCACAATTCACATACTATTCTTCAAAATTCACAATAAAATGAAACAAGAAGCTAAATTGTGTCTAAACTGGTTTCAAAAGGTATTAGCAAAAGTATGTAAACTATTATTTTTATTAGTTAACAAACTTCTGGTACTACATAAACAAAGTGTAAAATGAACAAGAGCTTACCTCAGAAATAGGGTATTTGATGCCTACTCACTGGGCTATGTTGGTCTGCCAAAATAAATGTCATACTAAAGTCTAGTATTGTGCCATCTGTCTGTTGTAGATAACACTGCTTCAAATAATGGTTTCATATTTGATGTATTTTTAGATGACCTAGGTTTCTGTTTAAACTGAGTTTGTTTTTGTCATATTTCTGATTTCCATGCCAACAGATCAGAAATAGCAACTTCCACTGACTGTGATTGCAATGGGTGTCAGACCTCTTTCATTTCAGTTTTTGTATTTAGCTTCTTGTTGAGGTGAACTAGATTCCTGTTTAAACTGGGGCTGTTTTGATCAAATTTCTGGTTTCCAAGGTAACCATTAGAAAATAACTTGATTTTCTACGATCATATTGGATGTCAACAGTTTCAGATAAGGATTTTGTATTTGGAGTGTATTTAAACGGTATTTAAACTGAGGCTTTTGCAATTAAATTCTGGTTTCCATCTGATGGCATTTTAAGTTAAACCATTGCAAATAAGGATTTCATATCTGGTATGCAGGTTCGTAATGAGCGGAAATACCCTAATTCCTCAACCTTTTCACGTATGAAAGATTAACTTTCAGTGCAATTTATGTACATTTCTAATCTGATTTTGAAGACTAAACTAAATTGGTTGGATTGGCCAATTTGAGGGCTGCACAAAAAGTATAGTTTTATCAGTATATGCAGAATAATACCTTCCAAACATGTGAAAACGTTGAAGAATTACAGTAGGTTCCTATTTAAACTAAGGCTATTTCAATAAGATTCCTGGTTTCCAATGCAACTGACTAGCAATAGAAAATTTGGATGGCATGAACTCAAAAATGGCCATTCTGTTAAACTTAGGATTGGGGTTTCTCTTAAAACAGGTGCTGTTTTGATCAGTCTTTTGGCTTCCATGGCAACAGACTAAAAATAGCCAGTTTCATTGCTGTGAACCTAGTAGAAATATTGTGGAAATAAAGTGTTACTCAAATGCGGTATAGTATTTCAATTTAAACTGAGACAAATTGGAAAGTTTTCTGGTTTTTAAAACAACTGACTTAAGTATAAAGGTAAATTTTCTGGTAAATTCAACCTATGGGATTGTGTGTGTCACTCCCACTTCGTGTCAAGCAATGTATTAAACCACATTTTACATAAATAAATAAATGAATATGTGTTATTTTGCAGGTCCACTTACAGACACAGCAGGGGGAAAAGGTGCGGGCTGTCACCATGGCCTTAAGGATAATAAAAAATGATGGAATATTTGGATTATATAATGGACTGACTGCCTCACTTTTGAGACAGGTGAGTACAGGTGCGAGATTGTGTTTGACATTTCCGATGAGGAGAGACAACAGATATTTCTTTTTGATAAGATAGTAAGTTTGTGCTACAGTTCTTATACATTCTCATTAACCATACAGAAAATTGGTCAAAAGCTGTGTCATCTTTTCATGGTAATATTCCCAATATGGTCATTTGTGACAGTTTGTTTTTTCTGACTTTTGTCAGGAGAATGACAGTGTAATGACTTGTATCCCTTGTGGATGTTGTTTGGTTCAGTCCATAACTGAGCGCTGCAAAACACTGCTGAATAGGTCAGTTAACTCAGTCTGGACCATTGAAAGACAAAGAGATAGTCCACAAAAGTGCATTTTTAGATTCGAATAAATGTCACAAAATATTATTTTTGGTGCTGAAACTTAAAATTTTTCAGTATAATATCATCCCTTGTCCAAGCAAACCTCAAAACAGCTTCCTAAAATCAACAGAACTCTCAGAACCAGGAAAAATGAGCAAGTTAGTCATGGATGAAATTTATGGTCATTTAGGGTATATTATTTTATTGCGATTAATTAACCACTCAGTGTTTTTATATGTACTTATTTGCATACTTAGCTTTTATTGTCTACATGTACTCCCTTAGGATGGGATGTTCTGAACTTTGCTTCCGCTGACTTTGATAATCTTATCACTTGTGCCAATAAATATCGTTATGAAAGCGTTGTAACATGGAGGGCCTACGCATAAGTAGGCTGCAGTGTATTGATCTCATTCTGTTGTTCCAACAGGTTGACTTGATACATATATACAAGCTATTATATGTTTAGGGTTGACCCATATTCTCTATGGTGTAACCTTGTGGCACTAAAAGTCATGGTATTTGGAAACTATTGTGAGAGCTTAAACACTGTAATTCTCTGACCATCATCAGTTTGACAGTCAGTTTATACAGTTACATTTAAAAAGCATGTATGTTTATATTCTCCACACAGTTTGTATACAGTGAACCCAAACTTAGTACTTTGTTGGATTTATACAAACATTTTGTGGTCTTAACTGAGATAAATGTAATTTTGTAGGTTAATCTTGTGTATGTATTAAAGGTCGTGTAGAGTCCATCAGGACAGTGTCAGGATCAGGAAACAGGGTGAAGTTCAATAGGAGAAGTGGATCTAATTGGTTTTAATGTTCAGTAAGAGGAATGTGGAGTGAATTTGAGTCACATTGTTCCTATTGTTACTTGAGGAAGACTGAGCCGGCATCCTTGTCTGAGCAATTGTTACATGTGTTCACCTATGTGTAAAGCGAGTCCATGTCATATTTAGGTTAAGAAGTCAGGGTCACTGTATACACAATATTCATGGTGAACCTTGCAGATCTAGATTATCTGGGGCTACTTCCTTCAGGATAACTTTGCTATATAATTATGATCTGTAAAATTAGTTATTATATACATGTATGTGCATAAGTGGGTATATAAAACCTGTGTCCAACTTCCTGTTTCTTGTATTGATGACATTCTAAAAAAGTTGCAGAACTTCCAACATCAGTACCTTTTCTTGCCCCGTACATTGACCCTATGCCAATTTAGCAAAACAAAAAAAAAGATCTTAATTGTCAGATTAGATGTTTTCTTCATAATTAAGCAAGTCCTGCAAATATTTACAGAAATTATAGCAAATTAGCACTCTGTGTAGCAAAAATGCTACACATTATGTCCTAGATTTCTCGATACATTTCCAGTGTAAACAATATCTAGTTTGATGACTATAGATGCAACCTTAAACTTTACAAAGTTATTGATAATACCATTCCACACAGATATAGAATATTGCTCTTAGAGTAAGCAAAAATATGCTGCATACATGTGTTCGATGGAAAATGATTCAGGTTTGTTAACACTGTCTTTTTTGATATTTGTATCATTATAGTTGACATATTCTATGACAAGGTTTGCAATCTATGAGACAGTGAAGAAACATTTGACCAAAGATGGCCAAGCCTTCCCCTTTTATCAGAAAGTACTACTGGCAGGGTTTGCGGGAGCCACAGGGGGGCTGGTAGGCACCCCTGCAGATCTGGTCAACGTGAGGCAAGTAGTGAACAATAGGCCGTCTTCATAATCCCAATTTTGTTCTGCAAGACCCGACACTCTGCAGTGTCAGGAGGTCAGCAATGCATCACAATTCATATGTGATGACGGGGGCCTCCGTGGCTCAGTCGGTTAGCGCGCTAGCGCAGCGTAATGACCCAGGAGCCTCTCACCAATGCGGTCGCTGTGAGTTCAAGTCCAGCTCATGCTGACTTCCTCTCCGGCCGTAAGTGGGAAGGTCTGACAGCAACCTGCGGATGGTCGTGGGTTTCCCCCGGGCTCTGCCCGGTTTCCACCCACCATAATGCTGGCCGATGTCGTATAAGTGAAATATTCTTGAGTACGGCGTAAAAACACCAATCAAAAAAAAAAAAAAATCATATGTGATGACGCTACACTCGTCGTAATGTGACCTTGTGCCAACACTGCAACCCTTCAGACCACAGATGTGCATATTATTTGAAAACTTTCATGACATTGTATGTCTGGTCTGCACAATATGAAAAAGGTCCATTATGGTCAAGACATTTACTTCATTAATGGGTCATATTTTATATTGGATATTAACCTACATGTACATGTAGTGTCCATTCGTTTTTTACCGTAATGACCCAGGAGCCTCTCACCAGTGCCTTCACTGTGAGTTCAAGTCCATCTCATACTGGCTTCCTCTCCAGCCATATGGGGGAAAGTCTGCCAGCAATCTGCAGATGGTCTGGGTTTCCACCAGGCTCTGCAAGGTTTCCTCCCACCATAATGCTGGCTGCCGTCATATAAGTGAAATACTCTTTAGTACGGCGTAAAACACCAATCAAATAAATAAATAAATAAATAAAAAAATAGTGTTTTACCCATGTAAGATAACTTTTTTCTCACAAAATCTAGAATGTTTAAAATTTGAATAAATAAATCTGTACTTCATTTATTGAACTTTCTCTTCTAGCTGCAAACAAAACATGTATATGTCTTAAATGTAAGAACTTTTCATTATGATTGTCTATTTTGTTCATTTTTTTCAGGATGCAGAACGATATAAAACTTCCACCAGAGCTAAGGAGAAAGTAAGTAATCAGTAGTATAAACATTGCAGCATTATATTTCATGCCACAACAACTTCCTCAGGTATCGTTATTTGATGAGCTGATTCACATCAGTTGTAGACTTCAAAGGCAGTGGAATATACAGTATAATGTGTGCGTGGGAGTGTGTTTGGTGATATGTGAAAGTGTTATAATTTCCATTTCACAAACTTTCTTTTCAGTTACAAGCATGCAGTTGATGGCTTGTATCGAGTGTTGAAGGAAGAGGGCATCAGAAAGAACTTCTCAGGTGCAACAATGGCCAGTAGTAGGGCAGTTCTTGTAACGATAGGACAGGTAAGCTGGTTGATTCATTCCTTAGGAAAGGCTGTTGCGAATATTTTACAGGCATGTAACTCAATGTAAATGAGTTCTGTACAGTCATGTACATTCTAGACTTTAAAAATGGTGGGCTACATTCTGTTTAAGAGCAGAATAAGTTATTGTGTAAGGTTATGGTACCCTTGGCAACCCTAATTTTTTCACTAACACTGAGAGAAAAGTTTGGTTCAGCTACATTATGCAATTGAGCTAGTTCAACTCAGTAAGCAGAGTCAAATGACCACATCAGCTGAGTAATGAAAATGGTGTAGAATATGTAGGATACCTTTCAGCATAGCATAAAACAATGTCTTTGTACTAAGAATACTTTGCTGAAGTTGTGGGCGTATTTATTCTTGTACAGTTAGCTCGTAGGTAGGAGCTGCAGAACCACCTTCAATTTAAGGGAAAATGGCTGCTTTCTAGAAAACTGGCTGAAGCCCACCAGCTCCCTCCCCTTTCTGGGCTCCATGGTCCATGTGAAAGAGATGTTGGATTTTTACTCTTGTAATTATATATATTCTGAAGGTTTGCATGAATAGGCTTGTTATGGAATTGTGAAATGATATGTATTTCTTTGATACAACGGCTCTAGTAATGCTTTCTATTTTCAGCTGGCTTGTTATGATCAGATAAAGATCGTGCTGTTGAAGACTGGCTATTTCGGCGACAACCTCACAACACATTTTTCATGCAGTATTATGGCTGTAAGTAAGAATTTATCTTTCTTCTAAATAGATATACTCAGATGGCTGTTTAAAATAAACCCTCTACAAGAGTGAATTGACACAGTGTAAACATCTAAGAATTATCGTATAATTGTCAGGCTATTCTAGATGTATAGAGATCTTTCTTTTATATATTTCCGAATAATTTATGTCTTGAAAAAGAGGAATTTGTTGCCTTTTTGAAGGACCGAAGTTAATGCCCAATCAGTAGACACTACTGTAGAAAAGGTCTCTACGAGGAGTTTGCATACACATTGTGCTGATTGTATGCACTGTAAATTATAATGTGTATCTAAGTTTTCCTGTCTGGCAGGGTACAATTGCCACCTTCCTCACCCAACCTCTAGATGTGATGAAAACGAGAATGATGAATGCAAAGCCAGGAGAATACTCTGTAAGTATTGGTAACATGAGCAACCTGAGAAATAAATAGTGAATACATTTACATGTGCTCTGGAAAGGATTGACATTGAAATGCTGTTTGTGTGTTTAGAGTGGGGACATACTGTAAAATGAACTAAAATTTTGATTGTAATGCACCACAAAATGCATTTTTAAAAGAAAATTAATGTCATACATTAATACTTTTGCTGCCGAAACATGCATTTTTCAGTAGGATTTTATTCTACAGTGTACCTGCTTAACAAAAATGAAAGCACCTTTCTAAGGTCAATTGAACTCCCAGTCAAATAACAGGCAACTTATTTATGAAGTAAATTTTAGATGATTTACCATAACTGCACCAGACATGGTAAGCTATAAGAAGCCAACACAGGGTACCGGTACTTCATAAAGTAGTTGGTTACACACATACAAAGGACTGATGTATTTGGCATATGATATCATTTGGCAAGGTTTCAAGATACCGTGTACCAATGGTCTGATTTGAGATTGGTATATTGGAACAAATTAAGCAGAATGTGTAATGTGGCAGCATTGTGGTGGTTTAATTGTGTTTAGAGGCATTGATCTAATCACACCTGGGATTTTATAGCATAAGATCATTAATAATGATATCAATGATATTATGTTTGCTAGAACACATTGATCTTATCTCATTCTTGAGTCGAAAGCTTTAAGTGTGTGATTTGGCATCATTGTGGAGTTTTCAGAACGTTGGGAATCATTGATCAGCTTTATGTAAGACCTGGTATCCTTGGGTGTGACATAATTGTGTATGTTTCGGTCTGGTAGCACTGCATTTTATAGCGTTGAGTGTGGGATGGCAGAATTATACATACGATGGATCATATTGCCTAGGGACCTTGTGACATATGAACATTATAGTGTTCTTATAAGTTAATCCAGCAGGCTGTTAACATTGCAGCCACAATTGTGCAGTGGCTATCACTGTTGGGTTAAAACCACAAATGGACTTTATGCTCAGTTCTGTGATTTGGATCATGAATCTATCATTTACCTCTCAGGTATGTTTTCTTTCAGAACCTTTTTTCCTGTGCAAAGGATATTGCCAAAAATGGGCCACTTGGATTTGTGAAAGTAAGCATTTTAGTTGATGGGTATCTTTTGATATTGAAATCCACATGGTGTGAACGATCTCGTTCACCTGCATATCAGTACTTGTAAAATTAGAGCAAAATGAGAACTGAAGAAGTAACAGGTAGAAATGTGTGTATGAAGGCAAAGAAAATTTATGCAAAAGTGAAAGTATTAACACATATATCACATGTATTTTTTTTAACGTGAGTTTCTTTACTTTTCAGGGATTTGTTCCAGCATTTGTGAGATTAGGCCCTCATACAGTGTTAACTTTTATTTTCTTTGAGCAAATTAGATTAAACTTTGGGTATGATCCTACGCCAACTTAGTACTGTACCCATAAGTTTAAGGCACATTGTACACTGTGCATTCACGGACACAAGTCTGATGCACTTCCCCTACAGCAGAGTTCAGTCATTTGGGACTGATAACCCAGACTGTCACGCTTAAAAAGATTGTACACTGGTATTCTGAAGTTTTGTGAAGTTGAGATTGTATTTATCAGGGTATTGCAGTTGAGGTGGCAGCAATTCAGCAATGCTGTATTATTTTTTGAGGACTGGTATTTTTGGCATGGTCTGTCTATGAAATTAAATCAAGGTGCTCTTGGTCATCTGTGCCATGTTTGTCTTAACATTTCACTTTCTACCCTGTGCTTTACCATTTCAAGCCCAAGCTACTCAGGTGTCATGTAAACCAGAAATTCAAAAATCATTTATCATGTACTATATACTCATTAAGTCATTCTGATTTTATTTATTCCTGCAAACTATAGGGAACTTGTGATTGTTGTTGTTTCACTGAGTTGCATAGCTTATGATAATTAGTTTCTTCAAATATAGAATTAATTTAGCAGGCTGATTAGTAAGAAAATTAGCATCTTTGAATTTATTACTGCAAATATTTAACTATCTCCTCCACTAACTGGTACATTACTTGGTACATTCATGGGCTGTGTTTCTCAGCTCAGATTTCTATGTGTATATCTTACATAATCCGCATTCATACCGTACGATTGTCCAGTTGACCCATCAGGTTTCACAGGGACATGGTATTTCATGAGATTGTAGCACTCAACAAATCGCATTGTCTGAATGCAGCTGATGAAATTAACTAGTAGTTTCTGATTCCATTTTGAATCTGAAGAGTCGATATGACATGGATGATCCAGACACAAAAGCCACTTGGTAGAACACCACTCAGGATATGAATGTTCAAGGTGGTTATTTGAGGAAAGATAGTATAATATTGAGATAGTCAAATGTTTAAAAAATTCATGAAGTACCTTTGATTGCTTTTATTCTACACCTAGCCAAAAGTCTATACCTTATTTTTTGTTTTGTTTTGTTATTTTGTCATATGAGATGGATGTAGAAAGATATGTTGTTCGAAGATTTATGTTGGTGATCAGAGTGAAACAGGATTTTTTGTGTTTTTACATGAGAGTTTTATATGTTGTTCTCATTGTTCTCTATTAGTCTTCTATTCATCAAAATGTTTTCATCCAAAATTGAGAGATTGTTAAAGGCATGATGATTGGATAACTGTAAAGATAGGAGATCGTGGGTTTAAACATCAATACTTTGATGCATCAAATAAATTTACAGTGTTCAAGCTCAGCCTAGGTTTTAAATCTTGTGCAGTAGACAGTCAGCAAGTGTTTTATTACATTACTAAATGTGACTTAGATTGCTTTATAGCCAATAAATGACTGCCTTATTTCACAACTTGGGGAAACAAAGCTATTTACATATTGATGTACTGTATTAAAATCTATAACAAATTAAAGAGTGACAGTTTTAATTGTGACATGCGATTTTTGCTCTTATGGTGTGTAATGTAGCTATTTGAAAGATGATGTCAGAGGAATGTTAATGTTTGTGGTAAAATTTGTTATACAAGTGTCCCATTGAACTCCTTTGTGTTTTAGAATTTGATTTAACCTATTTTACTTTGATAGTAGCAATGAGACTCACAGTGTTGGGCCTCATTTAGAGGAAAAAATACTCCATTGTATGGAGTTGTTAAGCCTGTTTTCACCTGTTCATATGGTGATTTGTTGGCGTATGATACATGTAGATTCATGTCTACATGTCTATGTTCTTATTTATCAATGTGATATTTACATGGAACTTTTTATCTGAAATATTTTTACTTGATGCATACATACATGTACATGTACTATTACACACACGTAGCAAGTCATTTGAAAATGTACTGTATCATAATATTAAGGTAATTTTATCCATTTTTGACAAGCTTTTATGATTAAATTTACTTTTACAAGGAACAAACATTTAACATTGTAAAGTGTTTTTATCAAACAAAGTTAATTAGATTTTGTCAAAAACTTATAAATGTTCTGCTAATGTAGTATAATTTATCTGGGCTAAATGATACCGTGAATAGCAGATCTACCTTGGATAGCCACGCACATGCGTCATCATAAACAATAACCTTTGTATTTGTTCATGTACAGCAGACATCAGCACACATTCAACATTAGCACTTTGATGATTGTAGACTCTGACATCAACTTAGCTCTTCAGGTTAGTGAAATACCATTATGCAACATTTTCAGGTAATGTTCACATGTTTGTGTGCTTGCAATGCAAACTTTTTGGTATTGTTACAATGAAACCTTGTCTTTACTCCAAAAATTCGTCTTTCGGTACCCTCATCCATTCGGTGGGTGCTTTTTCTGTGTGTCACTGCGCATAATGTACTCATGGAACAGTGATGTTACTTGCAAACAATGCATTTTGCACAGCATGGTAACGACTAATTTTGGTGGCTAAGAGATGCAGACATTAAAACACTATAGCCAGACAGTAATAACTTCTTTTACATGTTGAAGGTCTAGATTCAAGCTACATGTAAATGCCTGATAAGAAACACCTAAGCAAAAAAATGTATCAAAAAAGGTGCTGCCATTTTTACACACATGTGACATTCCCAGGCGATGTGTGGAACATTTAACAACCTATTAAACTGTTGAACTGACTTGACCGTGTTCATGTTGTCTTCTTTTGTTGCCATATATAAAGACATGTTCCTTAACGGAGTAATTCACCAGGCTAGTTGTATTCCATTACTTTATGTGTGAAAAGGTGAATTTGGATGCACATGAATAACTGTATAATATTATGCTCAAAAGCACCAATAAAGTTACTTGTTCAAATACTTTAGCTGCTGCTGTGTAGTAAGGAATTCACATTCAAATTTAGCAGATCATAGTCAAATCCTCCAGGAACAAGCATTTATTGTACTACTGTAGCTGTATATACACTGTATTTGCTGAACAAAAGTCCGTGCAGATCATCAGAATAGGGTTCCACAACCACAAAGATTGGATACATTATTGCCAAACATACAGTTTGGACACTGTGCTAAACAGCCAAATATGAGTTTTTCAACTGAGAAAGTGAGTGAAGGTCAATTGTACTGTTTCAGGAGCAGCATGTTTTACTTATACCAAAAACAATACTGATACATGGCATTACTCGGGCGCAGTTAACATTTGGTACTGGGAACTGGTGAGGTTTCATGTCTGGAGTGTATGACATGATAGTATTTGGGTTGTTCTTAGTAGATAGAGCAACTGCCTCGGTGGTGTCAGAATGTGACTGGGTGGGGCATCTTTTCTAGTGTCTAAAGAATGGCGTTCCCGTAAAGCAGCACTTTACATAGGGCTGTAATGTGTTCAGCCTGCTACAAAGAGACGCCATCGTAATAGGACCAAAATAATGTTGAAAGTGACCTTGAACCACAATTCAACAAATGCTAAAGTAGTACAAGAAAATAGATTACACACAATTATTAGGTGGTTTGTGAAGTACACTTGAGGAGCGAAAACAAACATACATTGTTCAACATCTTTTAATAGGTCAAAGGCAATTATACACCCTCATGTCCAGTTCAAACAATTTTGCAAAATAACTTTGAAATATGAATGTTTGTGATAAACTCATACATTGTTACTAAAGATAAAGAGTTTTCTGTGTAGCACCAGATTTTTGTCTGTCATACCCAAAAGAGATATATTGTGCCAACCATGGCTGCCACACTGGAAAAGGTGCTGAGATTAACAGCAGCTGGAAAAACAAATAAAACAGAATGTTAATGGCTGGTTTTCAACAAATGACTATTTGAAATCTTTATAAAGAGTGTAAATACATGTATATCTTTATACATGTATTTCATTAACATAAATATAAAAAATATACCACAGCTTTTGGAATATATGGCAATTTGGACTTCTATATTCTCTCCCTTCAGACTGGCCACAGGAGCAAAGTTATAAGAGATTATTTTTGGTGTATATAAAACTGTTATCAGCCATGTCGCTGAGAGAATACAAATATACCCTGATGAACACAGGATCAGCTGTTACTTTTCATGACTGAATGCACCATTCAAGTCGCAATTATCATACTGCTATGTGGCATTCTTCTCTTTATACACTTCTGGGACAGCAAGTATACATCTGCAAAAGTTAGAGTTCTCTCTTAAAGAAAATATTTGTGAATTGTACATTGGCATTGTTTCATTAAGTTTAAATGTTTGCTCCGCATGTTTGACATTCCAGACATTCTGAAAATTCACATTGCCCTCCACCCAGCCCCTCCCACCAATAAATCTCTTGCCTCTCATCCCCCAGCTCATGGGACTTTACATGTCATATAGTTGCTACAAGTGCCCAAACAGACTTAAATCTAGGCGTTGAGGAACAGGTAACCATTTTTAATTCCAATGGGAACTTCACCGAGAATAACGGTTCAATTTTAATCATTTGTTGTCCATTTTTGATTAAAAAGTTCAAAAAGAAAATTTGGAAGGGAAGCATCTGGGTATTGGAGTTTGAAGTAAACTAGATTTGGCCCTGTCTAATCTCACTGGTTTTATCACACAGTTTCCTTACCACCAAGAGGGCTTCCACTCTCTGAAAATGTTTCCACTGTGACCCCTAATGACAAAGCTTTCTGCAGGGCATCCATCTGGCCACTGGACAACAGCTGCCTCTGTGTAGAGCTTACAGCACTGGCTTGCTCAAAGGTCAAGTTGCCTAACTGCTCCACTGACATGGCCTTCAATGGAAATGGGAAGGTTTATGTCCTGGCAGACAAGTCACAGTTGGCTTAAAGCCAACAAAAAATGAACACCTGCTTACCGGCATAGGATGCAACACTTTCTGGAATTTGGTTTGATGCAACTACATTTGCACCAGTACTGGCCTTGTCAAGAATAATTTTAACTGAAAACTAGCAAACAATTTTCAAATTTAATCAGAATAAGCACATGCCAAACATAAGGACAAACAGAATATATCATGAAAATGTCATTAACAGCTTCAATGGTTCCTTTCTTCCACACTTCTTATCACTACAATATGATGTATCTGGGTTCTTTACATACGCTGCACACGGATGTGTAAAACCCCATTAACAAGAATGGTAATGTGGTGGCAGTGCACGAGAGTGGAAACAGTTGGTTGAAAAATATGCAGGCTGTGTCTTAATGCATGCAGTGGACAAAGGATGTGTGTGAATGTATTCAACTCTGAACAGTTCTGGGAATCACATTTACTGCATTTCTGCTGTGCTGAGACAGTAGAAAATGCCCATGTTATCATAAAGCAAATGCAGTAATTTAAAAATGTACACTGACACAGGTGAGTTCAAGTGCAGCTCATGCTGGTTTCCTCTCCGACCGTACCTGGGAAGATCTGGTTTCCTCCCACCATAATGCTGGCTGCCGTTGTATAAGTGAAATATTCTTGAGTACTGCGTAAAACACCAATCAAATAAATCAAATAAACACTGACAAAAACACTAAGGAAAAACCTTTGTATGGAAATTGCTGTGCATGCATCCAAATCAATCAGTTCTGCCTGAGCTACTATACAGTATATCCTAATTTTCTCATCTAACTAACAGAGCTATGTGAATTGGTCAGATGGAAGATGTTTGAAATACATACATGTATCTCATATATATACGCCATCATCATTAACTTGGTGTGTGGTACTACTGTCCACTGCACACCTACCTGTAAGGCAGTGCCAGGAATGAGGGGTATTGCATACTCCGGTATTCCTTCCATGACGTCTATACCTAAAGTTTGCAGCTCCTGTGCAGTAAACCCACCTGGATAGTGCATTATAAAAAGCTTTTAGCAATTATGTAGAGAATAAAATACCACTGCCTCACTACTGGTGCTGTACATGCATAATATATTAATTAGCAATTGATTACTGTTCCTCAGAGCTAGGATTAAGACAGATGTCTATCTTAATCCCAGCTCAGACAAATTAATGAGGTTTACCAGTTTTATGAGAATTTTTAAAAATAAAAAAAAAATAATTTGTAATTAAGAGCACCTAAAGCCTCTACCAAACCAAACCTCAATAGCCTTTCTGGATGATGTGTATGATTTTCATAATTCATAATAAGTGGTGCATTGGGCAGTCTATAATTTGTTCAAACAAACTATGATTTGGATCACCATGATACTATGGAAAACCTGGCTCTTTCATCTGGTCAAATTCATGACATCACAGAACATGAAATGTGAATAAAGACCACTGCCACATTACAAAGTTTTGAAAACAAGGAGATTTATGAATTAAAAAGATCTGGGATTTTGTAAAGTAAAAATTTATATACAAAGAAACAAAACAAAACAAGAAAATTAACCTGCAACATACTCGTCTTTTCAAAGTTATATTTTATTCCACATCAAGTGTTCGTATAGCTCTGCCATTGGTGTAGGTTTACCAGATGTGACCTTTTTGATATTTTTTGGAGTCTATAAGCAGAAATGAAGACACCACGATACCTAATAATGTACATGTATACTAACCAATGATCACACCAATTTCACTGAATATTTCAGCACCCCAAGTGTTTATAGCACCCAGGGCATCAGCTCTTACTGCCGTCTCTTTTAGAACTTGAAGATTAGCTGTATTACAGCTGGTGAGCCTTCCTAGTTGTGCACTAGCCCCTCTGTAAATAAAATTAGCTGTGATATTTTTTTAATTGCATTAAGAATCTTTATGTCTAAGTCAATAACAGATTCAAAATTGCCATAATTGTGTCGAAAATGGACAAAAAGGGAAAAAACTGTGTCTTCAGATGAACCATTTTATAAAGTTCTGGAAAACTGATTTGTGAAGAACTGATAATGGAGGCATTAACAAACAGAACCCTTCGATGCTGACAGGGAACTACTTAAGATGCCTGATGTAGCACTTTAATAACCAAATATAAATGACATTTTATCAAAACTTAGATCTAAGTACTAAAAGTTTATCATCATCTCCTGGAAATATTGAAAAAAAACCCAGCTAGGATACAAAAAGGTGCTTACACAAAAGCAGCAGATGTCAACTGGGCCAGATCTGCAGAGTCAAAACCACACAAGATATGTCCCAGTGCTGCCACATCAGATGATGTAAGGTTGCTCACAGTGACTGAACGCTTGCTCAAGTAGTTAGAAGCAAGATTCCCAAGCTACGCGATAAAAACATGTACATATGTAGTATGATTCAGTGATAGTCAGGTGATGTAGTGTAGCTACTGAACAGATCTATACATGTATGCAACTACAGTAATCCAAAATTAACAAAAACTCATCACTCTATGTGATGCAACATTATTGCTGGCTTTAAAGCTCTGTTTTCGTCATAGCTGACCAACCAGACTGAAGAGATCACAGGCATTGATCAAGCTCTGGCCGGTTCAGCTGTGGCTTCAGGCATGGCAGAAGGTTTTGTTCAGTACCTGATACAGAGAAGTAGGTTACCGTAATGTACTTCAGCTCCTCCATGCACAAAGCAAAGGTGGAGAACCTATGCTCTGGAAACACCCATGTCTTGTACTGGATAGGCATTAACACGCAGCTTATATGCTTGGGAACTATGTATACATGTGTTTATACCTTTGCAGTGGACCACCCACTCATGGATCCCAGAGTTGCTACCAGGTCATCCTCAGCCAGTGGTAAACAGTTAATTTCTGCCTCAGTCAGAGACAGCAAAAAATAACCAACATTCACCAAATCAGGTGTTGTCAGGTTACACACGTGCCCAATATCCTTCAAATGGAAACATAATACAACCAATGTAGCACTAAGATTGTATTGTTCTGAATGTTTACAAACTAGGTATGATGTTTGAATGCTGTACTTCAAAGCATTTGTAAAATCCTACGTTAAACTGAACTAAGCCAATATAGTTTCCCACAACCATATAAAGTGTTAAATGTTGACGAGTTACAATGACCTGTACAGTGGTAGACTATAACCAGTACAATGGCAATCATAGATCTATCTAATGAAGCTAATATTAGTATGCATTGTGATATCAATTGAAATAAACTGAATTATTGACATCTATTCATCATCTTTATCAAAATTTTGTATGAAAGAATGATACTTACATTTGTAACTTTCTGGAATAATGCTAGTGTTTTACTATCTTCCCAATCTGAGTACTGTGACATTACCCCAACACAGTTGTAGAATTCTGTTGCGTCTATAGCCTGGAGGTCTGAGACTGACAGTGAAGTAACACTAGGTCCCAGGCTGGTTATGTCATCACATGTCCATGCACTACCTAAGTAAGGCATATCAACAGAGAATCACAAGGCATTTCTTGCACTGATTGATTTGAGTTTTATATAATGCGGTTTGGATGTACTTGGGATGTGAGATGGGTATGTGAAAAGGGGTGGTCTCCATCTGGCACTGCTTGGTTTCCTCCACCAATAAACCTCAACCATCATCATATACATATGCAAGTGCAACATTCTTGAGCAGAGCATAAAATCCCAAAGAAAAATAATCAATATCATCTGAATGATCAGTTGTATTAGGGCCGTCTTATTTCAGAGATTTCACTTTTTGAAAGTGACTAAAGTAATGACAGATGTATATAACCACTGATGAAACTATATTTGAAATATTTGATACTGGGATGGAAGTAAGTGGATGAATGTTGAATGAACTGTTTACCTTGTCTCTTTCTTCTTCTTGCATTAGTATTCAAGCTGGGATCCATGGCAGAAGCTATGGCACTAAAAACCCTCTTTCTGATAATTTGAAGCATATCTGTCTCAGACTTTGACAGTCCACTTAAGCAACACTGGTGATTTTGAAACACCTTCTCATCTTGTGGTGTAATATCTTCAAGAATCTCACCCGACACACCTGCCAGCACAGTCTAGGGGAATATTGCAAGAAACTAAATTAGACCTATTGATAGACAATAACAACCTTCTCATGCAATCGTAAATTAATAAACACTCCAAATGTGTTTAAAAGTCTGCAAAGTTTATTTGACTTTTGTTGATATTTGTTTCCATTCTAATTTATGGTAAGAAATGAGTGAATGTCAATGGTAAATCAGGGTAACAGTGTTCTGAAATCTCCCTGTTTGCCTACAGTAGCAGAATTACTAGGTGACCTTGCTGAGATGTGGGTTCAATCCTATTCTGGTTTAGGGCATTTTCAAGATTACTGGGAGGCAAGAAACAGATGTCACTCTTTTGTGTGGTCTTACATGAAGTTCTTTGGAACTGCTTTTCTTCCACACATATGATGAATGTCACACATGGGCAAGTTCAGCAGTAACTTGTATTCACCCATAATACTGGACATGTATAGGTGAAAAAATTCTTAAGTAGGGCATAAAATAATATGAAAACCAATCAAAAGAATTGAATTAATTGAAAGAATTTATATCCCATGAGATGGGAGTCGTGTCTACAAACTGACAGACAGGGTGATTCTAGTATACCCCCCTAACTTTGATTCATAAAAACTGTGTTTTCCTTTGAACTACATTCATAATTAGGACCACGACTAAGGAGGTGTAGTCTTCTTATACCTTATCAGCACTGACAAGGGAGTTATCCTCTGCATAAACTCCAACCAAGCCTCCTAGCTCCTGCATCTTGAGAGCATCCAAATCTTTGGCTGGTCTGAAAAAATCATTAAAAAGTTTAATATCATGCAAACAAACATTAAATAGAAAATTTGTAGCATGCATTAAAATCATTTTAATGTTACAACTGAATACCTTTCTCGTAAGCAGTTGTAAAGCATGTGTAATTGAATTAATATGGCAGATAAATATAACCTGCTGTTTATATCAAGCTTCACAGGCAGTTGATCAGAAAGTGCTACATGTACATACAAATAACCACAAGTCTCTCAGTTCAAGTATCGATTACAAACACTTGGGCTTCTTCTTTTCGTCATATCTTAACAAAACAGTTAATTGCCAATTCAGAACCTCACCCATATTCAGCTTTTAATTTAGAACTGATCCCTTTTAATAGATGATAAGATAAACATCCATGTCGGAAAAGTGAGATTCGATTTCTGATGGCTCCAACCTCTGTCCGTGAAAATTCATCTCTCAGTTCTGATGCTAGAGTAAATCCAAGTGTATCCAAATCATCTTCTGTAATACTGGTTGAACTGTCATGTTTGCCCTGCAGTAAACAAAGGTATTACTGCATTATATATAATATTTTTGCTTTTACATTCATCTATATACTACACATATAATGATTCCATTCTGACTTTGTCTTTTTTTTGAGGTTTTCAAAATCTACATATTAACTTTTAAATATGTAGAAATAAGTGAAAGCAGGATTTGAACCCTGTATCTTGTGTGTTCTAGCGAGAAGAAGGCAAGTACCCTTAACAACTAGACCACTGCCCCTTGCAGGACACGACATCAACACCTGCATGTACATTGTAGAGGTGAGCTAAAAAGTGGTGATTCCTTTCAAATATTATTACCAAGTAATAGTTAACTATACTGATGAACATATGTTTAATTCCATGTGTCAATCATGTTCTACAACAGGAGACAGCATATGTTGTTTTGACATTTTGCCTAAAGTAATAATTGCTTTATGGTTAACTTTTAACTCTACTAGCATTTAACTTTCAAAATATGTTTCCTTTTTTTTCTTTAATTGTATTACTTCTGAAATTTCTATGTTCTTATTATATTCAGTTGTTGGGATATTATGATTGAGAAAGAAGTTTAATAGCACTGTGATTTTGTCAGTTAAAGTGATATTCTGAATACTTATACTTTGTTCTATATGACATAAAATATGCACAGGTAGATGTACAAGTGAGTGCGCTGTGGTTGTGGATCATATGTTAACCACGAAAACAACTGTTCTCAACCCGTGAAGAGCACAGGAGGGAAATGGAAGCCACTTTGTCTGACAAAGTCTTGCATCTCTGATTTTTTCTGTATTATTCATGCTCGATTACAACGTCCGTGCTAATCAAGCAAGTTCTGCACAACTCCCCGAGATTTCCTACTGTGGTGACACCAAAGTTTACCAAAACTATGAGTCTACTACTTCCAACATTCCAGACATAGATAAAATCTCTAAATTTTCTCAAATCTAATTTCTAAAAGTAAATATAACTGAATGAAAAAAAGAATGTCAATACACAGCACACACTATGGCGCCTAAAGAGTTGAAATAGCAGTTTACAGAATTGCACTATAGCTGAGAAAACTTCAGCACTTAATGTCAAACACTTATCATTGCATTTAAAATGTACATTTTAGCAACTGAGTGGCAAAAATTCTGTGCGTGTATCAATTTTCACCTAAACAGCTGGTCCCCATTTGAGTTCAGCTTCTCCACAACCACTGGCCTTAAAATGAAGTATTTTATTTCAAAAGAATGAAAAGTACTCATATGGGGCAAACCTATATGCTGAGGTCATCTAACCTACCATGCAAATGCAAGAATAGACATTTATAAGCTTTACAATTATCATTTCAGCCTGATTACAAATTTCAATTTAGTCTTGTCAAATCAATAGCCATTACTGCTGGGAAATAAATGTGTCTGGTTCATAAACTGCTAAACTAGAAGGCCTAGTAGTTCCTGCCTTAATATAAATGACTATGATCACATCCATCTCTTTGCCATTGGACATACACATGTACATGTACAAGCATGTCTATAATAGAGAAGAATTTCCTGACAAACATCAAACAGAACAGCTAACAGGGTATACTAAAGTATCCTTGATACATGTACAGGTATATTACTTACTAAACATTTCAGACAAGAATCTTTGAGTTGTTTACGATAATCATGAGGTAGACACAAAGTTCTCTCAGATGCTCCAATTTTTTGACACACAGAAACACACACATCACTGCTTGCCTCCACAAGCTCCTGTGGCCTTGTAGTAGAAAAGAAATATTTCATAAATAGTGGTCAAGGTATCATTTACACATGCATTCCTTTTTTGGTTCATTTTTACACAAAACTATTACAGAAGTGTAGCTCAGAAAATATAGAATATAGGTCATCAAAGCTAACTCTGAAGTGTAGAAACCAGTCCTAACTGGCCGCTTAATGTTCACATATTCAAAACCATGGACATCCAGGCATCATTTTTTACCTATTTATGCTTTACCTACGAAGCCATGGGGGATAATACAAAACTCTGCTTGATGGTCCAAAACCAAACCTTCGATCTTGACCTTGAACATTCCGATTAGTTCAGTTGCAGTAAAAAGTTTTCAAGTACAGATGTAAGATCTTGGTACAAGGTAAAATTTATGACATGTCAGTGATCAATCTATTAATTTTACAATCATTATTGCAAACTAACCTTAGGGTCTCTATGGGCCTAGTGTTTATCGTGCTGGTGCAGTACACATGACCCAGAAGCCTCTTATTACTGTGATCACTGTGCAGCTCCAGCTCACATTGAATTCCTCTCAAGCCATACATGTGTGTGGGAAGGCCTGGCAGAAACCTGCTGATGGTCATGAGCTTTGCCCGCGCCCTGCCAAGTTTCCTCCCACAATATGGCTGTATAAATTTTTGCATAAGTGAAATGTTCTTGAGTATGGCCTAAAATACCAATCCAATAAAAAAAATGACATGTGCCTCAACAACAACGCTGACATTCATGTATGTACATGTAGTTAAATTTGTAAAAAATCAGAGCTACCTCAAATGCATCAGACATTCTGGCCCGAGTACGGCGACATCTGTGACAGTTAGAGCAGACATGTAGTTGGTAGCATTCACCTCCTTCAAAAAGGCCTTAATCACATACTCTGTTATTGTCTTGACCTACAAAATACAACATATCACATATATTTAAACGTCAAACAAACAAACAAACAAATTTGTGGCAACGATGGTAAAAAAGTTTTGTATATGTACAACACTCAAACGTACATCTTCACTTTAGTCAAAGGATGGCCTGTACAGATCTTTCTTGCATGACAACCCAGAAAATCAAAATGAATCTGAAGATATCAGATGAACCTTGCATATGTACCAGTAATTCCTCAACCTGTTAGCATATGAAAGAGCAACTTTCAGTGCAATTTATGCAGATTTTGATTTTGATTTTGGAAACAAAACTACATTCATAGGATTGGCCGGTTTCAGGGAATCACAAAAAGTATAATTTTATCATTCAACACAGAATAATGCTTGAATAAACACCTTGCAAAATGATTATCATAAAAGCATCAGGCATTTTGTCATTCCCAGTGGAGCCATATTTCTTATTGAATAAGGATTAGTTGTTTCAGTCTGATGTACCAGTCAACATAAATTACTGCTGGAAAGAGGTTAGAAAAATATATAACATACATGTTATAATTCAAAGCATATATTGTTTCAATAATTAAAAGTAAGATGTATTCACTTAAATAACTGTATCTGAATCACGAAATTATTCCAGAATATAGTAACATTTGTATTGAATATACATGTACATAATTTGTGTTGTACAAATACTAAAATAACTGAACACTGCAAGGTCTGGCTTTCCATACTGGATATAGGCTCTTCACTATTTTTTGGACACACATACACACATATCCAAAATGTCTGATGGTACATGTAGATAATCATCCATTTGTTTTGGAGCAACATATAAGTAGGACTATGACAAAATCTCTCAATACATTTACATCAACTTTGTTGTAAACAAAAGATATGTCAGCTGATTCAAATTAATGTATATTATTTGTTCAGATGCTTACAGTTTTGCTTGGCCAGTTGGGTATATCACACATTACAGATGCACTGTACAACAGGTCATTTCTGTTCAGGCCTTTGATATGACTGGACAAAAATCCTCTCACCAAAGTTTTCATTTCTCTGTTAACATACAACATCTACATGCAAACACAATTATTGTCAACAATAATTCTTTCAAATGTGATTTAAATGTTTTTTATCAAACTTTGATAAAAAAAAACTTGCCTGGAATGAAGAAGTTCTGACTACATGATAGAAATATGATGGAGTTGCAATACAAACTTTTCTGAGTATGCGTGAATGGTATTATTGGTACTGAAAAAAAAGGACAACTTATAGTTACCGTAATACTTCAGCTGTAATATTTTCTGGTGGATTATTTTCTATCCATCTGGCCACTCCCCACTTATTCTGCAACAAAGAACACACAAATTTTTCTTTCTTGTATAATGAATTAGGCCTTAAAGTCATTACACATGTATATTCCTCCTAAATAAAGGCTGTAATTGTAAGACAATATGAGAATATCAGACACTCGCTAATTGAGAAACAATGAAAGTAAGCCAGTACATCAAAGAAGTCTCTCGCGAAGTGTTCATATAGTGAAAATATCTCTGCCATTTACCTACTCAAAACACTCACCATGTTTTCTCTCCTGATATTTAAAATCGATGGTTGTGTGGCATTATTTACCAGGGAACATTCATGCACCTACCGCATTAGGCATTATATCCTCAGGATCCTCTGACATGTAGGCAAACTCTATTTATTACTGAACATGTGTCTACTTTGACGGGAACATGACATAAATCTGACAACAGAGTCACTAATCACTAATTTGACAAGTACAAAAACAATATTCCCCAAGAAAACAAAGTTCAAGCGGTTTGATCCACCTGAAAAGATGAAAGGCCTGATTTCCAAGTTCCCCGACAAGAATACAAACCATGTAGATTTCAATTACATGACAGTATGAAGTATGTTGGATGTTGAAACAAATCATCCATAAACAAAATTTAAACCAAACATGGACTTTCTGAGTCATCCCTTATTAGCCAGGGATTCAAAGAGGTTCAAATCTTCACAACCGAAAACTCAAAATTGATTTTTTTTTTCTGATAAGGCTGAGTTTACTTGTACTCTACATGCCGACTTTAACCTGGTATTGAGTTTAATTCCACTTTAGTGACTGGTAATTTTGTGAACATGAAGGTATATATAAAATAGACAAATAAATAAAAATATATACATATATAAAGTTTATTTTAATTTTAGGTTCATTTCTGATGATTTTATTGTTGTTACACACATATACTTTTACAAGTATATTATCCTCATCAGAGATATACATTGTATAATAAAACAGATATTGGTGATGATGTTCTATTAAAGGAAAGATAGAAACTAACAAAGATTCTATCAAAAGTAAACACTTGCAAACTTCAGAGATGAATCTTATTCTGCTCAGACAAGAGGTACATAATGAAACAGATACAAACCCTGCTCATGTCATCAAAAATAAACAACATATGCAAAAACAAAGACTTAACCTGATCAAAGATACATAGTATAGTATACATATGTATAGTTATAATAAAACAGTTGTTGGTTGTTATATTAAACAAAGAATTCACAATTTACAATGTAAATCTTCGATTTTAAGCATGTTACTACAAAGTTTAAGATTTTCATGAATCAGTTTCAATTTGTCACAGTGATTACTTGGACCACAGAGATATACACCTATCCATCACTGAACTAATTTAAATGACAAATAGCAAATTCACGGTGTAGATTCAGTAATTGAATCAAACAGCTGCTTGCTCCCTATATAAAACTGATACATGCGAGAGCTTTTTAGTGTTATAGACACAGTATTTTGCACTGTACACTGTGCTTTTTTTGATACAAAGAATCCGTAAATTGTACATATGCAATAACTTCACATTGCATGTGCTAAGCAGACAAGGCTGAGCTTCAACTGAGATACTCAGGTTAATACGCAGATTTAATGCGCCAGGCAGATTGACTTGATTCTGCCACACTAACCATAAAGTTGCTGAAGACAGGTGGTTATGCGATGAGCATCATGTGTTAAAAGGATGCTTAGTCTCAAATCTTGTGTGAAGGCGGTCAGTCTTTGAACACTGCAAGTGGGGAAAGCAACGCGGTTTGAGTCCATTTACTCAACCTGTGTCGGCACAATTAGGCTGTCCTTTTTACCATCTTGGTCGTGAAAATCACGGCTGACTACTTCGGCTTGTCACAGGTCTAACCACTGACGACCGATGCTAAACGCTAAGCATACATGATTTGAATGCAATTCAGTTTTTATCCAAAAATTTGAATATTTGTACCAGAGAAACAAAGAACTGTTTTTTTTTTACCCCAGTATTCACTTTTTAACTGAATTTTACCACCAAATACTGGGGTCTAAAATTGATGTTTATGAATCAATATATACCCAGTACATGTCAAAAATAATTTCTAAGAATGACAGGTGTTTTTAGCATTTTAGACATTTTTTTTACCACAGCATCAGGGAGGTCAACTTCTGTGGAGTTATCATCAAGTCCTAAATCTTGTTTGATGTCCACAACCTCAGCCTTCAGTCTGCTGAGAGGCATCTCTTTCATTATTTCTGGACTGTCCACAAGGGCCTTCACTGGAAACTGTCACAGAGTAAAGGGACATCTTTCTACATCATGGATAAGGACAGATGTACATTTTATAAAATATCTACTTTTATTGTTTGCCCACACCAACATAAACTACGTGTATTTTACAACTGCAATTTTTAACTCTGATCTCAAATACTATAAAAACAAGATTCAGATTAATACACTAAATAATCAATTAATGTATGGAATGCTTTTCAAAGTAAATACAATGCATAGAGTTGATGAATGTACTGGCACCTTTGTAGAGAAAACTAAAAAAAATTTCATTAAAATGTTAAAATATGTACATGTACTGTACTTTTTGCTGAAGTTCTCGTCTCAGAGCCTTGATTCTTCTGTTTGATTTATCATTCTTCAACGCTTGCTTCAAATCCTTCTGAGTGTTTGAATCCAACTGAAGATTGCCAACAGACTGCCTCAATTTGGATATGTCTAGTTTCAACAAGATTTCACCTCCCATGGCTGCAATATCTCCTGCACTCAAATTCGTTGTGTAACAGCGCTGAGCTATAGCTTTTCTCTGCAAAGTTGAAGAAGGTGAACTCCTTAATACATAAATAGTTCTTAAATGTATATGTTTTGATATCATGGGAATTTCCTTCATAATGGTGACACTTGGAGACACGATAAAAAAATCTGAAAATGATAAAAGGTGCAAACAACTTGAAGTTTCTTTCTAAAAATATAATATGCAACATCAAGCACCATTTGATCTAGATAGGATTAAACAATCAAAAATTTCCACAGTTACGGATCACACATGCGTATGTACTCACTGAGCATAAAAGTGTTTGAATTACTGCACAATATTAACTTGAAACATCTTGGTCTCAAGTCAAAATGTTTACAGGTAAATTGGAGAGATTGATGTATGGCAAAACATAGGTCAAGGTCACTGACAAGGTTTTTCCTCAAGACAAATGGTACGACAGTATGGCATGATAATGAGTTTGGTGAACTTAAGTTCAAATGTTCAAAAGGTATTCTGTTTAATGGAAAATGACCAGGCTGAAGAGCAGACAGAGCATGAAACACTGAAATACTAATAAATGGGGTTCATCTACATGTACATACCCTGGTTTACCTGCTATGTATGTTTAGAAAACTTTGGTTAGAAATTCAAGAGATATGATGTTAACAAGCAAATAATAAACTTTAACTTTAATGGCCATAATGATTTATTAATTCATTGGTTTTTATTATTTTTTTTTTAAATGTATTTTTCAGTGGTGTTTTACGTCATACTCAAGAATATTTCATTTATTTGATGCCTCACAGCAATATGGTGGGAGAAAACTGGGCAGAGCTTGGGGCAAACCCATGATCATCTGTAGGTTGCTGATAGGCCTTTCCAATTATGACCAAAGAGGAAGCCAGTGAGAGCTGGAGTTGAACTCACAGCCACCGCATTGTTGAGAGGCTCCTGGGCCACTGCACGGCGCTAACACTCTAGGCCCTTGGGGGCTGTTTCTCAAAGAGGTATGTTATGCAGGTCGTAAATACCAAGGCGGCATGTGCTGTCAACGTGCGATGTCATGGTGTTTAGGACAGTGTAACATTACGACCTCTTTGAGGAACTGCCCCCTGGTCCCAATGACCTCAAAACACAGGCCAAGGTTGCTGCAAATCAATAGGGATGACAAAGTGCAAATGTGGTATAAGTTTGGTGAGCTTGGGATACACAGCCAATGAAAGAAGTCTTGCAATCTTCCACTTTCCTACAACTTAAAGAGTTTCTATTACCACACCAGTATAGAACTTTTACAGACTAGTAATTCTAAGATTTGTACCTGTACATACAGTGTGTATCTGGTATATCACTTTTTCTGGAACTTCACAACAAGCCAAACAATATCAGAGAATATTCTGAAACAAGAAGTGGGTATGACACAATCTCATTGTGTTTAACCGCTATTCATGTGCAAAACTCAGAAACTGTGACACGAAAAGCAATCAGGTAAAATATGTATTCCAAATTTGGAATCCCTGGATGGGTGAAAACCTGTGACTTTATTTTGTTTACGTCATTCAAAACTTACCATTTATTGCTGGTTACTCTGGAAACCATAAATTTGATTGAATTTATGTGTTTAAATTGAAATATAGTTCACTACCACTGTGACATGAACCTGTCAAATTTGGAACCATTTAAACTTGCCATTTCTAGCCACTTAGTGTGGAAGCAATAAATTCAATCGAGGCAGCATGTGTAACTAGTCCACCTTCATCTGATTATGCATACCGAATATATTATGAAATCCCTATCGAAGGCAATTTGACTTTATTGTGTATCTTTGTTCATGTTGCTAAAACTCTCTGTTTCCTAGTGGGTATCAAGGTTTTACCTGTAAACTATCATTGTGGAAAGTAGCTCATCTCAATATGAAGCATACAATGGGTGTAGGGAATTTTTAATAGCTGGGTGAAAATGATAGAACGTGGTATGTTTGGTCAAAACAGCCACAGTTTAAATAGCAAATAGATCACCTCATCACTCAATATGAACTTAGGAAATCTTTCAAGCAGTTTGAATTCTACTGAGCTCACAAATAGTATACGTAAAGATAGTGCACACAAATATTGTGTTGTGACAACATAATCCCTTCGGCACAATATACTGATGGGGACAACAAGAAAACTATGAATTTCAATGTCTTTATATATAGTACTTACGACTCTGGCTTTTGCATTGCGATTTCCTTTTATCATGGAAATAAAACTCGAGTCACACAATGCTTGAGAATCCATTTTTTGTAACACATTTCTGTCCAGGTCCAATGCTAATGATCCCATTTGCACTAAATCTGCAGCTGACATGTTCTGAGGATTGCTGAGTGCTGCAGGCACACACTTTGTCTTCATTGTTTTTTTCACCTTCCAAAAAAAAAAAAAAATTAAAATTTAGACTTAAATCTTGGGGAGTCAACATCAATAAAACTTCAATATAAATATATATATATATATATATGTGCCCCAAAGTTTGAAAGGATGTGCACCACTTCACCAAGCTTTTACTATTCAAAGACAAAAACTAAAAACTGAAAGTGACATAACTGGTATTATCACTGCAGCCACATTCATGATATGATTACTTATCATTATAATTGATATTTTCATGACAGATTACTTATCAATGGATTTGTACAACAAAACCAAAACAATAAATGACCTTAGATTTCTCCTCAAAATATTGCATTTCTAGATGTAAATACATGTCATTAAACATTACATTTGGAGCTACACTTACATGTTACAGTTGATTATTATTCTATCTTTCAACCAAACCTCAAAACACCTCGTAAAGATCAACAGAATTCTCAGAATGAGGCAAAATGTTCTTTAGTCATGGGCAAAATTATAGATCTTTCTACTGAAGCATTAATAATGCAAGAACTGATCAGTACCTGTTCAAACATTCTGGAAATAAAAGCATATCTGTATGCCCACTAGCTACTTCTTTTAGGCATCAGTTAGAATAATAGCTTTGTCAAAGTACAGAACAAAACAAAAATGGCCATAATTTTGGTGAAAATAAATGAAACAGTTTGACCCACAAACTTGATCTGAAGCTATTTATCGAGTTTCAATCCAATACCGTAAAATTCCAAAATGGTCATAATTTAGTTCAAATGAAATAAAGAGGTCCAAAGCTCAAACCTGATATGTAACTTGTTACGTTGCAGCCATGTACCAAGTTTCAAACTCAGTGTTATTAAACTCTCATTCACTGACTGACAGATGCGGTGTGAAGTCCCGCTGGGACTGCTAGAGGGGTGTAATAAGTTTGCAGACTTGAGTCCAGCACAACAGTTCATGCAGGTGTGAATTTCAAACAGGAGATCTTGAAGGTACTTGGTATGGTGCTTGGTATAGCTGACTCAATTTGTATAAGTAAACAATTTTTGATTGCAGCATTAAACAGGTACCAAACATGTAAATATATAAATAAATAAAAACAATACAACTGAAGCTAAATAAACACACATCAAACATAAAAGAATCTAAACTAATCACAAATCCCAGCCTAAATTAAATTCATGTGAATTAATTATGAATTCAGTTAAATTCATGTGAATTAATTATAGGTCAATGTACACTGGAGAACTGGAAAAGATCAACAGTTTCTGCTATTGATTGGAGCTCAGAACAATTTGCTGTGGTGGCTAGATCTTCCAAATGGTTTCTTCGTAAACAACTTTGCAATGTTCCCATCCTGAAAAAAAAAACAAATGTTTCATGCAGATAAAAATCTAAAATTTAAAAGCCATGCTTCTGTACTTTTTGTTCTAGATTACAAGGCTGAAAAACCAAGGCAAACAAATCCCAATAAATCTTGCCTAACAAGAGCTTGCCTTTATGAGAAACATTAGCTTAGTGCAGAAAGTATTTTTTCAGATAATGCCCTTCACAATTACTTTAATATTGATTCTAACACATGAATGAGTGACAAGTCATGGTTTTTTGTAATTTCTAGTAATCACATGCATGCAAAAAATTAATGATATCACTTCCCTCATGTTATTATGTTTTACATTTATGCAAAATTTGAGCTCAATACATGCCCTATACTGTTTGAAATACTGCCTTTAACACCAAAAATATAAAAGAGGCTGTAAGTCATTAATTTAGCAATTTGTTATTAACAAACATATGCATGGCACATACAAAGGAATACCACACAAAATGAAGTTATTGTGCTTAATTCACAAGTGAAACTTCAGCTCAACGGCACTATTTGAGATATATGTACCCCTTTTAATATTTACCTTATCACTGAATGGACTAGAACATTCAACACTTAATCCCAAACTGGTGTTCACATTTATTAAAATGGGAATAACATGAATAATTATAATATGTATAATGATCTGACTCTCAGAAATTATTACTTCAAGATTAGATAAATTTTTTATTTTCCTAAACTGTCATTGGACAACGATAGGGGGATGACAAAAGCCAGATCCAGCTGTGATTTATACAGGCCAAAGAATTGTACAACATTCTTATTTGTTTGATTATGTCCTATATTTCTTTCTATGACACTCATTTAACACTGCGCCAGCGCGGTGCAATGATCCAGGAGTTTCACCACTGCAGTCACTGCGAGTTAAGTCCAGCTGATGCTGGCTTCCACACCGGTCTGCCAGCAACCTGCACATGTTTGTGGCTTTCCCCCAGGCTCTGCCTGCTTTCCTCCCACCATAATGTTGGTGGCTGTAAAATTCTTGAGTACAGCGTAAAACACCAATCAAATAAATAAAATTTAGCACTGCATGTACTCATACATTTTCACTTCATACAATGATGGTTAAAGTTCTCTAACATGGTCTTCGTACCATATTCCATAAAAAAGTATACATCTGTGAGCACAAGACCTACATAAGCAGTCTTCATAAACCTCTAATTAAACTGGCAGTCACCTTTCCAGAAGATCAGAACAAACTGAGCTGGTGGAAAATGAATCAAAATCTCCCCCGCATTCACTGTAAGTTATATTCCTGACACACTTGTCTTACTTGTGTGGAAAGCTGAATTGTGCATTCTTATGCATTTTACTTACTTGACTTCTATCTAAGACCATACTAAAGAATCTGTCACTTATACAATGGCGGTCAGTTCTTTGGGTGAGGAGTGTTACTGACAAACTGCCCAAACAGCCACACAAACTTCACTGAATGCTATTTGTCACCAAGGACCTGCGAAGAGGGAAATCGGCAAAATCTATTTCACCTTGCACCCCAGCTAGAATATGTTCCTGTAGCCTAACATATCAGTGCATGTAAGGCTTATACAGATACTGTACCTATTAAATGCATCTGCTGTTAAGGTTCCGTTAATCAGTTTTCCGACAAGGGCCTTGGCACAGCCTTTCATCTGTGGAAACTTGTATCTCAGTAATTCTGCCGCATCATCCTTTCTGTGGGTTGCAGTGTTTGAGTAACAATTCCAAGGTAAAGTTTTGATGCTGGATAACCTGTTCTTCACCTGAAACATGAAAACCAGTTAAAAACTGATGGATAATTCTCCAAAACATGTACAAAACACAGACAGCAAGTAACCAATCACACTGCACTATATGTTACTTATACTGATGAAGCAACCATATTCTACAAGATCAAATTATGAAAGGTTGTGATGTAATTTCAGCAGATCTTATGAAATATGCAGAACTATTCATTTTGGTAACATTCGTCAAAAGGGAAATCATTACTGAATGTGAAAAGATTCTGATTCTGACCTCTTCTATTTGTTTAGTCTATAGGTCTGGTTCGAAATTGTAGTTGGAAAGTTGGATATTATCATGTAAATGTTAAAAATGTACATTTTAACATCTTACAAATGTAACTTTAATCTGAATGAACTGACCTATACCTTGTACTGTACATCTATTCTACCTCAATGGTTGTACTTACGATGTCCGCAGGAATACTGTTGCAGACTGAAACTGGTGCACATAGAAGCATAGGCAGTAGTGTATCAAACTGCTCCATGGTGTCAATGGTACGATGTAGGCGAAAAGCTTTTTGACACACCGCATTTCCCTCTGTTGTAATCAGCATGTCCACAGGTGAAACTTTGCCATTTTGAAAGGTTTCATTAAGGCTAATTAAGAAAGATATGAAAAAACAAAAATAATTACTACAATCAGTAAAAATGTCTTGGTCTGGAAAAATAGCAATAGCAGTTCAACGGAATTCAACAAATTTCTATAATTTAATTTTTGTTAATTTTTAAGTTAACTATATATTGGTTATATATATGGGAACACAATATCATTTTTTACCCAACAAGTCCTAGGGTATTACAGGAGTCAAAGTCTAATGTGCCTTGGCTAATTAATTCTTAATCTAAAAAGAGTACTGCAATATTAATACTAATCTGTAAGATATGAAAACAGGTTTCTGCTAATAAATCACAAAGCCTATGGCATGCACATGTGTGAACTACAAAACCTCTATATGCAAATTTATAATTTAGGCCAGAGTAATGAACAGCAGACATAGAAGGAGTCACTGAACAACTATGTACTGATCGATGTATTTAACCCAGTACAATGCTCAGATCACTCAAAACACACAAGTTTCAAGAAACGACATAATTATTCCATGTTAACCCCAGTTGAAGTCCAGTCTAATTCTGGCTTAATTACTTTGTGTAATAACTGGCAATGAACATATTTCAATGATTTTTATTTTCTATTTAAGAAAATCTAGTGGATGTAAGATGTCATGTTTTTTTTTAAATATATTGACTATTGATGGTAATCTAATCTTATTTAAAATTCAACAATGTAAAAGTTTACATAATTTAGGCTCAGTTGGTTAGCACGCTAGCAGTAGTAATGACCCAGTAATCTCACCAATCCAAGCGCTGTGAGCTCATGCTGGCTTCCTCTCCTGCCATACTTAGCCAGGTTTGCCAGCAGCCTGCAGATGGTCATGGGTTTCCCCCTGGCTCTGCCCAGTTTCCTACCACCACAATGCTGGTCGCCATCGTACAAGTGAAATATTCTTAAGTACGGCGTAAAACACCAATCAAATAAATAAATAAATACATAATTTAAAATATATGTCTTATATTATACATCACGTTTTTGTGTATGTATGTATGCTTGGAGTTAGTTATCCTAATTAATAATTTTTCAGTCATTTGACAAGGAGTCATTTCCGTAATACATCTAGGTGTGTGTCGTCTAGTGGCAGAGCGAGTCCATGCCGCCAATGCGCGCTGCTACTGCAGTATGATGCCGAAAACACCAGACATGATCGACATCCCACCCAGTCACATTATGCTGACACTGGGCCAATCAGTTCTGTTTCCTTGCACTACCCTCTCAGTGCCAAGCGAGGCAGTAGCAAGTATCATTTGTAAAATCTCTGATGAATTTAACATAAAAGCTGTGCAGTGTTGAAACTTTTCATTTTCCATTTCCCTACTAATCTTTGTTTCAATATTGACCTCTGGCAGATGCCAATCAATACTTTATGTAGGCCAGAGTTCTTGCAAACTAAGCCAAGAAATTTATTTGTTTGGCGTAACAAGGTCAGTTTGTTAATTTGAGGGAGGTATATCGTTTTTATTATACTGCCTTTCTTCTGCATGGATTCTACAGGTATTACATTAAAAAGAGATTATTTTACAAAATTTAAAGACATACTTTAGTCTGCAAATGAATTTCAAATTCAATAATACAGATTTACATTGCACATTTGTTTAATAATATTTGATCCAACTCCAGCACACTTCAATTGAAAAAATGCTACAAACCAAAATTTCTAAGTTGAAAATCTGATGTAATAAACAAAATTCAACTAGAATTTTGTCCACGAATAAGTTATTTATTCATTTGCCTTGTTAATAGGTAGGTTTCTTTAGAAGACAGGATCTTATCCCACTTGAAAATGTAATTCTCAGTACCAAAAGCAATACATGTACTTTATGGTCTTAATCTGCAACTAAAAATGCATTTTTTGTGGCAAATATTTCAGACACATACAGCATACGGGTCATCCATTTCACAGATATGTATATATACACATGCATATATATATATATATATATATATAAATATAACATACAAGGCCCTGAAACTTTCACTTGGTAGTTCCCTTATAAATTTCCCTGGTATTCTTTGTAACAAACTGGAGCCAAGAGCATGGATGTCTTCAGGGGACAGCTTCTTTCCACCACCTAATGCTTCTATTATGGGACCCGCAGTGGCCATTCGTTGCACATCTGACAATGGCTAGTCAACAACAAGTTAAAAAATTTGATGAATGCCAACATCAGGATAGTGCATTTGCACTAAAATGACACTACAGCTATTATACAGCTATATATTTTAGTATAAACGGATAATTAAGATATTCTTGGTCCTCATAGTATATTCAGCCTGTACATAACGACATCTACAGTATGATCGACATGCATCCAAGTGTTTTCATGCATGTTCATTGACAAATTTTTGAATTAATTTTCACAGCATGAAATTTAACCAATTGATTTTAGGTCCCTATCACGTTCCTTTACTATGTAACTCAGCCTTGAACGAACACCACAGGTCTTAAATTCATGCTAAATATGAACAATGCACATATATTTAACTGATATTTATGCATTCTTTCATCTTTCTACATTAGAATAGTATTACATGTGATTTACCAATTAGCACTGACTGAACACTGAAATCGAGTTGTACCATTTGTTTTAGTTTGTTGATCATCTTCAAGGTTTGATTTCGTCCGGCCTTGGAAACAGCTCTCACAACATACTGTAAAGCTCTGGGGTTGTGTGATTGGCCTACTAATTTGACTGCATTGGCTGCATCGAGGCTGAACTGTCAAATTTAAAACTCAGACCATTGGAATATAGAGTACACATACTAAATTAAACATCAGTTGTGGGTTATTTTTCATCTGACATTTTTGGGCCACGCTGAACTTAAATACTTGGATTCTCCAGGCTTGTTGCAAAACTCTGCCAGATCACCCCCCATAATCTAAGGCTAGCTTTCAAAAACTTATTCACCTTGCCTTTAATTTATGGATATCCTTTGCTTTAAACTTGTAAAGCAGTGTTTCCTTTTTGCGTCTGCAATGCTATACATGTGTTCAACTGCGACAGTCAAGAGAGGGATGTGCTGTAGAATATTTGAAGATAGTACTGGTCCAACATACTAAAACTGTCAGCCATGCTGAAAATTCTAACCATGCAATCAGCTGTGGAGTGTAGTGCAATCTGAAAATGGTTGTGTTCGGGCCAACGTATTAGTATCAATAGAGGATATACATGTACAATCAGTGACTCATTATATCAATTTTAATTAACTACATCACGAATTTAAAGTGAACATAAAGTCTGCCACTATATACACATAGAAAACATGATATAGGACACAATTATCACAGAAAAATAAGTAAAAAAACTCTATAAAGCTTTGAAAGCCACGGACAAGTAGTCATGTTGTAGAAGTCCTTATGAATGTGGTCAATAAGTAGCGCTAAAAGTGTCATGTGGTGATTGGCTATCACGTCAACAAACCTATTAGTTTCGATAGTCAGTGTGGTTTCTTATAGTGGATAGACAGATACTGATTCAGTAAATTGGATTTTGCAGTCAGTTCAAGTGCTAAACTGATGCATTTTGGATCACACATTTATGAGCAGGGGGGCTGAGAACTGCTGCCTGTGTCACAATGCTTACACACTGCATCTAGGAGTACACAAATAAAAAAATGACACAGAATGTTGCCAAACCCTCTTGGTTAACCAGGTTTTCCAGTACTTCTCCAAGGAGAATTAACTAATTTGAGAAGAATGAATTAATAAGAGGAAAATTATTTCCTAATGCATAAATTAAACGTGTGTGAGATTTTTGTTGTTACTCAAAAATTCAACTGGTCACTCTCCACAATTAGGCAGTTGGAGAACTTGAAGAAATATATTGAACCGAGACCGAAACTCATCTCAATCTCAAATGATCACCTTCTTGTAGATTGTAATTGAGTGTGCTGTTTCGATTTTCATTCGGTCATGCAGGTGTTGTTTATCACAGATTATATAGCAATGGCTATGAAAGATACACAGTGAATGTTGCCCTATGAACTTGAGTGAATATGACTGGTCAAAATTTTTCAGCATGGCAGACAGAGCCAATTGTGGAAGCCACTTTGTTGGTAAATAGCTAACTCAACAATAAATTAGATACTGCTTAAACAAAACTTGAAAAAATCAAGTGAGCAAAGGCTACATGTATACATGTATACTGCATTACAAGATTGTGGAAAGATGACATCTTTCAGAGTTTTGCCACAAATCCCTGCAAATTAAAGTATTGAACATTAGTGTGGGCATAAAATATCAAATCAATAATAATTATCCTCAAGCTCACTGGACAAGATTTTGCAAGATACAATTCATTCCAATTTAAGATATTTCAAAATTATGACGTGGTAATAGAAATCTTTATGTTACTTCCTTATATCCTTAAAAAACATTGTTTGTATCTCCCTATTTAGTTATTATTTTAGTTTATTTATTTGATTGGTGTTTTACACCGTACCCAAGAACATTTCACTTATACGATGGCGCCCAGCATTATAATGGGAGGAAACTTGGCAGAGTCCATAGTAAACCCACGACAATCCGCAGGTTGCTGACAGACCTTCCCACTTACCGCCGGAGAGGATGCCAGCATGAGCTGGACTTGAACTCACAGCTACCTCATTGGTCAGAGGCTCCTGGGTTATTATGCTGCGCTAAGCTAACGAGCCACGGAGGCCCCATTATTGCACAACTGAGAAAATTATATGTACAATCTGAACTTACGTTTTGAGTTGCACCAAAACAAAAGAGAGGAATGTTGAATGTTGAATTTGCCTGAATCCTGAAAAAGGCAATCCTTATTTATGACAAGTACACTAAACACATACACATGATATAATGGCACATACTTGTACCTTAAATATACTTTCATGAAAACAGTATCTCATGACATATCCATTTCCTTGTCTTCAGATAATTTAAAATATCAATGTCAAGCTATATACTAAGATCATATTCAGCAGAAGATGTGTTCTTGAAAAAAATATTCTTTCACTACCAATAGGTGTGATCTCTCAACAAGCTAGTTTCAAACCGTGTAAAAACACACCTTTCCCAGCTGTTACACTGCAATGCTTGTGAATTATCCATTTCCTTTACGAACAAAACTATAGAACAATTAGTGATGTATTACAGAAAAGAATAGAAGAGTGCCCTCCTTGAGGCAACTATTTTTAGGCAGGCAATGTTCCCCATTTCCCATCATCCCTTTGCCATGTACCAGCCCTAACATACTTGCACAGAGACTATGTATAGCTCCTCATGTTTTAGCTGTTCAAGCACAATTGTTCAGTTATTATGATAAACTAAAAGTCTTCATAAGAAAAAAACAGCATAAATTTGTTCTTTTCGAATATCTACACAAACACCTTCCATGTACATATACCAAAATTATACCCGATTATAGCCTAAATCGCTTGTAGACAGTCTTGCTACTATGAAACAATGAATTCAAAGTGTTCTGGCTATTTACATGTAATTACTCATGGTCTGTGTTTTGGATCAAGTGTCTCACCTTTGTGCGATGTCTTTACAACTGGCTGCTGAAAAAAAATGAAAGAACACTAAAAATGATGCAGAGCAATCTCTCAGCAATAGGACCAAACAAATTAGCGGTTTACAGACATCTCATCTGAAAGAAGCAGGATTGAGGTAAACACTTCAAAAATTACAAGATATATACAAAATGTTCCGATGTGAAAAAATCAAATCTCAATGAGCAAACTCACAGACAGGGAGAAAGTTGCATGGTTACCAGTTTGAATCAAGTCTACCTTAATAATTTTGAAATGTTGTTATGTAAGTTTGTGCAACTGTGATCACTGTGCATGCATGCATGACAACAGGAAAATGTCAATCAGAGAAGCTGCTCAATTAAAGGTTGTCAAACATACGGCTGACTTGATGTCAAAACAATGTTGTTTCTTTAATTCTGAAGCCTGGATCACTGTACCAACGTCAATGTTTACCATCAAAATGAACCTACATGTACAAATAATTGTTTCAGTTTGTGACCTGGACAATAATAAGTGACATTTAAAGCTACATGTATGTATACTAGCATGACTAGCAGTGTAATGTACATGTTAAACTAGCATCACTTGTTTGGCATCAAGGCATAAGTCAGATCTATATAAGCATATCAGAACATTTACATTCAGGTATATACATGTAAGCATATATGGTGACCAGCCATTGAGGACCAGAATGACAATTTTAGGTGACAGTTTTGAATTAAAAGCTAGCATGTGTGACACAGGATATGTATATTGGTTTGACTGTAGTCATAACTGTATGATATAAATTATAAATATAAATTACAGGGTATCAACACCCTTACCAGGGTTCATTTATTACGAACGTGATCGAATCTTGAATTGAAAGAAAGGTCCAACAGCCTTGATGCATATACATCTCTGACTGGCGATTCTAACAGTGAACAGAATAACCGGTAGCTCACAGATGAGATTACCCAAGGTGCTCACACAGGTTGAGGTCAGTTGACTTGCTCTTGTCCAAGTGTTGCCCTTTTGACTGGCTTGTACAGTTTATCAGATGGTCATCAGCTCTGACAGGAAGGCCAGCAATGGCGTGTCCTGACTGATTCTGGGTGAGAGTTTTTGCACCTTTGGGATGCAATTATGCATTAAACTATTCCAGATTTCTGCATGAGGCCAAACCTTGGTTCATCTAAAACTATGAGTTTACTGTTTCACGTTTATACGTAGGGAGGTGCATGAGATGATTGATTGAGGTATATATGTCATTGACTTACATGGGTCATCCATCTTGATGTCAGGACTTTGAGTTTGAGGTCCACTGGATGAATGGTTTGCTGATGAGCCATTGACTTTCTGATCAGGCTGAGAGCTTCTTGCAAACCGAATATTCTGACTGGTGACATGGAACATGTAAGCTAAACCAAGAGCAGCGAATATAATAAGATACCAGTCACGTTCTTTCTTACATCATTTTTTTTTTTCAAAATTAAAGTAGTAGCATGGAGTACCTCCCAAACTGCAGTGAGAAAACTTTTTACCCTATTTCTTCCAACTTTTAGGACAGATATAAGTAGTGCTGAAGGCAAAGACTTACATTTTTCTCTCAGTTTGGGAGGAAAGTAAAGATACGAATATGTTGGTCATTAGATGTATTAACCATGTCAAAAAAGGAACTAAATATTCCTGCTACAATTACATGTATATTGGTTAAAAAGAGCAGACCTGGTGTCCAAAAATTAGAAAATTAGGGTATTTTCTGGCATGTTTTTATCTTGCCTTCGCATACTGGCATGCGCAAAAGTGTGATATTTTAATTATCTCAAGTGTAAGCTAAATGTCGTGTATTTCCCAGGTTGTTGAATAGAAAACAGCAGCCTGTGGTACAGTATCGTAAAGCCCAGCATAGATCGACCTGGCGTCTGGGAGGCAACTGGGCGACTGCAAGCAGCCGGAAACAACTGGGAGCGTATGAATGGACACCTGGATTTAGTCAATCCGTGCGCACCTGAATATATCGTAAGATGAAGGTGTTCTACCTTTCTGTGACTCGAAGCATTCAGTTGTACCCTGTTCCGTCGATTTACGCATGCTCATGTTCAACTGGTCACAGTTGCTCTCAGTGATACATCATGACATGATGCATGAGTTACACTATGAAACTGGCGACCACCGAGCTGACCAATGAGGAGGAGAATAAGTTCATCAACATTTGGAGGCTTAGCCCGAGTTTGTACGGCCCCTCTTGCAATTCACAGACAAAGCATGTGATGTACATGAGGAGAGTAATGAGGGGGAGGGCTATAATTAGAACAAATTATTTAATTTATCTATCTTTTAAAATGGGGGAATAAAGTGAAAAGTTGGAATAAAGGGACGAAATTTTCCTCGAAATCTTAAATATCGAAAAAAAAAAACTTGAAGACATATTGTATCAATCACATCCACGCATGATGTGCAAGGGCCCCGCCATCATGAACAGGTCACATGACTGCCACGTTAATAAATATCTGCTCCGTAGTCGACTTATGCGAGGTAACTGAAAGTAACTGAATCTAATCAGATGTCTCCAGTTGCTCAGGATCGTAAAGTTTTGTCAAACTCTGCTCCCGCCCACAAAATGGCAGGGGAGCATGAATTGGCAGTATCAGTCTGTAAACCAGACTGGAATAACTTCAATTATATGCTGTTTCAAGATGTTTAATACCTGAAAAACTCTAACTTTTACCTAAATTTATTATATAAAATTTATAATACAAAAAAGGAAAGCCAAATGTTGACATGCTCTCAAATATATCAGGAAAATAAGTATACTTGGATGCAGATTGCAATCAGTCGTATATTTTACTGTTTCAAAACATCGGCTAAAAACCCGCCTTGCCTATTTTGCTTTACCCCAAAACTAAACTTACGATGGTTTGGGATATATACTGGATGCAAACTGTTGTTGTTGAGAGGTAGTTTTCGCCCAGGAATAAAACAATAGGACTCTGTGTCAAGTCAGAACTATAAAAGTCATATTGAATATTGGCCTATTAAACACAAATGATAAAAAGTGATAAAAGTCGCATATTACCACTACTGCACTTGGGCTCCCTGGATTCATGATCAAACTGAATGAGTATAACTGCATGTACTCACCTGATACACACGCAAGAGCAAGCAGGTTAAAATAAAATTGCTCATAGCTTTTCTTCTGAAAGAACAACATAAACCAGGTTATTCTCTGACTGACTGACACTACTCACGACACAGACATTAAAACAAAAAACAAAGAACTGAGATTTCAAAGCAATCAGTTCATGTTGAAAACCTAAGTGATTAACATTAAACTATATGTACCACATTTTTGAGTTCGGTTAACATCATACTTTATAACATGATCGATCTACACCCTGTAGGCCTACTTCATACATGTGAAATAAATAGGATCAACAAAATAAAGCACTAAAGATCCTATGCCGAGAAATCATACATCTGTATTGCAATACTGTCCTTAGCAATCAGCCTAACCAAAGCAATATAACCTGGCTTAATATAATAAAATCAGTTTATAGAACCTAAACATATAATTTTGATCAACACCATGTAGGCCCTACTGAAATAAATTGAGGATTCAAATATAAATTTATAATGGTATCTTGGTAAGTTGCGCAAGCCTCAATCGATCCGTAGCTGCCGGTCGTATTACCATTTGAGTAAAATTCTTTACCTAACTTCGCATAACGTACGTAATATTTTGGCAAATCAAACTTTACTCTAGCGCAATCAACCCGCAGACTGCAGACGACAGCTGCCGTACGTCACCTTGGAGGCATTTTCATCAGGTTCGAAACCAGGCGCCCAAAACGATGACGTCACGGGAGTTGGGCGTATCTGCGAGATCCAAATGTGACGTCATTATGTACAGACCAAAGCGCTCAATCCGTATGTAGTGTACATATACTTATAAATATAGCTAATATGCCCGCACCTATGTCAAAAATCAACACACAGAGTGGCTTCTATGCTGCAACTTCTTTCGACGGAGTGTTGAATGACACTGAGGTCGATATGGGATATTTCTTTTCATTTCTAATCATTCTGACAATTTTCTACTCTGCCGACGAGTCAAAGGCACAAGTAGGCCGAGACCCGGATCGTGAGAGGCGGCGGGTTATTTCTTTTTGAACTTCTGTGCCCCAGAAATCGGTTGGGACTCCGCACTGTCCAGACCGGCAGATCTTTTCGATACCAAGCCGAGTGTGAATTAACCATGGAGGTAGAATTCATGTGTGACTGGAAGGATCATGAACTGATATAGCTGCGCAAGGAGCGTAGATAAATGTGTCTCACTACAAATTACATTTTAGTATTTATCTAGCTGGAAATACAAGAAGCTTTGTACGTTAGTTTATTATAAATTCGACCGTTGCATTTCATTAAATTCTTGGGCAGAATGAGAATGACTTTGTTTCATTTAAAATGCAATAACCTGAATGAGGCGATGTGATTTACGAAGAACATCACGAAAAGTGCAAAAATGAAACCATTTCTGCAGTAGGCAGTAATTCACCTAGCTACATGATCTCCCTCCTTATTTAACACTCTGACATTAACCTTGTGGGTCGACCGAACGAATGTCAGAAATATAAAATACTGAGGAAGTGTATTTAACGTTTTTGAATTCAACTGGGATAAGTAGAGACTTTCAGTTCTAGGTTGAGAAGTTCTTGTTGCAGTCACATTAGAGTGATCTCCCTTGATAAATCTGTCTCGCATTAACTACTCAACTTGTGTTCGAGGAAGTGCTGGAGTCACTTTGTGTAATTGGGAAAACGCTAGCCCAGTCCTTGCGGACAGAACACTGGAAAAGTTATATGACCTGTCCACTCCATCAGATTGGAAATCCAGATCCTAGCGGCGTCGTACACCAACCTCACGTGTTAAACATACTCTGCACGTGACGTGATCCATGTTTCATATCATTCATGCTGCACGCACCGCTTGATCAGTATGATGCTCGCAATTCTTTTGCTTTGTGGTTGCATTGGCACGACAGGTATTTCATATAGCGTATAAACTCTGTTTGTAAATACTGTGCACATTTCAATACTTTATAGTTATGTATCAGTATACTGTATATATACTTTATTGGAGACTGTCATATAACAGTTAAACAGATATTCAGTAGTCCGAGACTTTACGGAACCATAAAGTAGACTTGTTGAAAAGAGTGAGTTCAAGACCAGCGCATGCTGGCTTCCTCTCCAGCCGTATGTGGGAAGGACTATCAGCAACCTGCAGATGGTCGTGGGTTTCCTCCGGGCTCTGCCCGGTTTCCACCCACCATAATGCTGGCCGCCGTCGTATAAGTGAAATATTCTTTAGTATAGCATAAAACACCAATCAGATAAACAAATAAATAAATAAATGTTGAAAAGATTTCCCAGCCCTGTATTTAATACAGTTACAAGAAATATGGGCAGAAATGGAAGCGTTTTGTAATGAAATGTGTGTTTGATTTATAATAACCCAGTGTTTATGTAAAGCTGGAGTGCATGCAGCCTGTTCAACATATTGTCTCATTTCTGTAATTATGTCCTTGTTGAGGTTCGTGGAGTGTGTCTAGTGAAGCCAAGCAGCAGTGGGACTATGTGAATGTGCGGCCTGATGCATACATGTTCTGGTGGCTTTACCACACTACTGCACCCTCCCCCCACACGGCTCCTCTCGTCATGTGGCTCCAGGTATCTGAAAGTCACTGCAAGCAAAGAACCAGTTAAGGTTCTGAATTTTTAAATTTGTCAAACTTCTTAAACATTGAACCAGTTTTATTTCAATTCAGTCAAAAATTTGTCCAGTATCTTTGAATCACTGGATTGAAAACCTGTGTTAATATGTTGTGCTGTACGCAGCTGTTTGTATAATACTATATATTATAATCCTATTGTGGCCAAGATGGTCAGTGCGCCAGGGTGGCACAATGATCCAGTCCAAGTTCAAGTCCAGCTCATGCTGGCTTCTGCGAGCAACATGTGGATGGTTGTGGGTTTCCCCTTGGCTCATCCCAGTTTCCTCTCACCACAGTGCTGACCATGCACTGCCATATAAGTGAAATATTCTTGAGTATGGTGTAAAACACCAATCAGATAAATAAATAAATGTAGTCTTGTTGATCTACCAATAAGCTTGAACTAACTAGTATAATGCAAAAGCATATATAGGTAATATGATTAATGACAAATAAAATTCTGTTAAAATCAGTGTTGTTGCATATCTGGTAAATTGGCCTGTTTTACATGCCTTTGCCAAAGTAATGCATACACCTGTGCAGATGTAACATTTTAATGTGACAGTGTTACCAACTGGGGATTTGAACCAGTGATCACTGGGTTACGAGAACATGCTTCTATCATTAGACTAAAGGGAAATTTCCTCCAGCCCCGCCCTGAGGAAGATAGATACAATCTGTTTGTTATGCTTTGTTGTTTATTACTGGCTGATGCAACGTCAGTTAGCACAATCATAAGCACTGGAAAGACCATGCTGTTTCTGGATCTTAAATCCTGATACACATAGCTCTATGATGTATATTTTATGTAGGTAATTTTTAGACTTCACATGTGCCTCATATTTTTGTGTACTTTGTTTTTATTTAAGGGTGGACCTGGTGGATCGTCTACAGGTTTTGGAAATTTTGAAGAAATAGGCCCACTCACTGTTCAGCTCAAACCACGCAACACTACTTGGGTTGTAACATAAAATACTATTATATTAATTCATCAGTAAAGTGCTGTAAAAATTTAATGTTCTGCTAATATCTGAAAAGTATCTACTATTTGACAACAACAATTAAGATTTTAGACAGTAAATAATGAATACAAAAATAAAGTGTATATATTTGCGTTTCTGTTGAAAGTGATGATTTCAAAGAAGGTTTTACTTGTACTAAATAGCATGTGAAAAAACTGGGTACCATTTTGACTGATTAGGGCAATTTTTGCTGGGCTTAGCTCTCTGAAGCTAGCCTTCTGTTTGTAGATAATCCAGTGGGCACAGGTTACAGTTATGTTACAAACAGCAATGCCTATACAACTGATGTAAAGGAGATAGCCCAAGACCTAGTCATCCTGTTTAAGGCGTTTTTACAAAGAGTTCCAGAGTTCCAGGTAAAAGCCAAATGAAAATTCTAGACATTTTTCAGAAAATTTAAGGCAAGACCGTCAATATGTTATAATTCAGATGAAATAGGGAATGCTCTTTGCTGTATACCTCTCACCACTTGATAAACATTATAGGTGACTGGTGATTTTGTTTTCTTCACTAAATGATTGGCATGTTTCTGTCGAAAGATCCAGTTGAGAGGAGTGTGACTTTCTCACACTCCTTTTCTCTCAGGAAAAGTGTAATGTTCTGCTAAAAGAAATTGCTTTCTGGTAGGCTTGTTTGTGTTTTTTTGATGGTATTTGTGTTCACTTTTCTTTCAAAAATAACTGAGTAAATGACTGTTGTGCAGTTGTGAATTCAGTTAAACTTATCTCCCCTAAGTTTAAAATGGCTTATTGATGGCAGATGTGTTAAAATAGTTGTTTGGAACTACATGTCAAATACAACAACATGGCTATCTACTGTCAATGATAATAATCTGACTGACTGCAACTGCCAGAATACAACATCGGCCAATGAGAACACTTGATATTTGTTTACTCAATAAATTTAACCAAGTAAACAAGGGTGAATGGTGACATGTTTTGTGGACACATTGGTGTGTGGTTCATTCCATTACTTGCATGTTGAATGTTATGGACAGCTTACTATACAGTCTTTACACCTCTTATCATTATGTTTGCCTAAAGTTTCTTGATCTCCTATGTACTTTTGTTTTGTTCTCGAGAAAATAATGAGCATGATACCAAAATATTTAGTAGCCAGTCTGCACCCGATATATAGAGTATACCGAAGGTCCTGAGAAATTAATTCTCACAACATTTGAAAGCCATATGATGCTGCAGATATTGTACACAAACTGCTCCTTTTATGATTTTTTGGCCAGAGACACATAAACTAGTACTAAAATCAGTTGTCTGAGGGTTTTGTTAAGATGTACCACCGTACTTGGACACATGCTCAGTAATTTTTGTTCTTTTTCAGACTGTTCCATTTTACATTTTTTGTGAATCATATGGAGGAAAGATGGTGGCTGCATTCAGTATGGAACTTAGAAAGGTAATGGCACATATGGTTTTGTTAGTGGTGGTTAGGGTGCTGGCGCAGCACAGTGAAGATCGTGTTGGCTTCCTCTCCGGTCATATGTGGGGACATGTGCCAGCAACCTGGAGAACATTGTGAGTTTCTCCTGGGCCCTGCCAGATCTGCCTACCATAATGCTGGATACCATGATATAAGTGAAATATTCTTGAGTATGGCGTTAAACATTAAATAAAATTTAAGAAATAATTCTGTGAGGGTATTGCCCCTTTTGTCCTCCGACAGGTACAAAAACTTGGGTTGAAAAACTCTCCATAGCTCCAGAATTTGACCAAGCCAAGAGAGAACCTATCAAATGAGTAGTTTGCCTATGTCAAACAAGCCAATAAATTTGCCTTCTTTTGGGTACTGGACGCAGGGCACTTGGTAATTTTGAAATCAGCTGTATAAGTCAGATAAGCTAAAACCGTAGAATCATGCAGCCATTACAGTGATATGTTGCCTCAGTTCAGATAGAACACGACAGGAATGCATCATATGGCGAATAATAATGGTTCTTCCATCTAAGTTTAGGTGTGGAATTTGTAGGCGAGTAACATAGATTCATGCAGACCCAGATTCCCCCATTACAGTGAACAGGAAGATTGTGATTATCCAGTAAATTTAAATCCAGATGCTGCAATTGTCACAGAGATTCACCCTGACTTAGGTTCTCCCATCTTAATGCAGGTGTGAAATTTGTAGGTGAGTGACATAGATTCACGCAAACCCAGGTTCTCCCATCTTAGTGCAGGTGTGGAATTAGAAGTTAAGACATAGAGTTTCACGCAGACCCAGGTTCCACCATCGCAAGGAACTGGAAGATTGTATTATCCCATGTTGCTTATCCAGTAAGTTTAAGCCCAGGTCTTCCAATCGTTCAGTCAATGATAACATCACATGCAATTGTAACCGCATTCTGTATATAGATGATGTCGATAAAACAGACAAGCTACAGAAACCAAATAGAATATACGTTTCATTTGCTGAACACAGACTGGAAATTCGACCATAACTTCTTGTCTGTCTGCAAAATTCGAACAGTTGTGAGTTTCTGTTTTTCGTCCCACCATAATGCTGGCCACCATTGTAGAAGTTAAATATTCTTGAGTAGGACGGGAAACACCATTCAAATAAATACCGGTAAATAAATAAAAGATCTCTTGGCACATCTTGCTTTTGGTATTGTAAATTAATTTTTCTTGATTTAACTCATTCAGTGTAGGTTAATAGTGGGTCTATGTGTAGGCTGACATTTACCTATTGGAAATGTTAATGTTATAGACAAGCAGTTGTCTCAATACTGGTACTGGACAATAGTTAAAGATGTACATAGAAAAGCACCTAATCTCAGGGCAGAATTAAGTTCTTGTAGTCCAATATCAAGTGAAGTCATGAATAAGCAGACTTAATTAAGTGTGTGGTTGAAATGAAGAAAACAGAGGCAGTCAAAAGTAAAAGACTAGACAGGCTGTGATTATTCAGCATTTTTTTGGTTTTTCAGGCAATTGAAAGCGGTGAGATTAAATCTGACTTCCGTGGAGCAGCTTTAGGGGACTCGTGGATATCTCCCATGGACTCAGTGAATACTTGGGGGCCTTATTTGTATGCAACTGTAAGTCGTAAAGTGTTCTCCTCCCTGAGCTTTCCAATATAACACTACCACAAGCATGGTTACACATGTACACATAGGGTTAAGAGGAACCATATACATCATGATACATGAATGAATCAGTTATGGGTATGTCCAATTGCAAGTACGTACAGGAATGGGTTCAAACCGGAACTCAGACAGGGAATTTGTACATGTATATTCCCGTACTCCATTAGTGAGACAGGCACCGATGGCTCAGTTGGTAGAGCTTCTACTTTGGGGGCAGTAGATCCAGGGCCAATCTTGAGCCTAAGACCTTAAAAGAGGCACTTGTGGCTCGAGTGGGGCCTTCAGTAAGTCATCTTAGTGAAGCAGCACCAGATAAAAGAGCGGTGGAATTCCGTTCTGCAAGAATGAAGCACACTGTACATACATGCACTCTAAGAACTCTTTCATCTTCATATATAAGGGATCATGGATGCTCATATGACTCTTTGCACATTTTGGCATTTATTGAAGACCACTTGTCTTCCACCAACATCGTGTGCATGCATATTTGTGCGTCACATGTGGGAAAGTTCTTCAGTAACTTGCCAAAAGTGGGTGCTTTATATCAGGCACTCCATTTCCTCCACCCATAAAACTGACCACTATTGTATAGTGAATCAATTAAATAAATGTATCGAGGGGTATGACCTAGTATACAAAACAGAGCTAAATACAGTACCAGCAATTTATACTCAATTACTACATATGTATGAAATGACAATCATTTATTTATCCAGTTTTGTCACTTTAGCCATTGACCCTGTTAAATGTCATCATGAATAATGGCCTAGGTATGTTATGATGTCAGACATTCAGGCAGAGCATGGAGCAATTACAGGTGCTAGTCTGTGTCTGTGTTACACTCACTTGAAAATGTTCAAATAATGTTTGAACACAGCATAAGTCTGTGCTGAATGTAGGGGGTGGTATTGCCAGTCCCTCACCATAACAAATTACCACCTCATGCCAGTTATAATGTTAATATCTGTGTTAGCTAAAGATGAGATGGTGTTTGTTTTCTCTCTCTAGTCTTTGGTAGATAGAACTGGGCTGAAGAGAATCCAAGCAGCTGCCCTGAAGACACAAATGCTGGTGGATGCTGGGAAATGGACGGAGGCAACTAACAGTTGGAGCGTTACCGAGGATATTGTGGAGCAAACCACCAATGGAGTGAACTTTTATAATATCCTACAGTGGGGGTCAGCAGAGAGACATACCAGAGCCCCTCACTGGGGAAAACTCTCTCCTCTTGGTAAGATCTTATTGCATGTTACTGATGCACAGCTAGCTATACCATTATGTCTGATCATCATGCAGGAATAAAAAAACCATTTGTTTACAAGTGTTTACGTACTTTTGTTATTGGCATTTGCATGGAACTTGTAGCATTATAAAGTAAGATCCTTATTCTGTACTGTTTTGATGACTATCCCTGGACTATTTCCAGAAAGATTGTATCACAGACATGTCTCCTACATGCAAGCTGATAACCTGGCATCTCTAATGAATGGACCCATTAGACAGAAATTAGGAATCATCCCCAAAAATGTAACATGGGGTGGTAAGTACCATATATTTTTGTATTTTTTCTGTCCTGAGGAGGAAGTGTAAATTACAAAGAGGCCAAAAATGTTCGAAAAATAATAAATAAAGTTTGTTAATGTTTCTGTGGCATACTGGTAGCTGTTTGGAAGCTAAAATGAAGATTTTAGTGAATTGTCCAGTCTGATAACAATCTTACTTACTTTTTTGGCACTAGAAAACCTTTTTCTCAATATTTCAGAATAAGAAGTAGCTTTAAATGAGATTAGATTTTTGCAATGGAATAACTAATTTTCTGGGTTATTCCTACATGATGCACATTGTTGCAGCTCAGTAGGCCTACCGGTATTTTTGTACACAGTATAATGTCTTGCTACCCATTGTGAATAACTTGGATATGGTAGAGTGATCAAGCTATGTCATGCCACAGTGTTTGCTGTGTTTCTTATGGGTTAATTTGGTTGTGTCTTCAAGTCATTAGGTTGTCATGCACTGAATCTTGGCGATGCATAGTGGTTTCAACTTGGCTGAAACAGTTTCTGCCCCCGACAATCCTGGCATCATGATTTTACTTTGCCAAATTTTCAGTGTAGCACATTACATGCAGTTACAAATTATGACTCTGGTTTCAGGGCAGTCCGGTATGGTGTTTACCAAGCAGTCAGGAGACTTCATGAAACCTGTTGTTGACATTGGTGGGTATTCTTGGTTATCTTGACATTGGTGGGTACATGCAGTAAAGAACTTAAAATTTTGCCCATTACCAAGTTGCACATTTTAGTGGTTTCTGTTCTGCTTTGGGAGTTATTTTGCCCTAAGAAAGATGTGTTAAGATTTGTTTCCAAGGTGGAAAGATAACCTACTGGAAAAATCTTAGTTTCAGCACCAACATTAATAGTCTGCAACATTTATTTGCCTCTATAAATGCAGTTTTTAGGACGGATTTCACAGGATATAAACATTGATGTGGACACTGGTTGGCAGGGTCTACAGTACATTCTTGGCATAATGTTGACACTGGTGTGAAAAAACAAAAGGCTACGTCTGTGGTGCTTGAATATTTTACATCCAGATGAAAGATTTACAAACCCTGCTACCAGTTTTAATTGATAGATCCTTACAGCAAGTGATTTCTCATATCACAGTGGTGTTCTGGCCTGTACATAGCAGTACCATATTTAAGCATAGTTTTCTTTCTTTACCAAACCTGAAGAGTATGTACATCAAAGGTCATGTATGTGAAAATGTTAGAAATGTGTTTTCGTTAAAACAGCTGAAGTCCCCCTTTTTCATAATTTGCGTAAGCACAAACACATACATAGGATTTTATTTCCAAACTTTTTTTTAAAGAAGGTCAGTTCAGAATGCAGGATCTGTCGTACCATATATACTGTGCCAGCTGAAGATAAACAGTAACCACGATAAATTCCTATAAAGTAACCATGATAAGTACGGTTATATGAAATTCTGGTATAGTATGCCAAATGGACATACTGGAAAGGTTTTTGTTTTAGATTTAATAGCCTGGGCTGTATTTATTCAACAGTTTTGGAAATCATTGTATTGCAAAGTAACTTATCCGCTTGTATAAACTTAGCCACTGGTTTTCATTACATACATGTATAGTGCATGCTGACATACATACATACATGTGTAGTGCGTGCTGACATACATACATACATACATGTATAGTGCATGCTGACATACATACATGTGTAGTGCACGCTGACATACATACAGGTGTAGTGCATGCTGACATACGTACAGGTATAGTGCATGCTGACATATATACATGTATAGAGCATGCTGACATACATACATGTGTAGTGCATGCTGACATACATACCTGTGTAGTGCATGCTGACATACATACAGGTATAGTGCATGCTGACATACATACATACATGTATAGTGCATGCTGACATAAAAGTATGGTGCATGCTGACATACATGTATAGTGCATGCTGACATACATACATGTGTAGTGCATACTGACATACATACCTGTGTAGTGCATGCTGACATACAAGTATGGTGCATGCTGACATACATGTATAGTGCATGCTGACATACATACATGTATAGCACATGCTGACATATATACATGCATACTGCATGCTGACATACATACATGTATAGTGCATGCTGACAAAGTGAATCATTAATGTTTATCCGTTTTCCTGTTGTCAGTGGAATCCCTCATTCAGAACTGCTCTGCTCTTGGAAGCTGCTTGGACATCGTGGTTTACAGTGGACAACTGGATCTTATTGTCGATACAGCAGGTTGGAGTCCATGTCAATTCTTATCTACTCATAATTTATTTATAACAACAGGTCTTATCTTTAAACATCTTCATATGCAAGCAACACAGAATATTCATGGAAGGGCAGGCTGGAATGTAAAGGTATTTTTCTATTGACGGTGTATTACATGATCAATCACAACACAATCATGATGGGGGAAAGGCCTACACATGCATACAACTCATCGTCTGAAAACTCAGAATCTGAAGTGTGGTCAGTGCAGTCAGTGTAATGTATAGTGACTTCAATGATGGCCCCTTGTTCAAATTGATGGAGCAGTATATTTGCTTTTATGTAGCTAGAATACACCTTGAACTGACATGTTTTGGTAGAAATTCCTAGGTCAAAAGGCAAGCCAACCTAGCCGGTGGTCAGCTGCATCATTGCTGAGGTACTGGAATCCGACTGGAGAGAGGCTAGAGCTGTAAATCTCTAAGTCTCTTTCTGCAGCCTTTCTTATAACACAGTGCTGTAACAGGTTATAATCTTTGTAATTAGAACCATTAATGATATTGCCTTTTTTCCTTCTGGTAGGTACAGAGGCTTGGGTTGAAAAACTCTCCATTGCTCCAGAATTTGACCAAGGCAAGAGAGAACCGATCAGAGACCCTGTATCAAATGAGCAGTCTGCCTATGTCAAACAAGTCAAGAACTTTGCATTTTTTTGGATACTGGATGCAGGGCACATGGTAAAGTTGAAATCCCATTTCTGTCATTTACAGACAGCTTGAAAATGTCAGTTATTAGGCATGAATACCTAAAATCTCAGACAAATCAACCAGGAAGTATACATCAAGATCCAATTTGAGATCCATAATACTAGAATGTATTGTTAAGGAAGGGGTGCCCACGTATAAAGTTCAGACATTATATAAAATCATCCTGGCCAGACCAACCAATATTCCTGTAAAATGCCAAACACTGTCAGTGCATGTCAAATTTAGGGAACCTTATATTTAATAGCATTGATATATGTATTCTGGTCATGTTGAACTCTTCACACTTACATGTAGCTGTATCTGCTACGATCTGTGGAAAATTCACTGCGAAGTGTTCATGGTTACAGTACTCAAGATTGTCGTCTTGATACTCGGCCATGCCGTGGCAAGCAATGATTAAGGCCTGACCTTTCAACATGCGACTTATTCTTGTGTGTGTGTGCTTGGGGTTTTACGTCATACCTAACTCCTGTTTTGTGCTGGCTACATAATATGTTTCGTCTGGTAGGGTCTCCATGAAGCATATCATATCAGTACTTGCCAGATCTAATGCCAGAAAAAAAATTGATGTTCGCTTCTTTTGCATTCTGTATTTGGCTAATTTTGCTCATGACCAAGTTGTACTCATTTTGCTGGATTTGTAGAACTGTAAGAAAGGTGCTGTGAGGTTTGTTTAGACGGTAGGATGATGTCTTACTGGGCAAACGTAAATTTTAGCCCGAAAAGCAATATTTTAGGAGATGTGATGGTGGGAAGGGTGCTATTTTTAGGGCAAACACATATCTTACATACATGTATATCTTTTTTTATTTTCAGTAGGTGAAAATAAATTTATTATTGTTAGCCAGTTTATAATTTAGCTTCCAGATTACACACCACAAGTCAAACTTAATATTCTTGCCTCCCCCAGGTTCCTGCAGACAACGGAAATACAGCCCTGGAGATGTTACGAATGGTTATTCACAAAGAAAGAAATACATTGTGAGCCCTTCCAGTGGATTACTAGGACTTTTCACAAGTATCAATGTTATCAGTAAATAGAATTCTTCTTTTTTTCTTTGAACTGCTGACTTTTTAACAATCCCACCACTCTGACAGTGATATTAGTGTAAAAAAAAATATTTTGATCAAACATTTTGTACTGGTGTTTATAGCATACATGCTATTGCGCTGAAATTTGACAGTAAATTGGATATGATAACTTTTGATACAACTGCTGTTTTTAAAGTTTATGTTTTGTGAGATTTCATTACAGATATTTCTTGCAAAACTGGCTGTTACTTCCACGTGTACAATTCGGCTGTTTTGCACAATCTTGTGAACTGTACGATTCTTTCAAAACTTTCTGAGAACGATAGAAGCTATATCCTGGTGTAAGCCTGTGACTCCATCCTGCAGGCATCTTCGCCAAATTAGAACCAAATGCTTTGCAACCTCTGCTCTTCAGCCATGAAAAGATTGGTTACATGTGACCATTTGTCAATCGCACCATCCTTGTTACTCTGGTTTTGATCACTATACTGTAGCTTTAATGAAGTTGTCTGGAAAAATCTTTTACTACACACTGACTTTTTGTCGCTAAAAGCATGTCAAGATGTAATAATGTGCAACATGACTGATCATAATTCGTTTGTGAAGGGCTTGTGCACATGGGAAAACAGCATACATGTATGTACATATCTTTTTCTGCTACAATTACTAGGTCACATAGTTACAACATTATAGTAAATGGCCAAAGATTTCACCCAAAAATGCATTTGTAGATCCAAATAAAAATTGTAAAATATTACTTTTGTTGCTGAAACATTTTTACAGAAGGGTATTATACTACCTGTGAAAACTGTGGTACAGTCACAGGCAAAATTTACTGTATTTATATCATTGGTTTTTTACGCCATACTCAAAAATATTTCACTCATATTACAGCGGCCAGCAATATATGCTGGAAAGAAACTAGAGAGATTTCAGAAGAGTGTACATGTAGCAGCACCGACAAAATCACTAAGCAGATATACTTCTTCCACTCTAAACTGATCACTGTTGTGTAAGTGACATGATCTTGATTATGCAAGTAATCAGACTCTTGTAACTCCTAACATGTAGGAAATTCATCACATTCTGTAGAACCCAACTCATAAAGAATAAAAATACCTGGCTTTTCTTTCTGAACCAAGCCAAGAAGGTAATTAAGTGAATAAAAGTTAAACGACCAACAAAGAATTTCTGACAAATAAGGATTTTATTATGTGAAAGTGCTACTCGTCAGTTAACTTGAAGGTTCAAATCGCATTCATCATTACTTTGGTCATAGCATGCAGTGCGTGTTCCTGAAGCAATGCAGTGGTTTTTGACAGTTATGGATTACTGCAACAAGCCACAGATGCGATATCTCCTAGTATGCTTTAAACTAGTATGCTGACTGCCCATTTGTAAGTCTTAGCCATAACCCAATTCTGCATTCATCCTGAAATATACCATTTTCTGTACAGTTGCAATGTCCTGATGGTTATTTTATATACACTAGCCATGGGGCTTGGGAATGGGGAACATTGATGAGCCGCCAGCACCTGAAATCAAACAAGCCATATCACTGGGTGGAAGACTTCACCATGTGGTAACTCATTAAGGGCTCTTGAGCATGTGAGTCAACATATACATGTGAATTGCCATGCAAAATGTTAGTAAGGTGAAGTGAACTTAAGATTTGGTAACAAGGCTACAAAAGAGCTTGCCTCTGCGAGATACATGAATGCCAAGCTTCAAGTGAATATATATATATATATATATATTTTTTTTTTGATTGGTGTTTTACCCATACTCAAGAATATTTCACTTATACGACGGCGGCCAGCATTATGGTGGGTGGAAACCGGGCACAGCCCGGCGGAAACCCACAACCATCCGCAGGTTGCTGCCAGACCTTCCCACTTACGGCCGGAGAGGAAGCCAGCATTGAGCTGGACTTGAACTCACAGCGACCGCATTGGTGAGAGGCTTCTGGGTCATTACGCTGCGCTAGCGCGCAACCGACTGAGCCACGGAGGCCCTGAATATATATTTAAACATTTACCTTTAAACACAGAGACGTGAAGTCAAGAGTTTTGTAATTTGCAGTAATTAATACAAACGAAGGGCATACACACAATGGAATATCCTCCTTGTGTTATTATGCTTACATGTACATGTAAGTAAATCCTGAAGTCACCACAGCAGGATACTTAATATTCCAACTGGCTGTTGGTGCGTAACAGTAGTTTAAAGCCGTTTTTAAGCCCCAAAAACAAAGCTGAGCATTTTTTTGGTACTTTTTTTCTTACTATTGGGACATATCATATACTACATATTAAGAAATAAAAACTAAGCAATTCATGTATCCGCTGAAGAATTAAACTCAACCATGCTTATTATTGGAGTGCACCACGTCTCATCCTCTTTCAACATGAAGAACCCAGTTAAATACTAGTACGATGCCAATCACAATGGTTTATGCAGAGTAAACAGCATTTGTGAAAATCTTAGCCCCCATGACAGTGTTCGTACACCTGTAAAATATCAGTTTTTCAGATGCCAAATTACATTTTCCAGGCTACTTTGAATAAATATACCAAAGTTTATATTCAAGCTTAAATGTAGAATGACCTTATAAAGTGAACATTCCCATTAATACTCATCACTGCGATGCTGGGAAATAACTTCACCTCAAGAATGTCCACATACACTAGAGAATAGCTCAGGTTGGTCCAATAATCTGTTGATAGATCAGTCTGCAGATGCAGGCCGATTCTTAATTTCAAGGCTTTTCCGAGCCCAACCACAAAAAAAACCTCTTTTCCCAGGCTTTTCAAGTTACTTTTAATTTCCTGGCTTTAGATGGTTTTTAAAGTCCTGTGAACCCTGAAAATACAATTAAAATCTGTCTGCTGTGTTGTATGTTTTGGTTGCAAGACAAACTACACAACTGCGTTGTATTAATCCAAAATGTAGCCCCGGGTAAGCTAACACACTTTGCCAGGTAGCCTCTTTGACAAATCCTGAGATGCAAAAACGTAATCTGGCCAAAAACAATCCGGATTCAAACACGACCAGAGTACTCAGAACTGGGGCTGTCAAGAATGTTTGGTCAGCCCCACCCATTACATTACGGTTGACTGCACTGCATACAGAGAGCATACCTTGGGATCACGCATATTCTTATGGATTTCTTAGAACCCTACTATTCAATGAATTCTGCTTTTATCAGTCATTATTTCAGCCATCATGAATCACAACACATTATATGACAAATCCGGCATAATGAGAAGTCTACATTGCCTTTTTAGGCTCATGCGAGATAGGTTAAATGTTTGTCATTACTGGATAAAATTGAAGACTAAGGTGGACATCTTCTCAGAAGATGATATTCATAAGCTTTAGATTTTGGTTTAGTCCTTAAGGCAGACAGTAAATTAAGAAGCCTGATAAATGATTGACTGATCAGTGTTTAATTATATACCCAATGCCTGGTGGAAAAGGCCACCCTGTCATACATGTACATACCTGTGTAACACTGGTACATGTAGCTTGATTAGTACTGTAGATCACAGATCAAGCCAGGTGAACTCCTTCTAAACCATAACACCTGACACCTGTATTACTGTATTCAAAAGACAATGATTACCAGCAGTTTCAATCATCTCCAGTTTTTAATGTACCACTTACGTTTTACGAAAGCCCAAATAATGCCTATTCAGACTTAATGTGTGTTCAATATGTAGGAAACCTGTGATTTGGAAAGTTGCCAAGACTGGACAAAATGAAGTGTTAAATCAGATTTTTGGAAGAGAAGATAATTTCTTGATATTTGGTTGTTTGGGACAGGCTTTTACGGCAGAACTGACAAGATAGGTTTACTATGTGTCACATTCTCTGAAAGTTGCTTTTAGTACTGTCTGTTCACTCATAGCAACAGTAAATGTTGGTAATCAGAGAAGGAAAAAAAAAAGATTTACAAAAAAAGGAAATGTCGCCAACATTTATGCTGGGGGTCTCTAGGCCCAACAGCAAGGCACAGCTAATGCCCTACTGTGACAAGACTTGCCTTCAAGTCAAGAGCCAGAGTCTACGGACGGACTGTCACGTCTTCACAAGGCCACAAAATCTGCACCAAAATAACCAGGCCAATACATTAAACTTAGAACATGAATCCCTTTTGTTAAAACGAAATGGAATTATCACTTGGCTCTGAACTGAACAACATGTTACAGGTACTTGTGAAATGAAAATGGTTAATACTATGATGATTCTAGTTTTAGGAGAGTGTGAACGTGCAGAAAACTACACATATTGTGATGAATACACTGTCACCAACTTATGTTGGGGGCAAACGTGCCCAACAGCAAATCTGTGTTTTTCTGCTGTGACAAATTGTCCAGAACAATCATTCTGCATGATAGTGTGGGAAGAATAGATCATTCTGCATGATAGTGTGGGAAGAATAGATAATGATGATCATCACCAACACAATGTTGGGGGCATGTAGCCCAACAACAAGCATCAGCTTGCTGTGATGTTTTTCACTTGCCTGTTTTGGGTAGAGAGCCCATCAATACAAGCCACATGTGGTACTTTGAATCAAAAAAAGACAATCAGAATCCTACCTTAAATTCTGAAGAGATGGAATAGCCACTCTACTTTGTGCGAAAATGTTGAAACAAAAAAGCAACAGAAACAGAGAATTGACAAGCTTAATATAAAACATGACCAGAACAGTTATTTGAGCAGCTGGCATCATTACATCCCATTGAGGCTTCCAAGCATTTCTTTAATTACCTATTTGTGAAGTATTCTACAAACCTCAACATCGCATTTCAAAATCATTCCATACAAAGCCAAACAAAAGTAAAATGTTGACATTCTGTTTTATTCATACAACAACTTGATCTGTACAAACCTGAACCTTTGTGTCTCACCATAAACTTTCACCACTTTGGCATAAAAAACACCACAGGTTAACAATGTACAACAGAATCCCCAATTGTTACAAATCTCCCCAAATCTGCAACTTTTAAAAAATGACTTACCGCATTCAGAAGATGGTGAATGAACTTGGTACATGTATGTTACTTTTAATTCAATCTTACCTTAGCAGTGTGCTTCTTAAAAACAGACAAAATCGAGCTATACACATAATCATTACATATACCGTTATGAATGAAGAGACAAATCCTGTCGTGATGAAATGTGTAAAATTTAAAATGACAAGTCGATGGAATTCATTTTTAGTGTATGTACCTATGTACATATATATATATACATATGCAACTGCAACAACTAAACTGATCCACCTGCATACAATGACTTCTGATTTAATACCGTCCACCCTGGGGCAGAGGAGGTCTAGGCATGCCCTGCTGGAACTGCATGCCAAACTGTGGCGGACCAGGCATACCCATTGGCCGCATGTTACCCATCACAGGTCCTGAGTAAAACAGAAGACAAACATCAAAAACATTTCACACGGAAAAGACTCGGAAATTACACCAACATGACAAACTCACTGCCTGACATTTCACTACCTCTTACGACTGAACCTCCACGTCAATTCCTTGATGATCTTTTCAGCAGGTAAATGTATAATATAGCAATATATATGTTTAACAATCTAATATTGGTACATCCTGTATGCTCGTCACTACACTGACCTATGGCAGCAAAATCTGAATTATTCCTTTCGTGGAAGATGGATGCCGCCAATTGTGTTCATTTGCCGCGTCTTTCAATACCAGATGTTTCAACCTGCAGACGGTAATGGGTTTCCCTGGTTTTCTCCTACCTTAATGTTGGCCACCATCGTAAAAGTGAAATACTGACTACGACATACTCACCACCAATCAAATAAATAAATAAAAAAATTACAATTTGTGTAAGATTAGCAATAGCTGTGTGATTTAAAGTTATTGTTCCACAAGTATTTCTTATTCCCACTCTCAAGCTCTCGAATAGCACATTTTATAAACCCTGCAGCGATTAACCTAATCACAGAGATATATTGATCTCAATATTAATCGGTTAAATCTGCTATTTTTCATCCTATATTTCATTTATTTATTCATTGGTGTTTTACATTGTACTTATATGACCGCTGCCAGCATTATGGCAGGAGGAAATTGGGCAGAGCCCTGAGGATACCCACAGCTATTAATAGGTTGATGGCAGGCCCTTACGAAGTATGACCGGAAGTCATGCTAACCACTTGCAAAATATTAAGAAGTCAGGAAAGCATACAAATTGCGATAATCTTGCACAGTTTTTCTTATGTTCACTCTTAAGGTGAACTACAGATGACTATTACCAGATCTGTTAGTCACACAATGAAATCCATCAAAATATACCTGGTGCCATCATGTTTGGAGCAATCATTGTTGTAGGGGTCCCACTTTGAACATGCCCACCAAAGTTTTTGTATTTTGGTAATGTTGCCCTCAATTCCTCCTACAAGACAGAAAATAAGCACACTCATGATTTCCATCCAAAAAACAAAACTAAATGATTCACCCAATTTCATTCAGTACAATGTGTATTTTAAACTCTGAAACACCTTGAAACTGCCTGTATGGTCAAAGTTACAAAAGAATCAGAACTTACCAACGAAATATCTTCTTCAGGGTGCATGAGTTTAGAGACCAAACCTGAGCTGGATTCTGGCTTTTTGACTGTTGGGGCCCCTGTTATTGTAGCACTGGAGGAGGTGATAGAACCTGCTGTTGAGGAGTAAGCTGGGAAAGTTGGTTTCACAGGACCAATCCCTGCTCCAGCTATGCTGGTGGGTTTAAAGTCTGGACCAACTGCTGTGGAGGGCTGGGACTGTTGAAAAAGAACAAGGAAATTTCAGTAAGAACTTTTAACACCTCATGACAATATCCAATGGTCTTAGGTTTCACTGTTCAGTATGACCAAATTTGAAGAATATCAGTTTACTTAAAGGAGAAGAAAACTTAAACACTTGACACTATAGGCTGAAAAGAGCACATTTTTTTTCTGGTGGTGCCCCTGAATAATTTTGTGATTTTTCCTCACTAGACATGTAAAGCCTGAAAATGGCAAAGCTGGCATAAATCGCTGAGTTAATTGTGTCCTCCATCTTTACAACCCTGTAATTTATGTTGGAGGTGCGTTGCCTCTCAGCCAATGAGAGTTGTTAAAACTGCCGACTTATTCGTGTAAACTTGGAACCTACGTCCAACATTCCGGTTTCTCGATTGTCAGCGGAAAACGAACTGTACTGTTTGCTACCTTTTGGGAAGAAGAGTTCTACTGGAAATGTACGAACTGCACTTCGGCGGTTTCTGATGGCAATTCTCCTCCTAACACAGAAGATTTCAGGACTAGTTCTTAGGCAAAATGGGGTCGCCCACAGCAGATTTTGGCACTGACTTTATTTATAATTTATCAACTTGAGGTACACATTGGAATTTTTTTATGGCATGCACCTGTGAGGAAATACTCTTTTCAACGGTATGTGTTTGATATTTACATTTTCTTCTCCTTTAAGAGTGAATCAGATATCTGGATATCATATCTACCTGTCACAGAGCAAAATGGTAAATGGCAATGATTGATTTCATTATGAACAGCTGTTGCTGTCAAATTGTTGTCGTAAAAGAGAAATGTGACCAAATCAGTTGTGACCTGAGACATAATGGTGCAGGGAACTATGATGTGACAAGGTTTATGATTTATTCAAGGCGAAACCACCACTGAAGAGTATAAAATCATAGGACAGGTTATAACACACGATATACTTGTAACCGTTCTGATATAGAGGTGTGGTGGGATGAGATATCAAGATAACTAGAATAGTACCTGAGCAGCAGACGGGAATAAGGGTTTATTTGGGCCACTGTGCATTGTAGTGGGCTGGGAGACTGGCATCATCGGGCGTGGTGGCATGTGCATCCCAGGCGGGGGACGGTTTCCCGGCATGCTACAAGACAAAACACTTACTAGCATCTGGCTGTCTAAGCAGGCTCAATTCAGAATAGGAGCAAAGGTAAATTCAAAAAGTCTTTAATAAAAAGTTGTTGCAGAACAACTATATCATCATATAGAACATACTCAGTACTCACCCCATTGGTCCCATTGGGCGCATTGGGCCTGTGAAGAGAAAAAAATACTTAGGTCAACCCTTTATTTAGCTCGGTTGCATTCAGCAGTTCTGTTTGCAGACATTTTATTGTGTTCAGACTACAATGTATCTACATTCATATAACATTGGTGGACATGTTTCAACTTCTATATAGAATAATCATTATATTTATTAGATTGGTGTTTGCTCAAGACATTTTCACTTACTATATATGACTTTCTGACTTAACCCCGCAGCTGAGGCCACGGGACTCACAGTCCCAACAAGCCAGCAAGGATTTACAAGGCAGGGCTCCTATTTCACCAGGACTGTAATTCTCAAATAGTTTTGTGAATCAAACTTATTTGAATGTTTATGGATTCTCATAAAGAAAGAGTAAAAATAAATATTTTACTGAAAAGGAAGAATGGTGGTAAGAAATGTCTAATTTTGAATTTAAGGACATATAAGTGATCAGCAAGGTCTTTATGTCTAAAAAATTACTGTATTTCACCTTAATTTATTTATTTGATTGGTGTTTTACGCCATACTCAAGAATATTTCTCTATTTGCGACGGCAGCCAGCATTATGGCGGGAGAAAACAGGGCAGAACCAAGAAGAAACCCACGACCATCCGAAGTTTGCTGTCAGGCCTTCCCATGTACAGCCAGAGAGATGCCAGCATGAGCTGGACTTAACTCACAGCGACCGCATTGGTGAGAGGCTCCTGGGTCATTACGCTGCGCTAGCGGGCTAACCAACTGAGCCAAGGAAGCCCCATATTTCACCTCAAGTAATTTTCAAGAGACGCATTTTGCTTGTTTCTGACTGGTTATCCACTTTTTTGTGAAGTTTGATAAATTTCTTACTAAAAAAAACTTTAATGTTGGCATCAAAAGTATCATTTTACGTCCTCCAGATGCTTCTGAAAGAGCATTTTCACTTACAAAACTTTAGGTGAAATTCATTATTTCTAATACAGCTTACATTCTAATTCCCAAAATATTTTTGTAAATCAAAGTTATGGGAATGTTTATTTGCATTGAGAACAGGGATTACTTAATGAATATAAGGGATAATACACAATTGGATTCCCATGTTTTTCCAGTTTCCGAAAAATGAGCTCTGTGAGGCACCCTTCAGAAGATTTATTCTTGACAGGTTTTAATGCAAAGATGGAAGAAGAATCTAGAGTAATTTATTACACGTATACTTACCCATTGGTGGCATTGGGCCCATGGGACCTCTTGGCCCCATTGGGTCCCATTGGCATGTGACCCATTGGACCAGGTCCAGGAGGTGGCATTGGGGGCATACCTTGGGGCCCAACTGGGGGCATATTAAAGGCATTTGGTGGCATTGGGGGCATGCCATTGGGAAACACTGGACTTGGCCCTGGCATTGGGTTGGAGGTTTCCTCTTCCTCATCAGAATCAGCCTGCCCAGGTTGCCTTCGCTGACCATCTGGAACAAATTTACATACATATTATGTAGTAAACATAATACTAAGTTCAATGTGCCTGAGCAGAAGGTTTCCTTAACACCTATATGAAATGCACTCAGAAGAAGGTTAGCACTTCACAATGGATATAATCAGTAAATCAGATATTCCCCATTGCTTTAGTCATCATTGTGCCAGCAAAAAAAATATACTGAGAAGTGAGTGAGTGGAGTGGCTAATACATCAATTTTGATTTAACACTCGGGCAAAGCTACAATGACTATAATTTAAAAACAAATACCAAGGCTTATGAGAAAGCCAATATTTAACAATAAATGCTGTTGATCCGTCTAAAATTCATGACATATACAGAGGTGACAAAAGAGAGCAACAGCATGAAATATCATGGGGTTTTTTTGCGCATTTTCTCCATTTTTGGGGGTGGAAAAGACTTTAACATATTATTTTTGGTGTTCGTTGTGCAATCCAATATTGCTGAACCTTGTTTGCAATCTCAGGATTTAACTAGGTACAAAACAAAGGTTCAGTGGTATCGGATTATACAACAAACACTGCTGCTACTTTGTTAAACCCTTAATTACAGGATCACATATTGAATCATAATGAAGCTATAGGTGTTTGGCTGTATATTACTTTGTAGCTTTCATCTAATAACCAATCATAGTGATAGTCAATTTTAGGGAGGCTTTTTTTTCTTTATCATTCTTGATTTACTGTGACCTTCTTTATTTTCTACCTCAACTTCAAAGTTACCTGACTTATTTCGTTCATGATTCTTCAAATCTTCTTCTGGTATTCCTTCCATTCCATAAATCTCTATCTCAATATTGTTTCTACCGGGGATAGCATTTGGAACTTTGTCTACCTTTTCTTTATGAACCTACAAAGTAAAAATCACATTAACATCATGGAATGTGCTGAAGTCATAATTCCAAGTCATAAAACACATTTGTTTTCTGTAGGTTGTAAAAAAAAAAAAAAAACAGCAGAAGCAAAATCATGTTATATGTAAACTTAACTTCGCTTGGTACATTTATAATACAGAAACAGCTATAATGGCCTGTTAATCTTGTAATTATTCGATTTACATACCTGCATGCAATGTATGGAGAGTCCAGGGCCTGTGTATAATTTCTTGTGACATATGTGGCACTTAAAATGCTTTGCTTTTTGATGTTGTAGAAGGATTTTTTCATCGTCGAATTCCCGGTTACAATACTTATCAACAGTTAAGGAAACACATACAGTATATATATGATATTAAAAAAAAGTTACGATGACCAAGTTTGCCCATCATGAATACGTTATTTTACTGAATACCACCATAATATAAAAATGAAGGATGGGGGAGGGGACTTAAGAGATGGTGGATTATCAAAGATCATCACCATTGGGTTTGCTTTACTATAGCTTGAATAAATCATAAGGTTTAAAGCTATCATAATCTCTCTAGGCGACTTGAAAATGAAGTGAACCATGCAGTCTGCTCATGCCCATACAGGCATATATATATATATATATATCTATCTATATATCGCATTTTCGGTTTACATGCGACCACATGCAACATTTCACAACCTGTCACTTTGCAGGCTTTTGTCAATTTGTTTTCATTTTAAGTTCATATAATTTATTTATCTGACTAGTGTTCCACACCGTACTCAAAAATATTTCACTTATATAACAGTGGCCAGCAATATGGTGGGATGAAACCGAGCAAAGTCCGAGGGGAACCCATGACCATGCATAAGTGCATATTGTACTTTACTGATTACACTTCTACTTCACATTATAAGCTTCCAAGGCAACTTTTTTATCTACCTATGCATTTTGAGCATCACCATGGCATACTCAAGAAAGGTAGCGCAATATTGTTAGCTCATGTAAATTTCACAACATGATTGATATAACAAAAGTGAATTGAGCTCAAAACATCTAAAATGCCTCAGCTTAGGGATTCTGCTGACAAGGTACCTGATTTTGGCTAAATACAAATAAAATTAGCTCATTCTAACTCTCCTTACATAGATTTTTTTTTTTTTTTTTTTTTTGATTGGTGTTTTACGCCGTACTCAAGAATATTTCACTTATACGACGGCGGCCAGCATTATGGTGGGTGGAAACCGGGCAGAGCCCGGGGGAAACCCACGACCATCCGCAGGTTGCTGGCAGACCTTCCCACGTACGGCCGGAGAGGAAGCCAGCATGAGCTGGACTTGAACTCACAGCGACCGCATTGGTGAGAGACTCCTGGGTCATTACGCTGCGCTAGCGCTTTAACCGACTGAGCCACGGAGGCCCCTCCTTACATAGAGCTCAGGCATATTGATCTACAAGGAAAATTTCATAGAGCTTTAAACTCATAACCTTTCTCACTATATGTTTCACTTGGTATACACCAATTCCTTGAAAAATCATGGCAGATACTGTTATTGTCAAGGCTCCAATGACGCTAGTGTAAAAGTCCAGTTGTGAAATGTAACTCTGAAATCGAGCAAAGAAGTTATGAGAGTTATGGAGAAAAATGACCCCAAATGTGTCAGACTGACAGTAAGGAACATCTACTGCTGTTCACACGACCAATAAATCTTCCCTAGCATACACTGATGTCAGCCAATATTTCTACAAATTAACTAACCTCATCTTATGTTGGCCTGACCCAAAATAGTCCTTGGCAAAAACACATATTGAAAAAAAGTACATTTTTTGGGTCTACCCTACTGCGACCACCACCTTAAAAACTCACTAAATGCAATGAAACAGGCTTGGGAACTGATTATTTTTTCATGAACAGTCATGCTTGCCAAGGACCATTTTGGTTCAGGGTCTCACAACAGCTTGGTTAATTACAGACCATATGATTTAGGCCAATTTATGCAAAGGAAGATCTAATGCCCGTGTGAAGGGCGGTAAATGTTCTTTACCATTAGTCAGACACATTTGGGGCTGTTTCTGTGTATATCTTTCGCAACTGCGTTCTCGATTTCAGAGTTACGTTCCGTAACCTAGAGACAGTTTAATTATGTGGGGAAGAGCCTACAAGGACAGAACGGTCAACTTCACAATTCTGAGATCCCTTTATATATCAGTAAACCTGATAAACAGTGTAGCTGTTCTGTGACGAAATGTTGTTGTTGTTCTTCTTCTTTCTGAACATTGGCTGAGGCCAAAACGATTTCGCAACAACTCGACTAACAAAGCCCATAAACAAAAAGGATATCAACACCAAGGTTTCATCTGCTTCTTCTTTTTTCTACCCATCGTCGTGGTTACAGCGTACCCTGATGGTCCTGTTAATCAAGGAAATAGAACAAAATAACGTAGCAAGAAGATACGCCTTCCGGCGACAAAAGGGCGAGGTATGATGATGACGTCACGGCTAGCCTAAATTGCCCGGATGTGTCTTAAACTCCTCACAAGTGTCCGTATCCGGCTTGCTGATTATGTAAGTTCATGATTATTGCCGAAGCTTAATAAGTATTCATTGTCAGGAACTAGCCTACCTTTTCCTCAACTTTAACAACACTTAAGCAAATATTGTGATTTCCACACGTACTTTTGTTTTTGTTATCTCCCCTGGTTTGTCCGTCACAACATATCCAGAGGGGCTGCAGAGTTTTGTAACCTTCGTAAGCCTGGGTTTATTGAAAGAGTTGAAAGCCTTGGCTGGATAAATGTCATTAGGTAAGAATTCTTGAAAGATCACCAGCAGATAAACAGCTGAGCCACTGTGTGTTAAGGCTCGTATGTTAAATTTTATTCCCGTCAAACCAGGCCAATTGCATGGTCAAGGTAAACTCTTTTTAACTGACCTAGCAGCCTAGTGATACCGATGCTGCCCGCTGTTGTGATTGACTGTGCATTTTTTCAACTTTAAAAAAGTGACATCTCAATTCAAGATGTCATAACGACAATCGTACGGAAAAAATTGATATATAATGTAATCCGAGAATGGGTAGAAATCAGGAAACAAAATAATAATTAAAAAATAACTGTTAATGAGGTCATAGGGGGATTGTATACAGGCCCTACCTCCCTGATGAGATCGATGTTCAGATTTATTATTAGATACCTCTGTATGTATTATTAATATGAGATTAAAAAATACTAAGAAATGGCACATTAATTTGAGTAATACTGGTATGAAATTTAAGTCACCAGATAATGAGGTTGGTTTTGTGCATATTTTCTGCCAACAGCCTTAACGAGCTGTCAGAGCTTTGTCATTTAGCTAAGTGTTAAAAAGCTACAAGAGGTACAACACCACATACTAAATTTCTCCACATAATGCATACGGTTATGAAAACAGGTTGTCAAAGAACCCCAGATTTAGTTTTTCATTTTCTAGATGACTTAAATGAACACATTGACTTTCAACACAGACTTTCGTTTACATTCCTGAAAACTGGATCCCATGCAAGATAACAAATCTCTGAACACGGACATCAACTATTTATATTGTATACGACTAGGGTCAGGCTATTTGAAATACCAGCAATAACAGTTACCATCGCAGATGAATTGAGACACAGGGAAATGAATGATGTTTACCCGAGAAGCAGCCAAAGGCAAAAATTTACCATAGGTAAAAATTATTTTGAAAAAATATGAAATGTTATGATAAACAAATGAAATTTAACATACCATAAGGTTATATACATGTAGCTACTGCTTATACCAGTCCGTAATACCAGTAAGTCTGGAAATGCTTGAACAGAGGTTAATTTCATGGTGTGAGAAACTGAGGGTGTGGTCAGAGATGTCAGTGTGATAAATCAAAACTGTTTTGTTGTTCACCATTGGTTCAAATTGATATATTTCCTTCTGTATAGTATTCATCTGAAAATGAAAATGGTTTGGATACCATTCCCTAGGTTATATAGGCAAACTAGACTTAGGTTGGCCATCTATGATGTCATCCATTGAGCCGTTGAGCTGGCTGGTTGGAGATAGGTTAGAGCAATAAATCTATTGTTTTGGGTGAAGTCATTATTACCTTTCTCACGTTTATAATCTTTATATTTAGGACCAGTAGCTAAATCTGGATACTCAAAAATCTTGATCATTTAAACGCCATTCCGCATCTATATTCTGTCCTAGTCCTATCCGATATTACTGTGTTTTATGGTACTCGGGGCTTTTCCTTAAGGCTGTCGTAACAATGCGCCGGTCAAAAGCACCAAGACAACATATGGCATCTTTGTGGGACATTATGTTGATTAGGCCAGCGTAAGAAATTGACCCTTTTGAGAAATAGACCCTCTTGAGAAACAGACACCTGTCATGTGTTGAGTCCGAACTATTGAATAGAGAGTAATATTATATTGGATTAATCCTTTGGTGTCATGCCTCCTAGCTTTTGTTCGATCACATTCGTTCTGGGCGGTTAAGCATAGCTGTACCTTACAATTTATGTAGGAGTACATCACAGCCCTCCGCCATGAATGAGTGACAACCCTCCTCCAAATTAACAAGGGCTATGAAACCATGCATGCAGAAGCTCCATCAGTCTGTCACAAATGACAACCATGTCATGATACACTGTATTTACATTATGGTTACAGTGAACAATTCATTCAACCAGGTAAGGGAACAGAACTTTGGTATGTGACAAGGCAGCCAGGGTTCCAGCTGCCATTCAACATTCTCGCAAAATTAGCAAATATTTTATCATGCAAGCTGTATTACTGAACATGTTAAATTAATTTTTAAGACCACACACTATTCTGATTGTGACAATATGCGAAAACAGAAACTGCTGACACAAAAGAACTATTCAACCAATATGTGAAAATATTGGAATAAATTTAGGTTGAAAAATTCCCCACCTTTAGCACAGTTCTTTTGAATTAAGAAGAAAGTCCTCTCCAGAATAAGGCTGACACCGAAGAACCATTCATCAGGTTTGACATAGAATAACTACTCATCCAGTGTAACATAGAAGACCCCTTCATCCGTTATAAGAGAAAAAACATTCATCCAGTGTGACATAGACGAACCATTCATCCAGTGTAACATAGAGGAACCCTTTATCCATTATAACAGAAAAGAACATTCAACCAGTATAACACAGTAGAGCCATTCATTCTGTCCTACTAGGAATAGTCGCAACTACTCTGATGATTGCTCAAGCTAACAGATCAGTTTTCCATCTTTTAGTTTAGCCAGAGCATTTCTATGTATAGCTGTTCTCCACTTTTATCAGAAACACTAGGACTCACATAGGGCTGACACAAAAAAGCCATTCATCCATTGTGACTTGGGAGACCATTTCTCTGCACTACTGAGCTGACAAAAAAAGATCCACTCATCCAATCTAACTCGGGAGAACATTTTTCTGGACTACTGGGCTGACACAAAAGAACCATTCATTCAGGGAAACCATTCCTCTTCAACATAGGGCTGACACAGAAGAACCACTCATCCAACCTGACTAGGGAGACCATTTCTCTGCACTACTGAGCTGAAACAAAAGAACCATTCATCCAGTCTGACTAGGGAGACGATTTCTCTCTACTACTGAGCTGACACGAAAGAACCATTCATCCATTCTGACTAGGGAGAACATTTCTCTGGACTGTTGGGCTGACACAAAAAAAACATTCATCCAGTCTGACAAGGGTGCCCATTCCTCTTCACCATAGGACTGACAAAAGAACCATTCATCCAGGCTGACTGGGGAAAACATTCATCTGCACAATAGAGCTGACACAGAAGAACCATTCATCTAGGGAGATCATTCTTCTTCACCATAGGGCTGACACAGAAGAACCATTCATCCAGGATGACTAGGGAGAACATTCATCTGCACTATAGAGCCGACACAGGAGAAGCATTCATCCAGGGAGACAATTCCTCTTCACCACAGGACTGACACAGAAGAACCATTCTGGAAAGAAAAAAAACACATTAAGTCATGTGTCCAATCTGGCAACTGAAAACAACTCCATTAAGCAAAACCAAACTATAGATTATATTCTTTCAGAACTATTTTCGTTCAGTCCTGACAGGGGAGATTATTATGCTACATCCAAAACAACAAATAGGTGGGAATGAAAGAACAACACAATAATTCATTCAGTTAGAAGAAACAAAAAGAAAAAATGCATTCCCAAACTGAATCAGTACAACTACTCATCCAGTTAGACATGTGGGCTGGCTTTTCAGTTTTTTACAGTTAGATATGGGATTGAATGGTACATGTAGTCAATCTGTTTCCTATTTCAGATTTGGTGTGGGGGCCTTCATGATCTAGCATGCCTAGTTGATACCAATGAACCAGAAGCCTCTCTGCCGGGTGAGCGTTGTGATCACTTTGAGTTCAAGTCCAAGATCATTACTGGCTTCCTCTCTGGTTATATGTGGGAAGGTCTGCCAGCAACCTATGGATGGTCATTGGAACCCCCTAGGCTTTGCTCAGTTTCCTCTCATCACAGTGCTGTCTGCTGTCATATAAGTGAAATATTCTTGAGCACATTTCATAAGCTGCTCTTCTATAGTGTATGTATGTAATAATACATGGCTGGTTACAGTGTGTATGTGTTGTCTGTTATGAATGGGTTGGACTTACATTAGTTCTCCTTTTGTCAGCTTTAGTAAGTTTTTGTGAGTGATACTCCTCTAATGTCATTGTGGTTGTGTTGTTCAGAAGTCATGGTATTATCCATCTTCCCAATGCCAAGGCATATAATGTGGATTTATGCCATACACAGCTGTTTTGGCAATCAAACTTGACAGTGGTGCTGGAGTGTAGATGTTATGAAGATGGGGAGTGCTAATCTGGTTTGTTTTATGATAGATTGGTTGATTTTGAAATGATTTGGAATGGTAGGTTGAGTTATATGTGTTATTACACTTATCCTCAAGGTACTAAAGAGCCTTTAATGTTTGCAGAAGTTTGAGTTAAAATGGCATTTATACATTCATGCATACATACCATGTAAACTGGTTTGAAGAAACATGTTCATTAGATAATTATATGTTTACCTGAATACAGCTAAAGTTCAATCATAGAAACTGACCTTTTCCCTGTTAAGACGGTATTGAATGGGATATATTACAGTGTATACCTTACACTTCCTTATTACTAAACACGCCAACTGTTCTGATAAAGGGCCAGATTTATAAAAAAAATCGCTGATTTCATTGGATGTGTGTGCTGTCTCTGTCACCCTTTTCCATATTGTTCTCATCATGCATATATATATATATATATATACTTTTGAGATATTTCTATGAACAGGTCCTTTCAGCTATATTTATATGGTTATATGCATACAGTGTAAGTAATGTTAAGACTTTTTACATCTACATGTATATATCATTTATGTGCAAGTGACCAAAAGTAACAACTTGCTTGTTTGTGTAGGTAACAGTAAGATTTCATAAGTATGATACTCTCAATTAATCAAGTCCAAAGAGGACATGATGGAAAAATTACATGTACATATATACATGTAACTCTGAATTGTGGAGGAAAATTGTAGTTACAGTGTAATATACAATCACGGTTGTAATGTGCACTAGCTGGCAATATTTACAGAACTTTTGTCAGTCAGCACGCCCAGCTCCACTTAATTGCTTGTATCAGCTGCATTCAGGTGAACTATACATGTAAGATTCTGTATTAGATTCCCCCGGCAAAATCATTGAGGAAGTTCGAAGTTTATGTATAGATCAGCACTTCCTTGAATTGTCTGACCCCTGGCTGTTCCAGTTTTTTTCAAAGCCTCTGGCCTATTTCGCCTTGCACAAAATGTTCCAGCTGATGAGGTGTGTTTGCAGATATGTAGGTACATGTATTACAATGTTACCGTGGCCAAGTACCATACAACAGCACCCTGTCACTCCCACCCAAATGTAGATGTGACCTTCTTAAAAGTGAACTTGACTGATGCAGTATGAAGATGTAGTTTATGAATTATCAGCTCGGGGTAACATTATTGTAGTAATTTTATGTGGGTTATATATATATATCAGTAACACTGCAGGTTCAGTAACAGTGATTGGATCACCAGAAAAGTTGCTTATTGTGTTAATTTGCAGTTGTTGTTGGTCAGATGGATGAGTGTTTTGAGCCAAGGACACATACACAAATTCAAAAGGTTTTAAATTTAGGAATGATACGTGTACAACAGGTTAAAGACAAAATCTCACATTAATCTAGGACAGCTTCGTTATCCTGGACTCCGTGCCATTTTGTTTGTGTCAGATAAGTTACTAGGTCATATGAATTACCTTTCTGACCATAATCAGTGGAAAAATTTGTCTAACTTGTCTGCGAGTAATCTGCAGATATAGCCAGGATATTTCGGCAGTGGAAATGTTCTTCCCTATACTCACGATACTGGCGGACATATCCCTAATGTGTCCTTAGCTTACATACATGTACATAGTAACTATAACTATAACATCAACGATACAACTGAACAACTTCTTTCTTGAAAATAGGTTATAATATACCAAAATATCATATCACAAATAATGAATCATCTCCTACAGTCTCTTACATGAGAGTTGATACTATACTGTACTAAGTTTCCTTTTCCTACCCTTGACACTGCTTTGTAACGTAACACTTTATGGGAATGTTCTACTGAAAAGAAGGCTATAAAGGAGGATATTTTCATGGAATTATGAATACAATACTAATTCTGTCAGGTGTGAACTTCCTGCTAGCATACAGTAAGTGTTAGAGAGTACAAGTATAACTGCTATGACTGTACATATATATAATTATCACACTAAGAAATAATATCTTTATTTTACACTGAACATAATTCATTTAATTTACATTGAAATTATTCATGACCATGGATGTCACATAACACACATTCTGCTCAGTTGGTTAGCGTGCTAGCACAGCGTAATGACCCAGGAGCCTCTCACCAATGTAGTCGGTTGCTGTGAGTTCAAGTCCAGCTCATGCTGGCTTCCTCTCCGGCCATATGTAGGAAGGTCTGTCAGCAACCTGCAGATGCTCGTGGGTTTTCCCTGAAGCTCTGCCCGGTTTCCTCCCACCATAATGCTGGCCGCTGTCGTATAAGTGAAATATTCTTGAGTACGGCATAAAGCACCTATCAAATAAATAAATAAAATAAAACCAGGGAGACAGATTGTCAATCTATATTGTCAAACCAAGAAGAATGGTTCCAATTCCACACGAACATTCCTACCAGAGTGAACCGGAGATAAACAGCTTTTTTATTCTAAAAGGTGAGGTGTACCTACAGGGGTGAACTTACTGACTGGTCAGCACATTTTTATTGCATTAAGTTTTCATTGACTTTATTATGCCCAGCCTGTGTGTAATCTGTACTTTAAATGTCAACATATCTCTTCCTTCAGATTTTGATTGGATTTTTATGAAACGTCATGTGAGGATATGCATGTGTTGCAAGTATTTGTATTGCACAGTATCAATTATTTCCAGGGTTATTGCCCTTCAAACATAGAATGGGGAGTCCTTGTCAAGACGTACTGTACGTCTTCCAGTACAAATATACATGTAACTGCTGTTGATTATCATGAAATTTTTGAGACATAGCAGTGAACAGGTAAGGATGTGCATGTACTGTTTGAGTTGAGTAGCATCAATTGCTTTCAGAGTTATTGTCCTTTAAACATAAATTTTGGACCTGTACTTAGTGAATGTTTGTTAGGGTTGGTCTCTCAGTTTTGATGTGTAGCGTGTTCATATATAGCTGATGGCTCTTTCCATAGGCTTTTTCTGTTTCCTGTTGAGACACCAGCATGGTGCCTTATATATAGGTGTATATATAATAATAACTGTTCTTTTTTAAGCAAACAACACTTGGTTATGTATATTAATTAATTCTCGATTTTGCATGATATTAATGTAGGATTTTGATATTTTCAGCCAGTCTAATCCAAATGGATGTTGCCCCCAAGGCATATGCTACTGTCTGAAATGTTTTCTGTTTGGCTGACAGGACTTACAGAATCTCATTATACCAATATTCACTGACATTTAGTTTATTTCATCATTTGCTGACAAATCTTTTGTACTGTTGAAAAAGAATTCTGAACATTGTTGGACATTCTGAGGTCAGTTCACAGTGCCTCAATCATCTCATTTTATGACTGCAAAAAATGTACACATACATACATGTAGTATCCTGTTTTCTATAATGATTAAGAGATTTTCTGCAATTCAGGGAGTTGGTATGAATTTGCTAGACAGGACATCACATGTATGATGTATAATCTGATGTACTGTTACCGGTGTACCGTGAATAAAGATACAGCAGGCAGTGGTGAGGATAGATTAATGTTGTACCGTTAACATGTGAATACCGGGTATACAGCATATAACAGTGAAGAGATGTGCACATAATAGTGAGGATAGATTATTGGTGTGCTGTTAGTCTGTGAATACTGGGTATACAGCATATTACAGTGAAGAGATGTGTAGATAACAGAGAATAGATTACTGGTGTACTGTTAGTTTGTGAATACCGGGTATACAGCATATAACAAGGAAGATGTGTGTAGATAACAGAGAAGATAGATTACTGGTGTATTGTTAGTCTGTGAATGCCGGATATACAGCATATAACAGTGAACAGATGTGTACATAACAGAGAAGATAGATTACTGGTGTATTGTTAGTCTGTGAATACCGAGTATACAGCATATAACAGTGAAGAGATGTGTACATAAGAGTGAGGATAGATTAGTGGTGTACCATTAGTCTGTGAATGGTGGGTATACAGCATATAACAGTGAAGAGATGTACACAAGACAGTGAGATTAGATTACTCGTGTACTGTTAGTCTGTGAATACCAGGTATACAGCATATAACAGTAAAAAGATGTGCATATAACAGTGAGAATAGATTACTGGTGTACTGTTAGTCTGTGAACACTGGGTATACAGCATATAACAGTGAAGAGATATGTCGATAACAGAGGATAGATTACTGGTGTATTGTTAGTCTGTGAATACCGGGTATACAGCATATAACAGTGAAGAGATGTGTACATAACAGAGAAGATAGATTACTGGTGTATTGTTAGTCTGTGAATACCGGGTATACAGCATATAACAGTGAAGAGATGTGTACATAACAGAGACGATAGATTACTGGTGTACTGTTAGTTTGTGAATACTGGGTATACAGCATATAACAGGGAAGAGATGTGAACGTAATAGTGAGGATAGATTATTGGTGTGCTGTTAGTCTGTGAATACTGGGTATACAGCATATTACAGTGAAGAGATGTGTACATAACAGAGAAGATAGATTACTGGTGTATTGTTAGTCTGTGAATACCGGGTATACAGCATATAACAGTGAAGAGATGTGTACATAACAGAGACGATAGATTACTGGTGTACTGTTAGTTTGTGAATACTGGGTATACAGCATATAACAGGGAAGAGATGTGAACGTAATAGTGAGGATAGATTATTGGTGTACCATTAGTCTGTGAATACCGGGTATACAGCATATAACAGGGAAGAGATGTGCATATAACAGTGAGAATAGATTATTGGTGTGCTGTTAGTCTGTGAATACTGGGTATACAGCATATTACAGTGAAGAGATGTGTAGATAACAGAGAATAGATTATTGGTGTGCTGTTAGTCTGTCAATACCGAGTATATAGCATATAATAGTGAAGAGATGTGCACATAACAGTGAGGACAGATTACTGGTATACCATTAGTCTGTGAATACTGGGTATACAGCATATAACAGGGAAGAGATGTGAACGTAATAGTGAGGATAGATTATTGGTGTACCGTTAGTCTGTGAATACCGAGTATATAGCATATAACAGTGAAGAAATGTGTACATAGTAGTGAGGATAGATTATTGGTGTACTCTTAGTCTGTGAATACCAGATATACAGCACATAACAGTGAAGAAATGAGCACATAACAGAGAAGATAGATTACCGGTGTACCTTGACTGTGAATGGAGATACTGTATAGCACATTATGGTGACAGTGATGTTTCCTTGATTGAACCTCTTAGTGCTGAGCACCAAGGAAGACAGTAGCAAGTACTAGTTTTAAAGTCTTAGATATGACCCAACCCGAGATTGATCCCAAGGTGTGTCGACTTTGAGGCAGTCACTCTAACCTATAGACCACTGAATTGTGCGGTCAGTATTGTGTGCTCTATGCTGAATACTGTTATGTTTAGTTTGTGTTTGTCCAAATTTGAGAAAATCTTAAAGGCTTAAGGTCTGACAAAGAATGTAAATGATTTAATGTGAGTTGTTTGTATCAAGTGACATTGGGTATGTCGCAAGTCTCCATTGGAGACTCCTGCTGATCAAGCCCTGCTTCCCGTGACTGAAAGCTTTCATTGCCATATCGATATTAAAACAATTACAAGGTGTCAATTAACATCTACTCACACCTAGCCTGGGTGAAACGAAACTGGCAGATTTAACTCATAGTAGGCCTTTTTTCATTAATAAATGAAAGTACCTACATATACATGCTTGCCTATGATTAGAGAAATGTTAGCAGGATACATAGATGCTGGCAACTTCCTGACAGCTTTAATCTGAAGCTATGAGTAACTTTTACGTATATCTTATATGGTTAGAGCAAAAATACTTCGGTTGCTCAACATTCATTGGGTAAAGTTATTATCAGTTGAAATCTGATCGTCTTGTCTTTGTGGCATTGATTTTGTGTTTGACAGCTCCTTCGCGATTAGATAAAAAATCAGGCAGTATATTAACAACTTGTAAATCCATATAAATGTTAAAAATTTCTGTCAGCGAATGCTGTTTCTTTGATTCACCTCTATCACCTGTAGAGGTTAAAGAATTGCCTGCTGCACGCCTGCTGTGATCAAGCTTACCGCCAGCCAGGGGTCACATTACCATTATAGTATTTTGTTCGGTTGAATATTGCCATATATTACGGTAGTCACACTAAGAAACCTGCATAGACAAGTACAAATACCTCTGTGCTGAGATTAAAGCAACTGTCATTTGAGTGGATGATCGTGAGGAGAGACGTACCATTTTTTGTGATAAGAGGTAGGCCCACAGAAAACGTGTAGTGATGATGATTGATATGTTAGCCTGTCAAACAAGGTGTCGTGATGAAAACGGTGATGTTCCAGTTGTTTGTGAATAGAGGTACTTGTGTAATATTACAACATTTGTACCAATGTAATATAGTCTTTGAATAGAGGCGTAGTATGATGATAAGGATGGTGATATTTTAGATACAACTGTGCCAGCCGTGTCTGAAAATGGGTACACTCATTTGTAGAATGATGGTTGATTACAGGTGAGATGTTCTGGTAGTTCCGCTAAACAGAATGGTCTGATTTTTACAGTTCATGTGTGACAGTCTGTACTAGTCAGTAGTAATCAGATCATGTGTATAGTGTAATAATTAATGTATTGTCATGTTTCATTGCTCTGATTTCTCAGTACGGAGTGCTAGTCGAGGGTATGAACAATTACCATTTCTGAAGTCTTTGGTATGACCTGACGTGAATTTGAACCCAGTTCACTCTACTTTAGGGCAGGTATTCTAAATATTTGGCCACCAAAGGCGTTCACATCATTAATTTACTACATGTGACTCAATATAAAACAGGCTCAAATGTAACAAACAAATTTTTCACTGTTCTTGTTGTGCAAAAGATCAGTTAAGAGAACTTGCAAATCTTCTTTGCACTCTGAGTAGTCTAGTGATAATTAGTCAGTTAGTGGTATTTAGTTTACAGGCATATATTCTATATGCAACAAGTTGTCAGCTGTTATAACAAACAAACTTACAACAAACAAGCACTCTTTCATGTTTATGTGGTATTGTTAGGCATATTTGCCCTTCCCGAACATCACTTTTTAAGAGCATTATAAGAAAGACGAGGTGTATATTAGAGCTACAATGAGAATTAAATGTTTGCTGTCCTTGTTTTCCAGTTTTAGAGTGGACACGCTGCATTTATACATCCAAAGTGAGAGTTAAAACCCGAGTATCAACAGGAACAGGTCAAGATGGCATACAAACTTGGTGAGAAGGTCACTGTGGGCAGGATCACTGAGGAAAACTGGGAAGATGTCCTGCGACAGAATTACATGGTACTAACAAGAATCCGGCCTGGTTACATTGTGGATATTCTCTTCCAGGAGCGTGTGTTAAATGAAGAAGACAGAGATGAAATCAGGTGTTTAACAACACCAAGGAAGCAAGCAGGTATGTGCAAGTCTTCATTAAAGTTGTGGGGGGGGGGGCTCCATGGCTCAGTTGGTTAGCGCACTAGCGCAGCGTAATGACCCAGGAGTCTCTCACCAATGCGGTCGTTGTGAGTTCAAGTCCAGCTCATGCTGGCTTCCTCTCCATACGTGGGAAGGTTCCACCAGCAACCTGCGGATGGTCGTACGGATGCTGGCCGCCGTCCTATAAGTGAAATATTCTTGAGTACGGCGTAAAACACCAATCAAATAAATAAATAAAAAAATCATTATAGTTGACTGGGGCTCCACAGCAAGCAGTGGATGGTTGAGAGTTTCCACTGGGTTTTGTCTGGTTCCCTTCCACCATGATGCTGGATGCCAATGTATAAGTGAAATATTCTTGAGTACAGCATAAAACACCAAGCAACAAATAAATAAATAAAATCATTTCAGCTGATACAATTATTTGTGCTATGAATGTATTCTGTTTGTCTAGTATCTAATATGGGTGTGAGTGGGTTGTGTGACACTTGTCTGTCATTCTCTAATACACCCAAGGTGTGTTTCCAAACCCGCATTTGGACTGGGTATTTGTCGGTTTTCTCACTGTTCGTGGGGCATTGGTGACCATAAGTGTTTGAGGGTTGTAACAACGGCTGGTGGTTTCGCCCATACATTGCAGTTTCCTTGACTCATAAAAATCCACCCAATAACAAAAAATTCTTGACTATCAAATAAACTCCTTACTTTCTATCTCACTCTATACAAATTGAAGTACCTCATGCAAGTCTAGTAAACCATGTAAATGTGCTTTTGTATAAACTTCCTCAAATGTCTTGAACACTTTTTGTTGTAATAAGCGTCATTTTGAGAAAATTTACAATGCCAAATGCTCACTTTACCTGGTCTGTTGCTATGACAGTTTTGTACCGATATCGTTGAAATAGTAAATATTCCTTGCCTTAAACTGGATTGTGTTGGATTCCCTCCATAACTAAAACAACTTCGTTTGTAGAATCAGAGGCATCTATCAGCCCCCAACCCCACAACTACCATTCCCTTGAATTTGTTTCTAAGATATACTTCGCAATCTTCTTGTCACCCTCTATATTTTATGTCACCAGCCAAAACCTGGTGATTGCATTAGATTGAGATAATCATTCAGTTAATCACAACATAATTTGATTAGACCATGTTGAATATGTGTTGTACATGTAGATAAATTAACCTACTTAAAAATGTATTAATGAGATGAAAAAACACTAAGTTGGTTGTAAAAATAAATTTTTGTTTTGTATTTTAGTTCGTCTCCTGGATTTATTGCCATCCAAGGGATATAAAAGTTTCCTGTCATTCTTGAAAATGTTGGAGAATGAATACCCAGACATTTACCAAACCGTGACTGGAAAAGAAGCTGTCAAGAAACCAGGTATGTGTAAAACTGTACAACATTTATCATTGATGATGTTAAATTCTGCATGTTTTGTGGTACTGTAGTGATAGTTTTGGTACAGACAAGAAAGTGCCCATGTTCTTTGTACCAATGCATGTATGGCATATACATGCATTTAAGCCATGTGGCAACAAAGTGATTGAACTGACATTTTCATTTTGTCGGCTTAAGTAGATTTATCAGCACTTGACAACAAAATAAAATATACATCAGTGTAACAAAATATTGCTAGACCTCATATTGGATAAAAAATCTGGACAAATGTAAAACTGATGGTCATATGCTCAGAAACTGAAGGTACAAAAGTTTTGATAGCTTTTACAAGCACTAGTTTTTTTAATTCAGCTGTCTAATGACCTTGATAATTGATCATTTGTTTGATATGTGAACCTAATGTTGATCAAAATTATGAGAGTTTGGAACTCTTGTTGCAGGCAGCGAAATTTGGCCTGCCGGCAATCGGTTACGTCTTTTCCGCTCATTCGGTTACGCCACGTATGTTTATCAACCCGATCGGTTACGCTAATTGTTTACGTGGTTTATGTTTCAGGCATCATTCTGGATCATTAATAAAAGTATTCAGCTCAATGTTATGTTTGTTTTTCTTTTCTATATCTAGCAGCTCATACCGTAAGGTTGGTGAACAAAAGAAAGAGAAATTTTACACTCACACGGTGTTTCAACGTTGTGTGTTGCCTGGTTGGTACTTGACTCCTGTGGCACATTTTTACGTGAAATTCCGTTATACAGGCTTATATGTTTGCAATATGCCCAGTCCAACATTAAGTACTTCCAGTAAGTGTCATTACGGTATTGGGGAGCGAGTTTGGTATCCCTGATTACTGATAATTAACGCAGTTTCCAACGCACGTGGTGTGAGTCTTACCACAGTGATATATATATATATATATACTCGCTACAGGGCCGGGAGAGACCTTGACGTCACAGGCCTATGCGTCACAGGCCTGTGCTCTAAATCAGAACGCAGCCGGTGAGGTCCCGTAAGGGTTCCATCAATCTGTACGGTAGACTCGACTAATTTGGGCTCGAGTAGCAGTTAAACTACATGTACATGAAAAGGTAACCTTGTTTTATTTACTTGCGTGATCGTGAAAAGATAAGTCAAAATAAATAATTTGAGTATTATCTCAAAGCCTGTAAAGCATATATGAATGATTACATTTCCATGTGACCAGCACAGGCAGCTGGCTGTGGCTGAAATCGATGTTTCTATTTTTAGACGCGTTGCCATACTGGCCGCGTTGTGATTATGAAAGCTGTTCAGTCCAGTTTATCTGTAGTTACCTAATGCACACTGACTCTAAGGACGTTCTCGTTGGACAGTTGGCCTAACCGATTTTCCGGTTAGCCAAATTGAACCGCACGTAACCGTTGCGCGACCGACGGTTTCGTTCGCGCCAAATTTCGCTGCCTGTTGTTGTGATGGTTTTCCAAGAGGAAAATTAAGCTTAAGTTTAAATCGTTTAGATGTTAAAGCCAGTTTCTTCTCCTGATTATATATTAATTGGACATCCTAGGTTATAACCGTTTGGATCGTTGGTCAAGTTTCCTTGAACACATGCCAGAAGTGTTTTCAAAGCTAAGATCAGAAATGAAGAATTCCAAAACACTGGCAGATTCCTTACACCAACTTCAGCAAAGTGTTGAGTTGATGAAACAAGAGAAAGCTGATCTAGAGGTGAGTGTTTTTACCTTGTAAATGGTATCTATATTTAGTATACTTCATTATCAGCATTTGTATAATAAAATTTTATAAGATGTACAAGTTGTTAAGTTGTTGTTGTTTTTGCACTGTGTTTATCTGCAGTTCCTGGCATAAATTTTGCCTATTTAATGATTTCCTGTATTCTAATAGGTTGTTATTTCCTGTGCCATAACTGCTTCAAATGCTGTCTGATTTTGACAAAATTTTGTGATCCCTCTGATCAAGTTTGAAAAGCAGCCAGATCTATGCATAAGCTGTGCATATTTAATGATTTCCTTGATTCTTATTGGTCATATATTGTCAGAGTTCGATAAAATTGAGCATGCAAATAAGCTCATTTTATGTAACATCAGATAAAATACAAAATCTAGCCGGATCCCTACATAAGTTTTGCATGTATATAATGGGCTCTGATTCCCATTGGGTTATGTGTTATATATCTGCTTAATTGGATTTTTCTTATTTCAGTAAACTTTTGTGCAGGTCCGTTTTGTAGGTGCAGGTGAAGTTTAAAATCTGGCTTGATCAAAGTTTTATATATTTAGCATGGACCAGTATATCAGAATCTTGTTATTCCCTCTTAAGAGGAAGGGAATGTTTCCAGCTATTTCAGGTCATGTTTTGTAATTTACTCATATTTTGAAACTAATTACATGTATATGGCAAACTAATGAAAATGACAGGTTACCTGTAGATTGAGTATGTTTAAACAGTATGTCTGTTATCGTCTGAATATACTTAAATATGCATAAATAATATGCTGTATGATTGTTAAAAGCAGGATTAGGAAGTAGTGGAAGGAGCATTGATACTCACAATTTTTGATTGCATTCATGGACAGAGGAATGTTCATAAATACAACTGCACATATTCTGTGTGCAGAAAGACACCTTAATACTGAAATATATTTACACATTGAACATGCACTACAGTACATTAGGCACTTCATTTTGTGCAATCTGTATCTGCACTTCATGTATGTTTGATTACTTTTCCTGTACATGTAATTGGATTTCTTTCACGTGATTGGATTTCCTGCACGTGATTAGATTTCTTGTACATGTGATTTGGATTTCTTGCACGTGATTGGATTTCTTGTAGATGTGATTGGATTTCTTGTACATGTGATTGCATTTCTTGTGCATGTGATTGCCTTTCTTTTACATGTGATTGGATTTCATGTAGATGTTACTGCATTTGTGTATTTAGTTGATTAATGTTTTACACTGAACTGAGGATTATGGCACTTCTGTGTCAGGAAGTGGCTTTATTGTGGGAGCATCTGATTGCATATCTGCTACATGCAGTTGCATTTCTGATACATGTGATTGCATTTTGTTTATACGCGATTACATTTCTTATATTTTGTATTACAGAGAGATCTGGAAATGTCAAGATTGGAATTGATAGAGCTCCCTCAGCTCCGGCGGGATTTTGATGTCCTTTATTCTGAAAATGAAAAGTTAAGAAATGAAAACCGTAAGTTTGATAACTGTATCACCTTGACAAGGTTGTTATTAAATACTAAGAATTTTTATCTGCTGTACCCTTGATGTACACAATGCCAGTCTCATCTACCATATTCTCCTTAATAGATTCTCCATATTCAGGCCACAATTGTAAAGGCTACAGCTTTTTTACCTTTTGCGTCAGTGGTTCTGCCTACGTGGAAACCATCTTGAATTTTGTTGACACTGATTTGTACACAATGTTCTTCATTCCATACATCTACAAATTTTCTTCAAAATTTCCAACAGCAATGTACCTTAGATCTGGTAGCGTATTACAGAAGTTGAGAGCCTTTGATAGCATCCTTGATATTCCCACAGTTCCACTGTCTCCGGGCCTTTGTGGTAAAGTCAATGCTGATGTTGCCGTCAAGATTATAGGAGATAATTTACTGTCTACTCCGAGGTGGGGAACTTACTTGTCAAAAGGCAGACTGTGATTTGCTCCCAAATTTGTGTTTTCCGTGGTTTACAGTTTTCCTTGGGTCTATGAGTTACATACACAGAATATGTGACTATGTCTCCCATGCAATATATATGTACCCCATAACTAACAGAATGTGTATCTGTGTGTGTGGAAGGATGATTGGGGAAGTGGGGGGGTGATCATTTGTGTTTCGTAAATACTTATCACAGCGTTCAGTTTACTTAACCTACACAAGGGAGATATAATTTAAGATAATGTGTTGTGTGAGGATTTCATTGTCTACAAGCTTGTCAGTTCATTGATGGAATTGCTGTTGAAGTGAAGGACAGCATATGTAGTAAAGGTTAGAACAAAGAATTGGACATCTATAATTGTTCAACAAAACGAAGTCAACACTATTGAAGATTGGAAGATGATAAATTTAATAAATTGTTTAACTGGTGTTGTGTTGTTGTATCTCCTAAGGCTTCTTTCCACCTAAATGTCAGCCTGATCACTGATTGATTACTCCTTTGTGTTTGCTGCAGATGACCGTACGAAGGAGACACTGGCCTGTATTCATGAGAGAGATCGCGCAGAAAGAAAATGTCGAGAACTTCAAGGGGATGTAGCGAAATACAAAAGTGAACTAGGAAAACTTCGTGGTGAACTTGAAATACTCAGGAATGCAGTTGAAATGGTTACAAGTGAGGAAACAACTGACAATAACATAGCCTTAGTTCCAGTCAGTGAGCAAACCTCAACCTAGAGGAAAAACTCACAAACTCACAATGTAAATGACTTCAAATTTTGCCCATGACTATGAGGCACATTTTGCCTGATTCTGAGAGTTATATTGGCCTGCGAAAGTTGTTTTAATGTTGGTTTGGGAAGAAGGAAGGAGGAAATCCTTCTGGAAAACATTTAAACACCCAAATTATTATTCTAGGACGGTTATATATCTCCCAAAGACATTGCACTTTTTGGATGAAATTTAAGACCGTTTACCATATTACTAGCAATGTGACTGCATGGCAATTGCTGTATTTTCCTTTACAAATAATTATTTTATTTCTTTGTGTGGTGGTCCTCTTTGTAGGATTTTTTTGTACAGCAAAATATTATGATTTATATTTATTTGGTTTTAATGTTTCAGTGGAAAGAGACAAAGAAAAACGAAGAACGAGAAACCAGGAGAGAATAACCGGACAAGTTTCAATTGATGAAGTAAGATTATTTTGCTTATTATAACATATTTTACCCTGTGAAGTTTAAATAATAATCGTTAATTTAATGGTCATATTCATTGTTTTGTTCAGGCTGGGAACGGGGAAATACATGGCTTATATTTTCCCGTCATTTATGAAAACCCGTAGTCTGCAATTGTGTTTATAATACAATGTTTATTTGTCTATTGTGGCCCTGTGGTTTTTCTAATTGTTACACTTTGTGGTTCTTGTTTTCTACTTTTCATGTGTGTGAAGTTGTTGGTAAACACTTCATTGCCCCATATGCAGCAGCATGTGTTCTGTCTAATTGGAACTCACTGTTGGTAGATCCTCGATGCTCACATGGCCTTGTGCACTATCTAATGTTCAGTGAAAGCCACTTGTCTTCCATCCATTCTAAGTGCTTGTATGTTTATCAAATGGGGCAAAACTTGTCAGTAACTTGCCATATGTATTACATGCTCAGTCAAAAAGGTTACTGTGCATTACTATTCATCATAGTCGACCTCGGAATAAATTACGTGTTATATGAAACACAGAGACCACCACGTGATACATTTGCCACCTGGTGAGTATTTAATGACTGCAGGCTCAGACATGCCAGTTTTGTGTGTCATTGAGCAACTTGAGTTATTGGAAACATTCATCACCCATTCAGTCAGCGGCCAAAACTGACATTAAATGACCATAACCAGGTGGTTGGTATGCTTGCCGCAGGGGGTTATGACATGGATGCATTGTTGGAGAAACTTCATAGCAGGGGCCGCCTAATGCCGGAAAATTTTTCAGGATGAAGGGGATCTTCCACGCTCTGGACATTGATGGGTAATGACACCTGTGCAGGATCGGTGGATTTGTTTGACACACCTCAGAAACAGACCTGAAAGAGGTGTAGAAACCACTCTAATCATTTCCGACCATGGTGGTCACATTAACGCCACAACAACAACACAGTTGTATGGCAATTACTTGAGAGAAATTTACAAAGGTGTTCAGCATTGTTGTTTGTTGACTTACATTAAATAATGCTTGAGATCATTTTTGTTAAATAAAGAATGAGAATCATGGCATTTTGGGGAATGCCTTACATTGCCCACTGTCCAAAAAAAAAAAAAAAATGATGAAGGGAAATAAATCAAGGTAGAGTTACACCTGTAAATGAAGTTACCTCCTTTGAAAAATTATAACTTTTCCACTTAATAAACTAAACTATTGTTTTTGGATCCGAAGTAAAATAAATGTTTCAGAATATGTGCCGTTACACAAATGTGTATGCTGTCTGGTTTTCTCCTTTCAGACTGTGTTACACCAATGTACTCGTTATAATTTTGCATTTAAATAAACTGAATTTACAAATCAATTTAGTAACAATTTTTTCTGATAGAGGAAATTACATTTTTCTAGGATCCCACATATAGGTTGAAAACAAGACTGATTTTCTTTTTCCAAAAACAAAAACATGCTGCCAAACATTGATTCATTATTTTTAGGGCAATTGTGATAGGGTCACATTTAAACAGGACAATGCTTGTCTCCATACGGCTTGGGTGACAAAAGCATTTATGGATGCAAATGACTTTCATGTAGATTGTTGACCTGCTAATTCACCTGATGTAGCAACTGTAGAGCACATTTGGATGTGAAGTAGATCGATGCTTGAGACGTTAGCTATGGAAGCCTCAAACGTTGATGCAGTGGGTAAAGCCTAACCAGGATCTGGATGGGGACTGTGCAAGCATTCCTCGGTAGCCTGGTGACTTCAGTGAGATGAGGATGTACTGAAACCATTGACATTTGTGATGGAAACACCAGTTACTGAGCTGGCCAACCTTCATTTTGACCCTTCCTCCATCAGTGACTGTGAAAACATGTTAGCGACGTGACTTGAATATTTTTTTTGTCTGCTCATTGACAATAGGTTGTTCTTTGTCCATGAAGAGAAAAAAAGACAGTATGTGTTTGAAAATGGAGGAACAATATATTTATATCTATGCACAGTTACTTTGTTGAGTGAGTATATATATATATATATATATATATATATATCTATGTACCTGAACAGAATTGGTGGTTGCTGGGGACTTTAGTTTCCTCTACACCATTGCATATTAAGTAAAAAATTTGTGAACATGGCATTGAAAAACATTGTTTTGAAAATAAATACATGGGTGTGTTGTGATTTATGTGTGAGCTACATGTAGCACTAAAAAATCCACGAATGGAATAAACCTAAATCTGAAATCTACCTTTATATTTTGTCCAGTCTTTATGTCTTTATGATTTTCCTGTTTCTCAAGGGTTTCATATGTTACTCTGACTTCAGCAGGAAAGATGACAAGGATAAGCCACATTTTCCACAGATTAGATGATCGAGTCGAGTTGCATACTGTCGCAGAGATTTTATTAGTTGTGTTTCTTCCAGGGTTACAAAGAGAGCGTGGACAAGAGCCTTACCGATAGTGTCCGTCTACAGCTAGAGCATGAGATAGATATTCTACGAGAGTCAGAAAGAGAACTTCAAGACGAAATTCATAATGTGGCTCAAGAATTGTTGAAAACCCGCACCAACCTTCATCAGGTGGAGGAAGAACTGAGAAGGGTGAGGTGGAAGAAAATATTTGGCGAAGTTTGTCATATAAACACAGGTTATGGATAGACACCTTTCAAATGAAAATATCCCCCCCCCTCCCCCAACAAACATTATCCAAAAGTACTTTCATTTATTTATTTATTTATTTACTTTTGAGGCACTGAGTAAAATGTAGTCTGATGTTTGAATTGTGTGGTGGGCCTTTTGGACTAATTTAGGATTATGACGATACATTTTCTATTCGGAAATACTAGTACCCTATTTAATGTCGGAATACTTGTAGTTTATTTTGTGCATGGATAAATGTTACACTAGTACTGTAATTGACTGAAAAATTTCATCCAATTGCCAAAATAAAAGTACAGCAATTTAGTTTCCAATTATTGGCATCCAACATCATCATGATGGTCCACAAAGCATAAATTAATATTCAAGCATTTAACTGCATTTTATTCAGTCCAGAGGAGGAAAAAGTAGAGAAAAAAAAGTTCTACAAAAAGTAGAAAAAAATGTGATGTTTTGGATATTGTTTTCAATGGCCTTTTCACTTTTACTTTTAACTACATACATGTACATTTATATACTTCTGGTGAAGTTATTCACTGTGCGTGTGGCTGTATTGGCATGTAATAACAAGAAACATTCTTCTTGTGAACGGGAAGTATGATAGAGTCTGTGAGCAAACCATCATCTGTGTTTCTTTAATATAACACTGCAAATGTAGATGGAAATCATTTCAACAGAATTACCACATGAACCTAAAAGCAAAATAGAACAAGGGAGCTAATTGCTGATAGGTATAGTAAAAGAGAAATCTTGACATACATGTAGCACGGGTTGCGACTCTACATTGTATATGGTAAACTGTTTCAAAAATATCCACACTGTTCATTGATTTGATTTCATTTATTACACTTACAAATTACATATCAGATATAAAGTCTAGATGTTTTAGGTTACTAACAAACATCATTCATTGTTTTTTATTTATTTGATTGGTGTTTTACGCCGTACTCAAGAATATTTCACTTATACCATGGCGGTCAGCATTATAGTGGGTGGATACTGGGCACAGCCCGGGGGAAACCCACGACCATCCGCAGGTTGTTGGCAGACCTTCCCACGTACCATTCATTGTTAATTTTGAAGTATAAAATAATTAAACGTGCATGGAGTCACATGATTGTGAATTACCGGTAACTTTGCCAATCATACATATCTTTGATTGATTATTTCAGGAGTCTGTCTACCAGAGGAGCAATATTTTTTGCTTTCATATGTTTTGATTATGTTGAGAATCACACATTGTGTTGACTTAGTGCATTGTTTAGAAATCAAACTGGGTGGAAAGGAGGATCTTCGAGGGCTATCCACCACATACCCAAGTTGGAGCTGATTTTGTGGAACAAAGATTGCATATTATGTGCTTTTTCCTCTTACTAAAATAAATGTTATTCTCATGAAAGTAAATTCCAATGATTGTGCTTTTATTTTCTTAGGCAATTGCTGAACGAGAGAAAAGTCAACAAGCTCTTGGAAACTCAGAAGAAAACTATGAAAATATAAAGATACGCTGCAATGATATATGGCATCAAGTGGACGAGCTGCGTCAAGAGAAAGATAAAGTAACTGAATTATTTGAAATATCTGCTTCGCATCAACATATGTTATGTATGAAAGAAAAGGAAAGAAAAACTGTTACCTGTGGCTTTTATCCTTTTGGATCGAATAGGCAAAAATGTAATGTAGGAAAAACATTTGAAAGAATAAAATAATTACTAAATTTGAAGTAGCTGTAGTTTGTTATTTTACTGCCATTCATGTGTTTCTAAATGTGTGACCTGTTGTGTTTTCTGTTGCTTCTAGGCAATGGAGAGCCAGCATTTTTACCTGAACATGTATAATAAGGTGAGTTTGGAGCGTGACCGTCTGAGTTCTCAGTTGAAGAAGTTAGAGAGTCAGTATGATGACACCAAGAAACAGCTGGACAAATTGAAACAGGACATGAGGAGTTCACTGGTGAGTCCCCTTCTAACCCTAGAGCTACTCTTCATTTGGTACTTGGCACTCTTTGTTGCCTAAGATGAATTTATGTTAATTCTTCTGTTGCATGTGATGAATTGTGCTTATGTGAATTATTATTTTTTCAGCAATCTTCAAATGATAGTGTGGACTTTAATGACACTGTTCATCAGTGGATAAATCGCCTTGAAGAGAAGAGATTATTTGGGGCCTGTACTGGTACTTCATCCAGTGAAGTAAGTCATACAGCTTGTTTATACCCCTATTTCACTGATGAGTATTGTCGCAGTCAGGAATGTAGTCCATGTTTTTATCCATGAGTTCATTACCATATACATACTTTAAAATTAGTATAATTTCTATAATTATCGACAGTTTTTTTGCAGTAGGGGATTTAAGAAATAATGATCCTGCTATAACAGATTTACACTCAGGTAAATTGTTGAGGTATGTTGTACCTTTGACCTAACATTTTGTAACCTCAAGCCCCATAGTAAGAACATTATTTTATAATATAACCCTTCTCAAAACATATAATGATCAAGTAAAGTAAACATTTTCATACCTGTACAAAGCAGCACTGGAAGATCCCAACAAACTTATTCTAAATTGCCCGTGAAATACAATGTCACACATCAGGTGAAAACCTTGCTTCTAAACAAGAAACCGCTTAGGTGGCCTCATCCTTCAAAATAAGGAGACCTGGGATCAAACCTGGGTCTGGTCATATCAAAGATTTTAAAAATGGTACTTGTTGCTGCTTTGCTGGGTATTCAGTTGTAAGAGGTTTTCAATGTGGGAAGAATAAAGTTTAGGGCTCAAAAAGCTGATGTGGGACACCTGGCATGTTGCATATATCTGTTGAATTTTGTCAACAAGGACAACATCCTATTTGATAAGTAGACTCGTCAGTTCCATTTTTGTAATGAAACAAGCATTTTGTACACATTTAAGGATGTCTAACATTAGGCTTATATTCTTTGATGGCCTCTTTTTTTAGCACTGAAAGATAATAGAATAATGAACATACTTCCCTCACAATCTTCTATGTTGAGTCGTTAACGCTATCTGTCGGCTGAAATGGCCTATCTGCTAATGACATTTTGATTAAGTTGTAAGAGTATGTTCATCCATATACTGCATGCGGTAAATGACCTAAAGTTTTGCCTTGGGCTCGGAAACTGTATCCCAGGATTCATTGCGTTGGTTGTGGATGTTACTGACTGAGCACTGAGAGAGCATCAGGTGATGGTGAGAGGATCATACTGACAGTTCAAGAATGTAATAAGCAAGCTCATCAGGTGGAGAAAGAACTGAAGAACTTATGGTTCACTGAGCAGTTAGTCTATGCTACAGTTCATGTTTTCCTCACATTTAATCATAATAATTATAGTACATGCACTTCGCAACAAGTTGATTGTTTTATTATCGTTATTTTGTGATAAATAGTAATTTGGGAGAAAACCCTGTGGAGATTACATACAACTTCCCAGTACCTGTACGCACGTGGAGTGCCATGTCAAATATCTGTTCTTAAACTGCAAGGGTCTTCGTACACAAAGCTGTAGAAAATTTAGCACACTGCAAATCCATACTTGGAAACTAGGCCCACCAGCAGATGAGATGAAGATGTCAAATTGCAATCAAAGCGACACCTACACACATATGTTTGCACCGCTTCAGTTAAACATTTCTTGTTCGTTCTGGCGTAATTTGAAAGACTGTCAGGTTAATTCCGCTCATATTTCGTAAACATGAATACTTAATTTATTTAATATTAAATGGAGTCCCCTCAGATGAACTTTTAGTCATACAGGTTGGTTTTTATCTACATGTAGAAACAAGCCACTTACAATCACAGGATTTGAAATTTCCACTTGTCTACCCATCGATAACGTGATTTTTGCTAGCGAAAGGCAAACCAATAATATTATCTGCCGCTGGCGACACGTAACTCATGTCTGGCCAAAACTGTATGCAGAAAACTTAAAACATTTTGTTTATAAAGCCAGTGATGGTGTTGTGTGAACTCCTAGTGTGATGATAACTCAAACAAAAAAGGGTAAAAGTAAATCCTGGTAATTTTCGGAAACCTCGCTTATTGTATGTTTTCTTTGTTTAATTGATGTCCCCAATATATTTAAATTAATTTATTTGATTGGTCTTTTACACCATACTTAAGAATATTTCACTTATACATCAATGGCCAGCATTATGGTGAAAGGAAACCGGGCAGAGCCGGGGGGAAACCCATGACCATCTGCAGGTTGCTGGCAGACTTTCTCATGTACGGGGGGAGGGGAAGCCAGCAAGAGCTGGACTTGATCTCATATCAGCAGCAGTGGTGAGAGGCTCATGGGTGTTCCTGATATAAGAAGAGGAGAAAAGGAACTCTTCTGCAATAGGAGGACAGTTCCGACAGCAAAGAAACAAAATATGCCTGTAGACTGACATACTAAATTGGAATTAGATGGACATGAGAAGCTAGGGATATATTTGGTCTAATCACTCTCTTCTGTCATCTTGCAGCCAACTCAGATTGTGTGAAAGTAAACGACAGTAACTCACGTGCGAAACTTTAGGTCATATACCATAATTGTGAATGTAGCTTTATTTAATATAACCTATAAATTACTGCAATGCATTTTGTACCTCGCTTGTTCACAGTGCAAGCAAATATATACGTGTAACTTATGTCATAGCCTGAGCATCAGTGTTGGCTTTCAATAAAATTGAAAGCAATGTTAAGGTTGATGTTAAAGGAAAAGGCCTCTAAAAATCGAAGTAGACATCACTAAATAGACCACTTAAAACAATGCATAAATATGCTTTCATTTATTTTTCAGACTTTCGTGAAAACAGTTAAAGGCACTCAAACATTAGAATTCTAAGATGGTCTTTATGGACCATACTATTAGAGGTTAGGAACTTGGACACTTGGACATACAACTCTAATCACGACACTGAATGTTGGAATAATTTTGTTTTACTCATGAGTAAACGATTACTGAAATAATGTTTCCAAAAATTGCTTCCTTTTGGTGAACATCAGGAAAAAATGGTGATTTGATGTCAGAGTTCCTAGGTACTGTCAGTATGGCTTATAAAGTCCACCGTAGTATTCATATATTTGGATGCCATTCAACACTCTCAAAAAATATGAAAAAAGAAATGAAAGTATTTTACACATAGTTTTCAGTTGTCTGTATGATGAACTTCACTTTAGTTTTTTTTGGCTTAAAGGGTGGTATCTTGAAAAGTATTGCATGTATTGTGCTTGCATAATGTGAGGGGGACTGTCCATCAAAACTGAAGCCATAGCCTCTTGAGTACAAGTATTAATCAGAATCAGTGTTATAGGTGGTATCCCCAAAAAGTACCGTGTGTATTGGGCTCATGATTTGTGTACGTGTGAAGCACCATAACACAATGGGGATGTCCTATTGTTGATGCCCTATGTGTATGTTAATTACTGTAAGTTATGAACTTCATGTCCACATCTCTTCTGTGGGTTACATGTAAAATACATGTTAATGTAAATGTTTGAAAACATGTAATTCGTATGTTGAACTGAAGTTTTGCATGTGTCTCCTATGGGAGAGGACTCTGCTAGCCTTGCTACCTTGCTACCAAATTTTTTTTGTTACATTGGAATTTTGTCTTGTTTCTCTAGGTATCCGAACTAAATGATGCATGCCCAGGTTTATCACCATCTCATGGTGTTGAAGGTACCCCTATTTAATTTACTCGTTCATTGTCATATGCTAGTTCATTTCATTACTTACTGGTGTCTGAAGAATGCAAAGATTTCTCCATTTTCAGTGTTTATAAGAACAAAAATTTACTTAACAAGGTCCTTTTTGGGCAAGAAGAAAAAGGGTTTCAAAGTAGATTTGTAGGTACATAATAAATAAATATAAACATCACTTAATCTCATGTACAAACAAAAGTTATTTTCTTATATGTTTGAAAACTTCGAACTTTTAGAAATCTCTATAGCTCTTGCCTTGCTATCAAACACATGTAATTCTACAGTAGCATTGCTTAATCGTTCCATCTTTTAAACAGGGAACAGAATGCTTTTGGGTGATTCAGGTTTTTCTGCATCTGCCACTAAGTATCCGACGCTGGGTAGAACAGACACTGTCAGTGCTGAAGCTGGAGACGCACCAGGAAATAAGTGTCTTGACCCTGACACGGAGGGGAGGGAAGTAGTAGACAGGTGGAAAAAGAGTATGTTCAGTCTTTCCCATCTGTATTGCATTATTGCTTTCATTAATTAAGTCCAACATATTCTGGTATGTCATTAGTATACTTGCATATACACTGAAATATTAACAAAATAATAAGTGACTTCCATCTGCTTAAGAGATTTTTTTTACCAACAAAGCAAGAAATGAGTAAATGTGACGATCATGATTATATATTCAGTCATGAGTGAAACGAGATTTTGAAATAGTTCTGTGTTTTTGGCAAACAGATTTTGATATCATCCTTGTTAGTATTAAACTGCTGTATTGACAAAATTAGGGATTGGTTTTCATTCTAGTGTGAAGTACATGTGTTATCATGTTGGACTTACAGGCCTCTATAAGACAAAATACATATGTATGGTATTACATCAAAATGGTATCACATCAAAATGGTATCCATGAACCTTCACACCTGTACATTACTGTTTTACTTCTCTTACCCATGTGTGTTCACATTTCACTTTTTAATGGGTAAATTGAAATTTAATCAATAGGTATGCAGATTTCTGGATTGGCAGTGGGAACTAAAACTTTGTGCAATTTTATTTATCAGTTAACTTCAACACCAGTGTGAAAGTATATTGGAGTTAATTGAGGAAGTCCAATCAAGAGGATACATGTAGATTCATTTATTAATAGATATGTTATCACATCTTTGAATTGTGTATTTGTAAGGATTAACATATATTTCAGGACACAATGACTATGTCTTGGTATCAAGGGAGGATAAAAAGGAAGGAAGATGGTAAATTGTTTGTTTTTTTCCGCTAATTTTTATGAAGTTTGATTGTCTGCAGGGTATAAAATATTAAAACGTATTATATATCTGATGCATGTTTCCATGGGTGGAACATTTTTCAAATTCTTCATGCTTAATACATTGATTAAAATCCATCATGTAATTGGCAAGTTTTGTCTTGACTTTCTCTCCATCTTGAAAGATATGGCTGAAATAGTGGCAAAGCAATGATCTTTCTTGTAAAAGAAAGTATACTTTGCATGAAGCTTGGTATTAGGATTAGCCTGTACTCTCTTTATATTTACATATATACATGTATATATATGCTTAAATGTGTTGGTCACCATCTTTGGACCAGATGGGAGTGGACCCAGCTGAGTGGTCAAGGTGCTTACTTTTCAATTGCTTGGACACAGATGACAGGGAATTTGTAGATTCCCCCACGGTCCTTTGTGGTGATATGCAATCAGTCATCATACTGGTGTGGCCATTTTCAGTGTTTAACTTTCAAAGGTTGTCTTTCAGCAGTATGGTATCTGCATGTTGCCGGTGGGAAAGTTTGCCAGTAACTTGCCAAAGGTGGGTGGTTTCTACCTTACCACCTTAGGATAAGTAAAAATTCAAATAAATCAAATAACTAAATTTGGATGTAATCTTAGAAGACATCTGTATTGCATGCTTGACAGTTTTGTGACTCTGCCGAAAGCTGGTTGTTCAGAAGTGGATTCTGACAGTGGGGTAAGTGCCTGTATCAAATCTTGATCAGATTAGTGTATATTGGTGATGTGTGAGATTGACTTTCAAAACCCTTATGGTTAAACAAAAACAGGTTACATGATAGCGAAAGAATATCAGATTGTGTTCATAAATTATATCTGTAAATTATATCTGCCTAAATGAATGTCATATCAGGAAGATTTTCCATGTCACATCAGGCAGATGAATTTGCTCTACCACAAGAAAACACAATATATATACACACACCTTATGACTCCTCATCATATGATGGAAAAATTGTTAAGTACGATGTTAAACCCCAAGCATACATACATACATACATACATACATACATACATACTTCTTTCACTCAGTTCTAAAAATTCAGTCTGTTGTCTCTCAGAAGTAGGTTAGCTTTTTGAATCTTAGTTAAAAAAAGCTTTACATTTGTTGGGTTAGTGAAGACGGAATACGTCACCATCTTCACAGCGTCTGAGTTCAAATTGTCTCTTTGTCTATAGAGACAACGAACTTTGGAACTTTGTGACATCACATGTTAAGATATAGGTTGTTGAGCTTGCTCTACAACAGCTTTGTGTGTAGCAGTTAACTGTCTGGATGTGAAGGCTTCTCCTTGAACATGCCTTTACAGTATGCTGCTCCAGCACCAGCACTCAGGGTCATTACCACAGTACCCCAGGTTGAAAGTTACCTCATTAGAAGTGCGCAACATTTTCTTGCATAATGAACCTATGATAGAATCACATAAATCTTTCTTGGTAAAAAAAGTAAATCAATGAATTTGAGGTGGGTTTCTAAGCAATTTTTCACATCTCTGTTTCATGTTGACATGGTAGGTGGCATATGACGTTGAAATTTGATTGCATCATCACCCAAATCTGGCAGAGATTTAGCAGATTATCACAAAGAGACAGCTTTTCATTCTTTCAATCATATTAAATGGGAATACAGCATATTTTTTAATCCTGTAAGGTGGTACTAGTGTGAAGCAGGACCTCGATCTATCATTATGTCCAAAAGTTATTGTTGAGCAATGTCTGCAATGTTACAATGTATCACTTTCTACTTTAACATCATTCTGTCATAATGATTGGCTGAAGAACTAATGTTTGACATCAATAAAGTGGCGTCAAGGTCGTACTGCCAGGCGTTAGACAGGTCCCCATAGAGGAGAATCTAAGACAATTGCATGTTTTTTTTCTTCAAGTTTCATATTTAAAAGCAGCAAATGTTTATTATTTAACAGGACAGGAGTGAGAGCAACAAATGTGAAGGTGAGCGTAGAGACTGTGTTCCATAGTCGTTACTACAACTCCAAGCAAGCTAAAATAACATGTAAACATATATCCTAATCAACTTTGACTATTTAAAATATCTGTAAACAAACCACATACAGATGCATTCAGACGTAGAGGATTAATATGGTCTATTTTGGGCACCCATACTTCACCAAGACTACATGTTCTTTGTCAACAAGCATTAATGTCGCCTGAACCTGAATCCTAAGGTGATGATGTTACATGAATAAACACTTGTTTTCCGGTAGTAGGTTAGTAGAGTTGTGAAAATGGACTTACATGCAGTCTATAATATACCTATAGTATGGGTGTACAATGTATGTCAATACCATGGCAGGAGTTTTACATGTATGTTTTATTCTGTTAAATTTCTATTTAGTTTTATCTCTCTCTCCCCACCTATACCATAAATGCTGGGAAGTTTGGCATGTTAATTGTTAAAGTTTGTGTGTAACATGTTGTTTTGTTAACTTTTGCTTGTTATTTGATCATTTTTGTTTTCATTGTTTTGTTTGCATTATGTATTTGGTTTGGAGTTTTATTGTGTTTTGTTTTGGTTTTGTTCTTGTGCTGATTGCTGTGGTAGGAAGCCTCGTTGATTTCTACATCAGGTAATTGTGAATCAGCTGACAACGTATATTCTGTCTTCTAATAGCAGAGTGTGTGTATCTTACTGTTATTTAACGCACAGTGTTCTAACATCATGCATTTTGCCCTGTGAAATTAGCCTGTCTGAACAGGATTACCATTCCACATGTCTTCTCTCCGTGCTCCCTGCAATTTCCTGTCCAGGTGTATTTGACAGTACGATTGACACACTCTTTACTGCCCACACAAAATTATGGGTTTAGGCCTGAAGTTTCTCCCCTCTGCCTAACATGGTTTACTATGTAGTTTCTGAAGCCTTTTTGTGTGAAAAGTATAAAATAATCAACTGTTTGGTAGTTATTTTAATGGCATACTCTTCTAACAGGATTTTAAGTTGGTTATGAATTGAACAGTTTGTGTAAGAGTTTGTCCCCCTTTGTGAGTCACATCATTCAGTGTAGATACTTAAAGTCAAGATCTGTTGTAGTAAAAACTAACTCACCTGTATCAGCTTCTCTGTGTTTTGAATGAATTTATGAATGAATGATTGATGGGGTTTAATACCATTTTGCTCTATAGAGAGATAAAACACGAACATCTTCTAGTAAGCAAGTGTTGTGTAATTTTTGTAAAATACTAGTACCTTACATTTGAGGCTCTTCTTGTAATACTTAACAAAACTCTTCACTGTCAGCTTGTACAGTATGTATTAGTTTAGCATTCCCACCTGCTTTTTCTAATACATGCACTACTACCAGTCATCTCCTCAGGGATTTGCAGTTTATATTGTGTCTTGTGTGTGATAAATGTTAAATTGTGGCTCATGCTGGCTTTCTCTCTGGCCGTACGTGGGAAGGACTACCAGCAACCTGCGGATTGTCGTGGGTTTCTCCCCGGGCTCTGTCCGGTTTCCTCCCACCATAATGCTGGCCGCCGTTGTATAAGTGAAATATTCTTGAGTACGGCGTAAAACACCAATCAAATAAATAAATAAATGAAGTGTTAAAGTGCTTTCCTTGTGTCTAATTTCTTTATGCTCAAAGCTACCACTTGTAATTGCTTGACAAATATCCACACTCTTTGCAGAGTGCTGCTGTTCTTATTGTCAAAATGGCAACAATATCTCTGTCACTTTTTCAAAAATGTTTACGACAATATTTTCCCATGTCCATCCATATACATGTCCAGGGTGTTTCTCCAATTATTAAACATGTGCTGTGTTACTTTTTAGCAATACATGGTTAGGCAACCTAATCGTCAGGGTTATAAATCTAATGATTTTGTCTGTGCCGTGGTCATTTTTAGTGGACACATAGATACAGATGTGAAGATATGTCAGGCCTTTCCATGGTCACCATATTGCTGATATGTACCCTATATTAGCTGTATTAATGGGAATATATTTGGTTGGGTGTATATTGGTTTCATCTCTGAAGTATTCTTGTAATTGTTCTTGTAATTCTTGTCTTTTAGCTGTTTGAACGATACCCTCTGTCTTGATATAGACATTTTATTGTATTTTATTTTAATTATTATATGTTTAGATGTGATCAGGACTATGATGGTATCACTGATGAGGAATTATCATACAAAGCTGGTGAAATTCTAAGGGTCACAGACATCAGTCCTGGGGATAGGAAAGATGCCTGGTTAGCTCACAAAGTCAACACCAGCACTGGCAGTCCATGTATACCCAAGGTGGAGGGCATAATCAAGAGTGGAATCAAACTTGACAGGTATTAACATGCTGCATGAGCTACCATTTCAAATGAAAAAAAATAAAAAACGAAGCATAAAACCACTAAAACTCCATTTAAAACTACTGGTGCTTAGGGTTGTTTTGAAGAATTTGTTGTTTTTTTTTTGGCTTAACTAGTGCTTGAATTCTGTAATGAGCTTTTGGACATTTTAGATAATCTTAAATGGCCCTGATTTGTACTTTTATTTGAATGTTTGGAAGAAGTGCTTTTGACGTTTATGTCAAGTACACAACCCACTCCAATTTACATTAGTACCCAGCAAAGGTTTGTGACCTCATTGACCCCAAGAATGGTCCATGAAGTCTCCCACAGAAATTAAAGAAGGACATTTTGTAGCTTGTGCCAAGCCTGATTTTCAGAAAGCCTTTGATACGATTAATCATCGATATCATCTTAGAAAAACTTAAACATTACAAACTTGAGAATACTGCTCTAAAACTCATGAAATCATGCCTTCTTGACTGAAAACAGTTCGTACGCCATGATGGTCACATGTCTGATCCTCTGCCTGTAGAATCTGGTGTGTCCCAGGGATCCATTCTAGGCCCCCTACTATTTATAATTTATGTAAATGACCTACTGTTATGCCCAACCATAGGTACAATTGACTTGTATGCTGACGACACCACTGTACATAACCATGGCACAAATTTAACGGAATTAGAGGCTGCTATGAATCAGGACATAGAACAGATCGAGAGGAGGTGTCACTACAATGTTTCTTAATACTGACTAGTCAACCACTCTATTATTAGGCACTGAACATAAATTATGTAAACAAGGCACTCGTATTAACATTACAGCAAGCAACTCAAATCTTAAATGCGTACAGACTAAGACAAACTTCTTGGTCTTCATATTAAACAAAGCTTTCACTGGAATTCCCACATTGATTCTGCCGGTGAAACTTGGTGTATTATACAGGAACAAACTCATACTGAAAAAAAATGCAAAAAGTCTTTATTACATTTTCTTCATTCTGCCACATATCAACTACTGATATATCTGATATGCATGATCTATGGATATGCCAGCAAGTACCAGATAGAAAGAATCTCGTTAACTTCAAAAAAGAGCAGCTAGATTAATATTAAATGCCCTTTATTTAACACCAGCTTCCAACCTTTTCAAGCAACTCAACTGACTCTGTATCCAAGACACAATTTCCCAGCAAACAGGAATCTACATGTATAAGATACTAAACGGAAAGTGCCCAATATACCAAAATACAGTATTTAAATCTTTCAACTCTGCAACTACAAAACATCTCCGATCAGCAACGAATGGTAGTCTCCAAGTGCCATTCCCCTCCTCAAAGTGAGTCAAACAAAGCCTTTCATACAATGGTCCAAAACTGTGGAACTCATTAGAGAGAGACCTAAAAGAGTCAAAATCTCCAAAAGCCTTCTGTAAAAAGTTTCATTTGACCATGCTTGAAAAACAAAATTTAAATGCTTAAAAACCCTTTTTATATCTTGATTAATATCTTGATTGTAATCTGTCCTTTGCTGATTATGTTCTTTTTGTATTGCTTTGTAATGGATAATTACTGAATATATGGCTACTTTAGATACCGTTATGTGTGCAAACTATTCATCTGGTCATTGTTAATATTTACTTGTAGATGTTGTGTTTGTAACTGACAGAGTAAATGTTCATCAGTTCTCACCCTCAGAAAATAAAATTATATACATATATATATATATATATATATATATAAAGCAGTAAGCTTAGTTTTACTATGTTTTTGCCTGATTGCAAAGGTACATGTGAGTGCATATTGAGGTATATATTTATTGTGTCAGTGTGTTTGCAGCAGTAACAGTATAAGGTATCTGCATGTCAAGAAAGGTATAAGAGGATTTGTGAAATTTTAACCCTGAGCCGCATCTTTGTCCCTACAGTATTTATCAAATAAGAAAAAATATTTTTGCACATATATAAAGCTGTTCTCCATGTGTTATTTTGGACAAGTAATTGTATGACAATATATCTACATATCTGTCTTTGCACATCAGGCACGTTTGTTTGACAGTATAGCTACACATCTGTCTTTGCACATCAGGCACGTTTGTTTGACAATATATCTACATATCTTTGTTTGCACATCAGGTATGTTTGTATGACAATATATATGTATAAAGTCTGTGCATTAATTTGCACGGGTAATTGTTTGACAATATATCTACATATCTGTATTTGCACATCAGGTACGTTTACATAATGGTGTACATGTATAACGTCTGTGTTTGCACAGGCCCCTAAGAAACACTTCCATAGATAGCCAGGCAGGAAGCATTTTAAGTAGGCGAGATGCAATGAAGCCTAAAAAAGCCAAGCCAGAAGGTGGGTTTTTTCTACAACTCATGGTAATTAAAGAGATAATTTGAGCTCTTTTGAGTATGATTAAGTTAGTGCATGAATCATGATGCTTGGTTTCTCAAACCTTTGTGCAGATGACTAAATTCCATCTTCTCTCTAAATAATACTTGGTTAATATTTTTTGTTAGAAATGTTTTGTTTGACAACCAACATTGAGTAAGTGAAGCATATGTTAACAAATCGGTGATAATTTGTGTTTATCACATACAACACTTACGTTCTTTGTATATGGGTTATTTAACACCCACTTGTATTTAGGCACTGTGGAGTGGATATGGTGTGACATTTCTATAAATGGATCATTTCTGGTTAAACACTTTATGTTATGGACTTTTTCTTACAGACATTCTCTGAAGTTGACTAATGTACAAGACTGAGGAACATAAACAACATTTAAACAGAAAAACCAAATGATAGTTTATTGTATTCACCTTCAGTATGTGTTTTTAGAAGCAAATAAACATAATTAAACGTTACATTTGTGCTGAAACTTTTCCAGTTGGATATCATCCTACCCTCCAAATAAACCTCTCAAAACACTTTTCTATTATCAACAGAGCTCTCAAAGTCAGACTCAGTTGGTAGAACGATCCCTTTGGGAATGGTAGATCCAGGATCAATCCTGGGTCGGGTCTCACCTAAGACTTAAAAAGAGGAAGTTGAAACTTCCTCGCTTGACGTTCAGCATTAAGGGGATAGTGCAACGACTGGTTGACCAGTATCAGTGTAATGGCTTGGGTAGGGTGGCTTACTTGCCCACGGTATATCGTCTCCATAAAGCAGCACTAGATAAAAGAGCGGTGGAAATCTGTCCTGCAACAAGGAGGCATATTACACGTACATGCACTCTTAAGGACTCCATCCTCGTCATTTGACTGAAAAATTGTTAAGTACAATGTTAAACCCTAAGTACACACTCACTCAGAGCCAGACAGAATGATTAACTTAGTCAACGAGAAAATATTAGGTCAAGGATAGTAATAGAGTTTTGTGATGTGTTTTTTGTGTCACTTTGTACCAAAAATGGTTAGCCAGGAGAAAGCTAGACGTAACAAGCAGATACATCTATTTGGACATAGTGATTGACTGAAGTTTGTGTGTTCTTTGTTATTTATTGTCTGTGCATGTTCTGTGTTTTTCTCAGGGTATACACTTTCTCCGGATAAGTACTCAAGGAGTATAAGTTGTTGTTATGGTACATATCTATATTGCAATTCGCATGCTGCACGTATTTAGTTGGTATGGGTTTAAAATATAATGAACTGAACATCAATAGGATATGCTTTGTAATAACATTAGTATATAGTGTGCAGTTACCCAAACAGTATTTCTTGTTTTTAGCACTCCTCTGAAAACTCAACTTGCTTTCAACTTGTTTTTTTTATCATTAATAAATCTAATTAATCAAAGAGGAAGACGGTTACATTGTTCAGTTCAGTTTAGTCAGTCAGTTTAGTAAACAGAGCTCTTCAACTACTAAGGAAAAGGAAAATGGGGACAGGGGGAGGAATAATGGTGAATTTGATATCTATTTATGTCATGCTTTTATTTGGAAAGTTTGATTAAATTTGCATTGGATTATTTCTATACATTCATCATTTATACTGACAGATCACGTTATGGTATGTCGCTGTCCGTCAGTCTGTCCATTTGTCTGGTATCGTGGGTGCCTGACCATGAAATTTTCTGTATGAAAAGCAAAGAAACCTCTAATAAGTACATGTCAGATAAAAGACAATTAAACACTGTCCATACAAATAGGGTGATTTATTTTTTTAGAATTTTTTGAATGTAGTAAAATGCATTTGAAAGTTCTTTGGGGGATTTTTCTTAAAATATAGTGAGACGAATGATGTCACATCAAGTTTTTGCTTCTTAACTCGCATAGACAACTAAATTTCATCATTAAATTTCATCAAATGCATATCCATGTAAATACATGTATTTGAATACATTTACTGAAAGCATGTGAAAACAGTGAAAGTCATTTCACTGATACCTAAGGTTCATTTTAAACCACCATAGTATCTGCTGTTCTATAACCATTTTACTTGGTTGGAAAAATTCTAAAAACATAAATCCAACTATTTTCTTGGACAGTATTTATTTAATAGTCTTTCAGCTGACCTATACTTTAGTGTTTTCTTTGCCTTCAACACTGTATCTACTGAACAGCTTCACTAATGTCTTTCAAACTTTATGTGCTTGTATATCTACCGCTGACCCAGAAGCCTATTGAAAATGAATCCTGATGGCCAAAACTTCGCAGCTATGTCCCTTGTGATATATTTCTTATGTCATTAAACTTTAGGTGCGTATCTACCTAGTTTTGGCTTAGAAGCCAATTAAAACAGATCCTGTCAGTCAAATCTTAAGGTTATAAAATCTTGTCTCTGCCAGTAGGTGGAGCATATTATGATGTAGGGATTTCGTCCTTCTGTCCATCCTTATCTCTGTTCAGGCTATACATCCAATTGTTTAACATTTGCAGTGTTAATTTCTTGTGAATTTCTTCTGCTACAACTGCAAATTGTTTCAAGTGCACATTTTTAATTCTTGGTGGAAATATAATGCATTAATGTGATTCACATCAGTCCAATTTTGTGGTTGCTATAGTAACAAGATTGCCAGTTTCTCTGCCTCAACTACAAAGATACATAGTGTGACTTGCGACTTAAGACTGAGCTACAACTACAATTAGTTGTTTCATATATGCTGTCGTAGTTTTTGGTAAATACGTTGATACAGAGGAGATGATGTGTTCATGGTGTTGCTATGGTAACAAGATTGCCAATATCTACCCAATATCTATTATAAAAATATGAATACCCTGTTTCTTCAAGCTTTGCAACCACCCCTGCAACCAATATTTTGAAACAGTCTGCGAGAATCATTAAGTGTAGAGAAATAACTTGCACACTTTCATGCATCTTTAGTGACAGAAGCAAATCACTTTTAGTGTCATTTTTGTAATATATGTACATGTATGCATAAGTTCCACTGAAAGAAGTGTTTAAGTTGTTGAAAAGATTGAACATTTATAGTATACATGTATTTGTTTGAGCGTGTATTGAGTTCACCTGAACTCATATTATTGCAAGTAGAGTAGCCACCATCAGTTGCCCACTGCAGTGATACCGACCAAACAAGTGTCGACCCTTGGCGTGTATACATGTAGTCTCAAGAACTGATATATGATTTTTCAGTCTGATGCTTCATAGTCTCCATTTTGATGCACTAGTAGAATTTCACTCAATACTACGGCATATATCTGTTGTTGTAGCAGATCTTTTGCCACTGACTGTGCCTTGAGTAGTTTATGTTTTAAAGAACATTTTCATGAAGACGAAACCTATAATTTACACTGTTGATCCATGAGAACAGACAAGGTTTATTTTCTACATGAAGATGTTGCCAAAATAGGACATCATTGTTGTGCATCACATAAACCCTAAATGTACAAAAATTTCGTCCATGACTAGCGTCCCAAGTTTTCCGGATTCTGAGAGTTCCTCTGATTTGAGAAAGTTATTTTGAGGTTTTCTTGGAACATGTAATGATATTTTACCGGAAAATTGTAAGTTTCAACACCAAAAATAATATTTTGTGACATTGATTATCAAGTGATAATGCAATTTTAGTTTAACATGCTGATACTGCTTTTATGTTGGAAACTATAGAATGAGCAATGGCATGTCATTATTTAAGAGAGCATATTAGATATTGGCATAGTAGAGACCTTAATGCGGTCAAACATTAATTTAAACCATTCTCAAATCCTGCATGGCCCAGCCAGTATCATGGTGCTATATATTAGGCTTTTGTTGCTTCAAAAGTAGTCATGGACTGAGATGCGGCATAAGCACAGCTCTGCACAGTACTTACCTTAGCTTACATGTATTTTATTTATTTGATCTGCTTAAAATAATAACATACTCAAAAATCCACACATGTTAACACCAATACATTAAGCCTACATACATAAAGGACTGGAATGGGTTTCATCAGGCTCAAGTCAGACTGTGCCCTTCATATCTATTCGAGTAGTAATCATTAGTTAACTTATTGTGCACTTATTTATCAAATATATAAGCGGTATAATTCGTTTACATGTGTGTATTAATTGGATAGTGGGGTTTTGAGTTTCTGTGGTGCACATTTACTTTTGGCTTTGAAGGCATGTGTATGAAGGATCACTCATTTTAGGGTAATGTGAAGTTTTATTTCCACTTAATCTCTTAAAACACAACAATATCCATATCCATATACATGTACATGTGGTATACGTATTAACAAATCACAACTTAAGCATGGAGACTTTAAAGTGGTTTCCACTAGGCATTAACCAGCAAGATTATAGGCCTAAATCCCACTCTTCAGTGGTTACCTGAGGCTCTACTGCCGGAGATTTGTTTAATAGGTGCCATTATTCTGGACTCATCTGACACACCTGATCACTTTGATGGAAGTAAAATTTAACTCAAAGCACTTAAAATGTAACTAATTAAATGAATGAGTAGATTATGCATGTACAGGGATTTCAGTATTTTAAGATTTGGAGATTTAGTGAGACATACTTGATAACAATGAAACTGATAATCATTAAGATAGTTAATGCAAAAATGTAAGTGTGACGCACATATTCATCAGTGCACTTCTCCAAGCCCAAAGGTAACTGGTTATATATTTGCACGTAAGCTTCACTTTATCCTTAAATGGTTGTCATATTCATTGTAAATTGTAAATGTTAATTTTGTTTTTGCAGATAATGGGCTGTATACTTTTGTGAGCATGGAGTCAGGCAAGTTCATTACAACAATATGACAGGGCGGTTCCAAAAGTCTGTTGTAGTCATGTTAATACCGGGATGTCATACATAATTCTTCTAACATTTGGAACAGATATTAATAGTGTTGAAAGTAGAATACTACATTCCTTTACCAGCCCATTGGAAATGTAAGGATATGAGTATGTTGTTCATTAGATGATCTAACCATGAGAGAAAAAAGAAAGTCCATATTCCTGCTAGAATTACATATATTCTGGCTAAAATGGGCAGACTAGTGTCCCAAATGATAGAAGAAATAAGGTAACTACCTGGCATATGGCAGTATGTGGCTACCAGGTGAAATGGAGTTACACCAACCCAAAAGCTGAAGCTCAGCATACCTTACTGCAAAAATCATGAATGGTAATAAATGATGAAAATTAAGTTCTGTCCATTTTGTCCTAGTTTTAAAAAAAAACTGCAACCCAGTAATATGATGGTATATCACAACATTATGGTTTATGTAGTCCAGGTGTCAGTTGTTAGCAGTATTAGTTAATCACATTTAAGACAGCAAGAAGTTGGTTTTGTTGTTGTTCTGCATCTAAGCAGAAGTAGAATGTCATACAACTAGTGTGTGGGCTCTAGACATTCTGATCAGTACTGAGTTGCATTTCTCCTGGAAGAAGTTGGAACCTATAATTACTGAAGTGTTGGTTCATGGCAAGCCTTGTGCACCCTCGAGATTCACTCACTGCCTTTCTTCTCGTGGCCTTTGTGGCAGTAACCAGTTGACAGCAGTCTTACATGAAGTTTATAGAAGATTAATTGCCTTCCACTAACACTAGTGTGACGTATACAGATTGACCTTGATCTGTTGGGGAACGTGTGCATCACAGTTATTTGGCAAAGGCATATTTGTGCTTCCCAGAGCCAGTTATGATAAGAAGATAGTTCCTTTAAAGTGCTACTTCAGCCCCAAGAGAGGCCAGATTGAAGAAAACCCTATGGAATATAACAAAATCCTCGGCAGTTCCCCTAAAATTTTCCTGATGTGACGTGATAATATTTGTTATGTGACAATGGATCAGTCTGACGTCATACGCGTTTGAAAGTACAACGTCATGTGTTGCTATACATCAGTGAGGGGTGACACCAACTATTCTTGCATGATGACTCACCAGGCAAAATTGGAAACTGCCGAAAACTTTTGTTTCCGTATTATCCTATTGAACTAACATTATTGGCTTAAATACAGTGCATTTTGTTCTGCAATTTAAGAAAGTAATTCTGACTACATCGATCCTTATCATTTAACCTTGCCTTTAGGACATACCTGTTCTAACACTAAAGTAGGTGTTTAAGTGAAACGATACTTTGACTGATGTCAGATGTAAAGCACATGTACATTGTATGTAATATGTCAAAACTTTACGTTCAGTGTATCTAATTTCAGTGACGTATAAGAGACCAGTTTTGTTTTCTGGCCCAAGAAATGTAGCTAAGTCCTTGTCAGAAGTTTTGGCTAGGCAGGGGAAGTGTACATCATGGTTCAGTGGTAAGGAGAAAATCTTTTCTGTGCATTATCTTTAAGAAAAACAGGGATCAAATTTGGCTGTGGAAAAGTGATGACTTTTCAGTGTAAATATAGATTTCAAACAGTGTAACCTTTGGGAACTCTAAAAGACAATGTTTTTTGTTTTCAGATGGAAGATAAATGGAGGTTATTTTTGTAATTGTTATTTTACTTTTCCATCAAGTTAATAAAATTTTATCTTAATTTATATGTACATGGTTAACTCTTGTTAATATGAATGCATATATGTACCACAGTGTTTTAGTTATTTGTTTGGCCTCTTCTGTACATAGCTAGTGTATAATTGTTCTGATATAATCATTTTACTATCTCAGTAATGGCAATTCAGGAGCAATTCCAGCCCTCCTCCCCAACACACTTATTCAAGTGAACTGGGCTTCTCTAATCGTTAATGCATTCATACATGTGTCCACTAATTTAAAGTCAATGTTTGTTTTAACTGGCATGTATGAGCTAGGCATCAAATATCATACAGGCATGACATTGACTGAAAACAACAACGTGGATTCAGGGAAAAGTGCATATTTATGTGATGTCACCATTATTGAAATACCAGGGTTATCTCCCTTATGTTGATGAATTCTCCGTTCTTTGCCTTTTTATATTCTAAAGACTACCTTTATTCACCAATTTGCAATCCACTATAAATCCTGTTGAATTGGCTGTTGCTGTTTGCTGCTGTGATTACATCTCTGTTCTGTATACATATTTTGATTTTGTCAGACGATGCACATTCAAAATGTTTTGAGATGAAGTTAGCTTCAGTGGTGGAGAAAGTAAGTTATCATTTACAAAATCTTTACCAATTAAATTTGTTTTCTTGGAGAAGGAGAAATGACTATATAGTTCACCGTTTGATTTCTTCCTATTTTGCAGATGGGTCACTCTTGATTATTCTTTATTAAATTATTTTGAATGTGTTAATATATACTATTTTGAGAAAATACCATTTATGATATACGTTTAAATGTTGATATTTTCTTTAGCAGTAACCATTCATCGTATCACAGAAGTGACCAGACATGAAGTGTTAAATAGCCAAAGTTTTATTTGCTCTTTGTTAAGGACCAGCGGATCATTCTTCCACCTGGAAGCCTGAGTACCTGCCACACTGCTAAACTTTACCCCATCTGTATCAGGATTAAGGCTGAATGTACAGGCGAGAATAAACAGTAAGACATCGTTGTTATTTTATCCAGCCTTGTTTGTGTGGATTTCTATGTGTTGAACAAGAAAGAAGATTCACCTCTTTGTTGTGCATGTCTTTTGGTAGCCTGACATTCTGCAGTGGGTATCTTACTTCAGATTGAATGGTCTTTGTTTGAATCCCTGCTTATAATGAGCCTTTGTCTCTGTAACCTGATGTCTTTAGTGGTAATTTACTCCAGATTGAATGGTCTTTGTTTGAATCCCTGCTTATAATGAACCTTTATCTCTCTAGCCTGATGTCTTTGCTTGGCAATGTGGAGGAGGACTCTTCACCCCAGGATGACAGTGAAGAACTGAGGGAGATGGGGTTGACAGCCACACAATACAGTAAGATGATGAATGTCTTATGATGATGTCTTAACTACATGTAGTGTATACCAAACAGATGGATTTATCTCCCATCCTTTACTTTCAACTTAGAAGAATGCTGGAATGCTGGTTAAAGTGGAATCTATCACAACAAATCTATGCTAAGTCTATATCCTTTTCTGTAAGTTGTCACATATATTCTTATCTTAAGCAATGTAATCCGAAGTATTTGCCTTTTGTTGCGATATATACATGCATCACACTATGGTATGGCCTCATCACTTCATTTAACAGTTAAATCAGTTAGGTAAATGAAGATTCTAGATATGAAGAGTTAATTATGTTCTTCAGATTTGTGGCATAATATTGGTAATGGTGTGATTTTTATATACATGTAAGAATTAGACATATAATTTTATATATTATTTATAAAATATTACATAATAGTAATACTTTTACTTGTTATGATGAAGTTTCTAAAGAATTTATTATGTATTAACCAACACACTACTGATATTATGGATGTAAAGTAAGACAGATCGGCAAACTTAAAATTCTTAACTGACTTTGAGATGCACCTTTAGCCTGCAGCTGGTTGTACATTTACTAGTCAATGTTATCTGTATTGAAAGTGTAAATTTGTATCTTCAGGGACCTTCAGAATTTCCGAAATCCTGACACCAACCTGTGAGGATCTGGTCAATAAGATCATGACTATGGTGGATGAAATGCAGTTGGACACAGTCTGGAGACCTACTCAAAAGCTTCCAACCATTAGCCTTTGCTCAACTCCCTAAAGGATATATTTGATAGTGTAATTCCTTTACTGTGCCATACGTTTTGTTTCGATTTTGTCTGGGTACACACCTTTATGTAATTGTAATGTGGAGAAAAACTTTATGTAAGTTAATGCCTCCTATACATTTGTAACTTTTAATTAGGGTTTGATTCCTGTATACCAGTAAGTGGAAATGTTTTTTGCATGTATTTGTATTTTTAGGGATTTTTTCTTCTTATTATTATTATCTTATTCTTTCGGTCTAATTTTATTTGCGCTGTATATTTTTGTCACAAATTGCGATTAAAACAGGGGGAAAAAGGCAATTTCCCCCATTTTTGCAGGTCACGCAACAGAAAACTGTTACAACTGTAAAGCTAATAATGGCAGAGTGCAATATGTGTACTGTATGCGTGCAGAAAATCGTTGAAGTTTTAATAAATGCAGGAGTTGCAGTGCTTGAAGATATTGTCCAAAGCCGATTTGCCATATTTGGCACTTTAACGTCCCCATGTTATATGGTGCATTTTAAATGCGTTTATGACTAGGACGGATGTACAAATATTCTAAGCATGCTGCCTGACGAAGTTTGACAGCATGATCATGAATCAGGACTTTCTTTCTGGCGACGTATACTTTTGTCGCAAATTGAGATCAAATTGTGAAAAAGCGCAGTTTCCACCATATTTGGCGGTCTCGTGACAGAAAACTGTTATAGCTGTAAAGCTGAAAATCACTGTGTGCAAAGAACTATACATGTACATTATGTGTGCTAAACATCATTGAGCTGTGTTCATGCTCGCCTTCAATATTGCCCAAAGGTTGATTTACTCCATTTGGCACATCTACATATACAAGCTGTACAGTGTACTTACAATGCACTGATGACTGTGAAGAGTGTAAGGTTTCTAATTAAGATGGTTATGTATCTGTACATGGACACCATTAAGGCAACCAGAAGTGACACTGTAACGCCGGCAATACCGGCTTGAACCCTTGCATTGCTGCTTTAGCAGCTATATTTATTAATTTTTTTTTTTTCACCGACTTTGTGAGCAGGAGATCTCCAACACCGTTCAACATACAAGTCCCAAATTTTGCTCATATCATCTGTCAGATATTCTCTAGGTACAATTTCTGCATTTTTTTCAGTTTCAAGGTCTCGTGGTTTGGCCTCCAGGTTGGATTTTGTTCAAAATCTTGAAACATCTTCTTCTCAAGAACCAGTGAACCGATTGTTTTCAGATTTGACATGCAGCTAGACCATTAGGAGTTACAATAAGTTTGCAAAAATCGTTGACTTCCGGTCAAAACTTTGGAAGCTTCAGTTTTTGAAATTTCAGTTTTTCTCAACGTATTCTGGTGTATTTTGAGCCTCTGATTCTGAATCTGCTTTTATTGTTTGCATATTTTTTATAACTTTTCGAGTCAAAAAACTAAAATTAATTACATAATTTCAATGAAGTGTAACTCGAGAACTATGGGAGCTAAAATGTGCAACTTGCACCAAATTATAGCCCAAGACATACTCTTTCTGGAGTTTGCCAATGGATTTGAGCTACGAACAACAGTTTTTCATGCTAGAAGCGTTTAAATGACACACACCGTTTTTTGTTTAAAAAAAGATGGTAATCCTATTGCTTTAACATGGAGTTAGATTTGAGCTGGACTGGGTTTATAGTATTTCACCTGATGCTTTCCGCTCCACTGTCCATGATCTCCCAAAACAGTTGTACGATGATATACAGCTATGCTGTCCTGTATTTGATGGCTTAAAATGATAACTACAACAGCAAACGATGTGGAAAAGTTAGAAGCTGTAAAAGTTAGCTTTGTTTTGCGCAGACCTTGTCTCCTTTACTGTACGCCAACCAGGCTGGGGTGATTGACAGATATCGACTTGTGCCGTGGTCCAGGTGTTTGCTTTCTGACAACGACTGAGTTATAAGTAGTGCAGTCAGTCTGTGCACGGCAGGTTGTGAATTGAGATGTGGAAGTATAAACTTGCCGTCATTTCAGCCACAGTGCAGAAAGCTGTCGTTAACGTTGTATTACACAGGACAGGAATTTTTCTTTTTTTATGAATTGTTAGTAATTTGGAATGGAAGCAGTAAGTAATCTGATACTGCTTCATGTTTTCACACCATAACACTACTCGTGTGTCCTCTGTACATCATATCACTCATATGTCCACATACACTGTAGGCCATCTAAAATTGTGTCATTCATTATGAACTGAATCTGTCCCTGGTTATCAAGAAACATGGCATGGATTCCAAACTCCTAACTCTTTCCCACTTATGGCAGAAATTCCTTGCTCATTTATGCATCATTTTCAGGTTGAATTTTGAATACTATGCTATCTTCTTTATTTACTACCTTCACTGATGAAACAAATTACTTGTAACCAGCTGTCTTGTGGCTATATTAATTGCTTTAATTGGAGAGAAAATATTAAACGATGAGTCGTGCAAAATTCGGCATTATGGTGTGATTCCTGTGATCACCCGATACCCCCACGTGTTGAGATGATGTTCACTTGTGGAGTGACAAAATTCTGCAACAGGTTGCTTTAAAAGAGCGGTCCATATTTTTGGACAGTTGCCAAGGCACTTGGACGCTTCAGTGTCTGACTTCCTAACTTGGCCGTATTTGTTCAAAAGTGTACTAACGTAGTTAAGCTCGATATTAATTTCGCGAGGACTAAGGCCTGATTGGTTTTGTATTGGGTCAGTACTGGCTCAACTTTTAATACACTTTTGAACAACTGGATCCTGTTTACACGTGCATATGGCTACTAGGTGATCTGTGATTATTTCCTCTGTTTCAGATAGAAACCCTTAAGTTAAACATAACATCCCAAGCCTTTTGAGGGGCAGGGGTGAACTGACAATGAATACCTGAATAGCACACTGAGTACTGTGGTGCTCATGTGTAAGCTTGTGCTTATCATGTGCACACTGTGCTACTCTTGTGTTCACTGTGAACATCGTGTGAATTGTGCTCATCATGTGTACACTGTACACCATGCTCATCAAGTGTACTCTTTGCACCATGCTCATCATTTGTGCACTGTACACCGTGCTCATCATGTGTGCACTGTACACCATGCTCATCATGTGTACATTGTACACCGTGCTCATCATGTGTACTCTGTGCTCATGTGTGCACTGCACTCATTATGTGTACAGTGTACACCATGCTCATCATGTGTACACGGTGCTCATCATGTGTCCAGTGTACACCATGCTCATCATATGTACACTGTGCTCATCATGTCTACACTGTGCTCATCATGTCTACACTGTGCTGCTCATGTGTCCACCCCACAACATCAACACCTACAATGTACACCGTGCTCATCATGTGTACACTGTGTTCATCATGTGTCCACTGTACACAGTGCTCATCATGTGTACACTATGCTCATCATGTGTCCACCATACGCCATGCTCATCATGTGTACACTGTGCTCATCATGTGTACACTGTGCTATCATGTGTCCACTGTACACCGTGCTCATCATTTGTAGACTGTGCTCATCATGTGTACAATGTACATCATGCTCATCATGTGTACACTGTGCTGCTCATGTGTCCACCATACACTGTGCTCATCATGTGTACAATGTACACCGTGCTCATAATTATTGTGTACACTGTGCTGCTTGTGTGTCCACTGTACACTGTGCTCATCATGTGTACACTGTGCCGCTCATATGTTCAATATGTTGTGCAGAAAGTATGTTATTTTGATATTTTTATTGTACAAAACATTTCACTTCATCTGTGTTCTTGCTGCTCTCAATGAATTTTCAGCCTGGAAGCAGAATAAATTCTATCCACATCATTTCGTGCAGACAGGTTCTAGGCCTCACCTCATCTCCATGCTCTGGACTGGATTTTCAAAATCATCATCACTTGGATAGATTGTGAAAAATGAAAATAAACAGTATAAATATGTACATGTATAATGTTAGTCTTGAAGAATCAGAATGCTTTTATTTAGAGTATGGTGTGTGTACATGTACTTGCACACGTAGATATCAAACATTGGGCAATAATTTGGTGCTTTTTGTACTGTTTTCATAATACATGTATACAGTGGTATACACATGTTGGTTTCAATTTTTGTCTCAGGGCTGTTCACTACTATTTTTGATATTTTTGTGATACGTGTACAAATTCACGTTCATGTATATAAATGCATTTGGTGCTGTACAGAGATGGAGAAGCAGGATAGTTGTCATTTTATGCATTGTTTCACTTTCTGAACAAAATTCAGACAAAAACATAGTAAAATATAGCATTAGTCCATAACCCAATGCACCCAACCCCTCCTCTCTGATTGAGTCTCATTAATTAGTCTGTAGATTACAGTTATTTTGAATGTGAAAACGACGGTGTCAGTAAACACCAAGATATTTCAAATGTATGGGACAGAATAGCATGTTATGTTAACCAGCATTTATTTTTCAGATTTTTTCTTCAATGAATTGACTCCAGTCAGATTTTTGCCTCATTTTGAATTGTAAATTGGGCTTTATAGACCATACTGCCAGTGGCTGTGACACTTTTTTTATATTTATCTGTAAATGAATTTTTTTGATTAGATTATTTATTATGTAATCTTTGACTTGTTGGTGAAAAGAGCTATTCCATTATTAAGAGGTGGTTTTAGAGAGGGAAAAGTACCTGAACAGTTCATAAACACACAACAGAGTTTGAACATTTGATTGCATTTAACGCTCTTTAAAAAATCTGAAAAAAAGACAAAATCAAATGAAAATCTTTTTACGCATAGTTTTTGGTTGTCTGGTAAGCTTTACTTCATTTTTAGCTTTTGCTCTCTTTAAATGTGTGTTTAATTTTGGCCGATAAAGTAATTAGTTTACAGGTTTAGTGCATTATTAATTTTTTGTTTGTTCTGCATTCCCTTATTGTCATTCCTACAAGAAGAAATATAATTTGTGGGTAACTTTGTATGTTTGTGATATGTATATAAGCTGAGTTGTCTCGGATAGATGAGACTGGCTTGTTAGAGTCAGACAGTGTTCTGAGATGAAGCTAGCTAGGTTGTTACATGCAGTGTTCTTGAATGAGGCTATGTTGTCTCAGCCAAAGATTGGCCTTTGTTGAAACTGGCTTTTTAGATCAGGCAATGAGATTGCTGGGTTGTTACATGCAATGTTGTGTAATATGGCTGTGTTGTTATAAAATAAACACAGACAGGGGGTCCTTTGTTGATAGTGGGTTTTTCAGGAAGCTTATGTTCTCAGATGAGAATGGGTTGTTATAGGCAATGTTCTCTTTACAGGCAGGGAATGGACCCTGCTGCAACTGGGTTATAGGTAGGCAATATTCTTTGATGGAACTTTGTTACATTGATGGTTACAGTCAGGTATTAATCAAGAATCTCTCTTGTTGAAACTTGGTTATAGACAGGTACATGTAGGCAAGGGACTCTAATGAGGCTGTGTTGTTATGCGCAGTGTCCTTCCCTGCGACTGTGGTCTAACAGACAGGAAGTTCCTTGTTGAGACTGTATGGTTTTAGATAGGGTCAATGCTCTTTGATGAGACTTTGTTGTTACAAACTGGTATATCTGCTGTTTTGAAATTCTGTAGATTATTACAGTCAGGTAATACATACAGTTCGGCACTGGATAGACATAGCTATTGACACACTGTCGGACTAGGTTAAGTTAGAACAGGGAGTCATTATTTCCAGTTTGTTTCTAGATAATTCCTGGAATTGAATCTTCCTTGTTTGATATGTGTGTGTTTTCTTTTATTTAGGACAGTGGTCTCATCAGATGAATGTGTTACAAATGCCATAGGAAAGGTTTCTTTGCAAAACATTTTTGCTTTATGCATAAATGAAATTTTTTTGTTGTTGTTGATGCTAAATAGCAATAACAGATGAAGGCATTTTATTGCAATGGCTTAATAAACTACAATAACAACATCTATTGTAGTTAAATGGTTAATATGTTTGTCTCCGGGGCCTCCGTGGCTCAGTTGGTTAGCGCACACGTGCAGCGTAATGACCCAGGAGTCTCTCACCAATGCGGTCGCTGTGAGTTCAAGTCCAGCTCATGCTGGCTTTCTCTCCGGCCATATGTGGGAAGGTCTGTCAGCTACCTGCGGATGGTCGTGGGTTTCCCCCGGGTTCTGCCCGGTTTCCACTCACCATAATGCTGGCTGCCGTCGTATAAGTGAAATATTCTTGAGTACGGCGTAAAACACCAATCAAAAAAAAAAAAAAAAAAAAAAAAAATATATATATATTTGTCTCCAGACTTCGGGATCAAACCTGAGTTAGGTCATACCAAAGACTTTAAAAATGGTACTTGCTGCTGACTCGCTAATGGCGCTCAGCATTGAGAAGCAAGAGTAAAGAAACAGGACAATTTGGCCTGGTGTCAGTTTAGTGTGACTGGGTGGGGTGTCATGCCTGGTGTCTTTAGCATGATACTTCAGTGGGGGGAGCACTTTGGTGGCATGGACTCGCCCTACTACAAGAAAACACAATACATGTGTACATGACTCATAACTCCTCGTCGTTATATAACTGAAATATTGTTAAGCATGACGTTAAACCCGGAGTATGCATACACTAAACAATAATATAAACGCCCAAACCTGACCACGCCCACTCAGGATCTTCACATGCGGCTCCAGCACCTCCAAGACTGGATTTGACCAGCGCCACGAACTGGTTATGAAACTGTTGGGCTGCACAACTGGCGATTTCAGCTCGGACAGCAGACGTCCGACCCGCCATCCACACCGGGGCCTCGACCTCACGGTAGCCTGCGTCAGATCTGACGAGCCCAATGCCAATGTTCATGTGCGCTGGGCACGGTTGAGTCTTCAGCTATATCGCCCTAATGGCAGGCTCCATGTGTGGCGCTGTGTTTGGGAGCGTCATGCTGAGTATGGCACACGATGTTGCTTGTGTCATCATGTGGTCAGGCATACGCCATGGACACCGCACTCATCTCCATTTTATCAATGGCAACTTGATGAAATTCTGAGGCCCATTGTCGTGCCATTTTTGCGCCTCTATCATATGATATTCCAGCATGACAATGCTCGCCCTCACATCGCCAGGATCCGTAGGGAGTTCCTGAGTAACAAGGACATTTTTGTCCTCAAATGGCCACCATATTCCCCCTACGTCGCGCATCGAACACCTGTGCGACTTCCTTGATCAGTGTGTGCAATGTCTTACAGTTCAAGAGAACGTCCGGCAGCCGCGTGTGTGGCACTCACAGCAACTGCATAGATAAGAGGCTCTTGAGTCATAGTAATGCGCTAGCATCCAAACTCTCCGCCAAGTAGGCCCAGGGCCTTTGTGCATAGTTTTAATGTTACTGTATGTTAAATGTGATGACAACAGTTTTAGTAATTCTACACCAGTGACGATTGCAGTTAACATCAGTTTTTTCCCCCCTTATTCTGCTTAAGCCATGGGGATAGGGGAGTATAACTTTCTAACATTTATGCATTTGGGAACTACATGTATTAGAATAAAACTCTAACTGAGGCAAAAAGAGGCCGTATTTCACCGGTTACGTGTGACCATTTGTCATCACACTGTCGTCGCTGCTGTGGTTTTTCTCTCTATATGCTGTACGTCTTAATTATATTATGAGTGAAACTGCTTCAGATAAAGAATTCTTATTTTGTATGCCGGTAATGTCGAGCTGTAATTATCTTGTATGGCGGTAATGTCGAGCTGTAATTATGTATCCTAACAAAAAATACGTCGTACAGTTGCGAAGTGGTGGGCACTTGACGTCAGAGCGCAATCACCTCCACCCAAAGAAGTCAATCGAGTGTCCTGTCTCTCAAAACGGTCCAATCAATGCGGTCAAAAATCCCTCTCAAGTCTCTCTTACTCGCCGCCAGTAGCCGCCTACAAAGCTAAACCAATCAGCGAAGTGGCTTGTGGGTAATGTAGGGTACAATGCACAGGTCCGCCACAAACCTGGACAAAATAGACACATCAACTACGCCCTGATTCTGACGTTTGTGGCATATTCGGAGTGGAACACTGTGTTACAGATGTAACTGCAATGGTTTTCTTGCTCTGGTTTTCTCAACCTGGACAAAAAAATTTATGTGTGTAGAAACCGGCGCAACAGCCAAAAGCGATATCTACGGTATCCGGCGCAACAGCCATAAGCGATATCTATGTTATCCAGCGCAACAGGCATAAGCAATATCTATGTTATTCGGCGCAACAGCCCTAAGCGATATCTATGGTATCTGGCGCAACAACCCTAAGCGATATCTATGATATCCAGCGCAACAGCCATACGCGATATCTATGATATCCGGCGCAACAGCCCTAAGCGATGTCTATTGTATCCGGCGCTAAGCCGAAATGTGATCTGAGCTAGGGAGCGAAGAATAACCCACCGTGAAGTACACATGCGAGTAATACTACAGATCATTTTCATGGTAAATATAGCTGTCAGGTGATCATGCCAGATTTATATAATGTTTTACGCCATGGGGTGTAAATTGGTGGAGAGGTGTTCATTTCAGCGGATCCGTCTCCAATATAGCATCGATCACCACCCAACCGCCGGCGCTGTCTCCACCAGCACCCATGTATACCTTCAGCCCAAATACCTTCAGCCACACCACCGATCGAAAAAAAGTCGACTAGTTAGCCCTAGTCCTTCGCACGAGGGAGGGGAAATCTTGATCTCTGAAAGACTCAAATACACACATTGCCCTCTCCCCTCGGACATGTGGCTGCCGAGAGAGACCGAGATTCATCAACATATTTGTGCCAGCCGACTTGGAGTTAAGTATGGTAGCATATGTACTTTGATTCACTACCGGCTTAATTAAGATCTCGGAGCCATCCCTTGGCTGTGTTCCTTGACCAGTCGGGGGCATTAACCATCATGCAACTACAGATATTTTCGGGCAATCTTCTTCGCCATAAGAAGATTAGGCAGGTGATAACGACTTTGCCGAATGCCCACCCATTTTCAAGAGTACGGACGCTTCCATCGATGACATAATCATCACCACTGCAAAATTTGCGCTGGCTTATAACAGCATACGAGACGGATGGTAAAAGGGATTATGTTCGGAACGAAAAATTTTGGTGGTAAAGCTGGTAATACAATGGTACCTCGCTCAATGATGAGGTACACACTTTCCAGACGTTCACTGACTACTGCCATTAAGCCTAGTCTCCAAGTAAACACCCTTTAAACAGACAGAAAGAAGTACACTAATAATTTGGTGGGCTGTAGCAGTGCGCTTTTCATTCACAAGCGGACTTTTGAACCGCGTACTGCTGGATGATCAGTCCTCTGCTGTCAGAGAAGATTTGGAAGAGGAGACTGCGACCTTCATCATTTTGGCTAAATGAAACACCCAGCCTTTGATCGCGGACCTTATTGGTGGAACCCTGAGCGGAATTTTCCACCGTCCTGATTTGTCCGTTTTGGGAGAAGGGAGCATTTCGTATACATCTTGCACCAACAAGCCAACTTTTCCCGCCCTTTTTTTGCGCGAGTGGGAAAACCCACACGAGCTGTCGTTCACGTCCGGACTCGTGACTTGACGACGGCACTGTGCAACTTCCGCCAACTCACAACCTCACCTCAAAGCGACACCAAAGCAGGATATACCAAAGCTTGGAGCAGCACTAAGTTCATATTTAAACTTTGGCTGTTTTAATCAAATTTCTGGTTACCGTACCAGTGGCCTGTATATAGTCATGTAGGTTCAACGACGTGATCACAGTAGAAGTCGAGCACCTATAGCTAAGGATCACAGGCTCGATCACGGAGACCCCTGAACCTGTACAGCAAATATGACTCACATTACATATTTATACAAATTTATACATATTCTATCTGGGTCTACATTTGTACAAAGGTCAAAACGGTTTCTTCTCTCAGTCTTTACGACGAAAAGGGATAATTTTAATTTTGACATTGTAAATTATCCATACTTAATTGGACAGCAATATACAGAAGGCGTGTACATATCTCGCCTTGTTGCATTGGTTAGATCCTGTGTGTTTGACGATTTCAATCAACGTCACAAGTTACTACTGAAAAAAGTAGGGTGTCAGGGTTATTTCTTCAAACGCCTTCACTCCAAGTTTCTTAAGTTTTACAATGAGCATAATTCTCTTGTAAGTAAATATGGACAGAGCGTCCAGAATCTCTGACACTCTGCTTCACGACTGTGTCTAATTCCGTTTAACGCGGTGTTAGGGGCTTTATATTCATCGTGTTAAATTAGATGGCCATACGTTGGATATAGTTATGTACTAGCATGTGACCCTGTCTGAATACTGATTTCTCTTATTCTCCTAGAACATTGACTATTTCTCCTTTCGTGATTGCATTCAGTTCTATTGTCGTACTTTATATACTTCATTAGTTCTGCGTTAGTTTGCCTTGTGATGAACGTCCATCTGGACGGCTGGCATAGGCATGTCTGTTTCGATGTATAGATTCAAAAGCCTCTCATCAGTGCGGTCGATGTGAGTTAAATTCCAGATCCTGATGGTTTCCTCTCCGGTCGTACTGAAAAGGTCCTCCAGCAACCTGCTAATGGTCGTGGGTTTCCTCCCACCTTAATGCTTGCCGCCATTCTATCAGTAAAATAAACTGACTGCCGTACTGCGTAAAATACCAATCAAAATAAATAAATCATATTTAAACTGAGGCAGCAGAGGCTAAATATTAGGTTTAAACAACGTGGACAGAATGGAACTTTGGTACACAGCTTCACATGCATGGGCATAAGGCACATGTACTTCAAACTGGGACGGAGAGTCAGATTTATGATTCCAAAGGAACCGATTGGAAGTTTAGAAGTTAAACCTCTAGTTATGTTCATGCACCGATCTTCATAAACACCTGTACAGTACACATCATTGTGACCAGGCATGTAAGGTGTGCGATAACTAGACTACCATGGTGACATGTTGTTTTGTATCATTATACCTTATATAATTCAATATTCATTTCAGTGACTATTGTACCATGTTAGTACCGTGTAATTAGAATTCCTTGTGTTTTTAGATTGCTAACTTTTTGTTGTACTTTCTGTACCAGTATGTATGCTTGGAGTTTAACATCGTACATAGCAATTTTTCAGTCATAAAACGACGAGGCATCATTAGATGTGTATACATATACTGTGTTTTATTGAAACAGGACGAGTCCATGCCGCCAAGGTCACCAGACACGACACCCCACCCAGTCACATTATACTTACACCGGGCCAACCAGTCTCGTTTCCTTGGTCTAACCTCTCACCAGGGTCATACCCTCCTGACTTCGACGCTCTAACCACTGGGTCACCAACGCAGTCTCTCTAAATTGAAGCCACGTATTCCTTACACCTTCTATACACTGAAATTTCTGTAACGTATTGTCACCTCCCAGCAAGCGTATGGCACTGTAAGAGTCAGCATCACTGCACAACAGTTTTTCTCGGCTGCACACTTGCTGGTCGATATACACGGGACGTGGTCTAGTTTGCATAGGTTACTGTAACCTACAATGATCCCTGTGCTGTAAACAACGCGTTCCCAGGGTGGTAGTTATGAGAAGTAACCTACATAAACTATCGGGTCAGCCGGATACCAAAACCAAGCTTCATTGCTTGATAGAGCTTTCTGTATTTTTCGCACATCTAACTAAATTCATTTGCGATTATGAATTTTTAAACATAATATGCACTGTTAATCTGCAATTCATCGATAAGACCCATGCATTTTGCACATAGCTCATGAATTCTTATGCAAAAGTGAAAAAAGACCATCTGGGTCATGACACAATAAATGTTCATGGATCTGTTGAACTTCGAGCCCAAATCCTGGGAGCCATTATCAGTTCATTTGCGAGTTGGCGCAAGTTTTGCGTTAAGAGATGGAATACCTTAATGTATCAGCAGTGATCGTTTCAAAGCTATGTAAATTTAGCTGCACGGCGCTCATGTACATGCGGAGAACAGAAAATAAGTTATCAGTCATAAGGACGTTAAAGATCTTTACTGGCTTGAGCTGCAGAAGTGTTACAGTGTGGATTTTTACGTTCCAAAGTGAATACTGTATGGGCAGATTCTCGCGATATACGTAAGTATATACACGCTATTCGTTGACAGAAAATTAATGTCAGAGGTACTCATATTTTGGAATAAATACACTTGTCATTTGTAATAAATTTATTAAATTGTCTGTGCCATTTCAATTTTGCGTGTACTTTGTGTATTTTACACCGAGGGTTACTTCCGATGCTGTATGTGTGGTAAGTGGTTACTCTTTAATATCATTCTAACATAGAAATGTATCTACTTTCTCCGCTGAGATTCGATACCGTAGGATCAAGTAGATACCGCATGATCTCGGATGTCTTTGATATAGGACCATCAGTTCTGGTGCACGTAATACACAGGTACCTGTTGAGGACCATGGAAGTGTTTATCATACATGCTAAGTTCTGATGTTTATGCTTGTACATGTCAGTAAGCACAGTTTCAACATAGTACAATAGCCTCTCACCTTTGCGGTCGCTGTGAGTTCAAGAGTTGCAACAACCTGCGGATGGTCGTGGGTTTCCCCCCGGGCTCTGCCGGCTTTCCTCCCACCATAATGCTGACCGCCGTCGTATAAGTGAAATATTCTTGAGTACGGCGTAAAACACCAATCAAATACATAAATAAATGAACACATTACAATAGATCTTAAGTTTTGCTATCTGTACATGTTGCTGAAGTTTTATGGAGTCAAATGCAGATGCACTACGGTGAGCACTAGTGTTACACAGTATAATCAGGATGTTTACATATTTACACCTGTAATAAACATATTCATATATGGACACGTGACATGCACAGTTTACGCGTACAGACCATGCATGTTAAGTCATCTGTACGAGACGTTCCCCAAGGCCAGGGTTCCTGTTAGCCTCCAGTTGTAGTCATGTAAAAAACGCAACTATATTCTACACATATATAGGGCGTATGTATTTGTTTAAGCCCTAGGAGTTTGCTCTAACATGTATAGATGATCATTGGACATTTATTGGGACCAGCGTGTTAAATCCGCATGATAGTGAATCCGTTTCAATGTGCATATACAAGAACTTTCACCCCATGCGGTGTGAACTTGACCTCACGCTCGTGCGTAATTCTGTCAACAGTGAATATACATGTAACTCATTTGCAGTAAAGACTGATATGTGAAACCATTGCTTCATGATGCAGTAGGCCAGCCATGCACCCTTCGCAGGGAAAAGCCGCTGTTTGTAACCTGAAGCCACACCATAGGTAGTTTAACACTTTGACTTCTTTGTTTGTTCGCCAGTGAACTAAGTAAGTAGAACAAAGACAATTACGACTGAATATACAGTAGGCAATTTATTAGAAACCATGCAGGTATATACTCACATTAAGAATGTACGAGTTTACAACATGAACGGCAGATTATTTCTACAACTTCAAACCGGAACTTATACTGTTCTTTTCTAACTGCGAGTTATGTTTTTCTAAGTTATGCATATAATAGCCAAATATATAGGTCTATAAAGGTACAACCAAGCTATGCTCAGCGTAACGACTGTGTATACCATGCATATTATATAGCCATCAATCAGTACAGGGCTTCCTCTGGGTCACTTCCAGCTCTATCTGGAGTTTGTCCCATTGTCTAGAACAATTGCAAAAAAATCAAACCTTTTTTCAGTTAATCTGTGTAGGGTACTAGTAAAATCCAATTTCCTCTGTCATAAAAATTTGTTACAAAATAAATTTGTAAATTTATTTCAAGGGCGGAAGGGTTAAATGTTTCAAGGGAGGTAACTTCATTTACACGTCTAACACTACCTGTATATTTATCTCCCGTAATAATTGTTTTCATTAGATTTGGCCGTGAAAGGCAGACCCAAAAATGCCATGATTCTCGTTCATTAGTCAACAAAAATGATTTTCAAGCGTTATCTAATGTAAGTCAACTTCCAAGAAAGCTGAACCTTCTTTGTAGATTTCTGTCAATCAAAATCGCCGTGACTGTTTTGTTGTTGTTTCGCCGAAATGAAGCCGTTTGAAATAAAAGTAAATGGATTGTTTTCGTCAAAAAAATAGCGAAAATACGCGTAAAACCACAGAAAACTCTCATGCCTAAAAAGTATTAGGAAAACTTTGCCAGGTAATTTGTGTATAACGTTTTTTACATTTTCTTAGGTAAATAAATTTGTCACCAAAGACATTCGCATATTTTCGAATTTTATCGCCATTTCAAAAGTGTTCTAAATTCAACAATCGCGAGCACCAGCGGAAGCTCTGCGCACATGGTTTAGACGAAACTGTGATGGCGATCACCAACCTATTATTTCTGTTAGAAAAGAGAAGAACAACACATGGCCATGTGCATTGCGAGTCTTCATACTGTCGCCATTTCCACCTCTTCAATAGCCAGTATAGATTCTCGAGTAAATAATTTTGTCGCCAAAAACTTTCGACATTTCCCTGATTTTATCGCCAATTCAAATTTTATTCGCAACTAGCGAAAGTGGCGAGCGCCAGCGGAAGCCCTGCAGTATATAGCACCTATACACGAATCTATGGTATCTCTTTGTGTTGTATCATATTATCTCTGGATTGTATATAGAGTCTGTGATTGATTATGTTGTTCTACTACAATGATAAAGGAAATAACATCTTTTACATCACGCGGTGATATATAAATTATATACATATACATTTGACATGGATGGGAGAATTCCACGTGGTAAAGTATTATACAACTTATTATCCTGCACATCGCCATGGTGTGATGTAATGGTTGTTTACGGCTAAACAACTGTATACAGTTTACATTAACGAGTAGGCCACGTTAATAAACTTTTGGAAGATTTACGACTGTACGTAATCAGCAAAAGTATGCCGGTACTACTGTATATGGATGCAGGAGTCTACTTCGTCTTGTACACGAATAATCATTTGTTGGACCAGTCGGTATGAGCGTTTCTCTTATCTGGCATTGCCCGCGTTCCACACGTCTGTCTGCCCCAGGAGATCGGGCTATCCTGGGAAGTGCGGTATGTTTTTCATCTGCATTTCCCTCCGCCAGAGCTTCGGGGCCTCTTTGTTGGCGGGTTCCCGCGTGGCGTGCATCTTCATGCTGACCGGATTCTTGCCACAAGGCGTTAGGGGACTTGCGCATGTCGGTCGGGTTTTCACTCCTAGATTTGGCAGTCGTTATCCGGTAGGCTAACTTTGGGACTGCCAGGACCCACCTCAGAAACAGGACAGCCCCGCTCGCCACTCTCCATGACCTTCAGAGGAGTCTGATCCGAATCTGTACTCAAACAACAAAGAAACAGTGGAATCATGAGACTGGGATAATTTCTCTCAAAATTTTAAAACACGATAAAGGTACACGAAGTATGTAAGTATCAAAGCATTTCTAAAACACTGTTTTATATACACATTTATTCAAATAAGGAAGTGACACCTAGGATAACGACGAGGAGCCTTGGCTTTGGTCGAGCCATCTTGAATTACACTAAGCTTGAACAAGATGTTTGTACCAAATCAGTCTACACAATTTACAACCACAACTGTGGGATGAATATCTATTGAATTGCCGTAAATATAACCCAGATGCTACAAGTGTCAACACATCACGTCACTATTGGAACTACATTGTGTATAATTCGGAGTACCCCAGCGCAGATATTATGCTACATTTGACCTATAACTTCACCCAGGACTGTAATTAAATAATTTCGGCCGATTCTGTTATTCAGGTGACCCTGGAAAGCTGCTTTGAGGTTTGTATAGGGATAATACATCAATGCATGAAAAATGTATGTATGTACATATTTCAGCACCAAAAAAAAAAAAAAAAAGCAAAAATAACGATGATACCACATATTCCCTCGACTCGCTGGCTTTTCATAACCAGCAATCGGTGAAAAAAAAAAAAAAAAAAAAAACATGAAATCACATATTACATAGACTCGGCGGCTTTCCATAACCAGCTATCGGCGAAGAATAAAAAAAAGGGTGATATCAGAGATTTCATGAACTTGGCAGCTTTCCATAACCAACTATGGCGAAGAATAAAAAAAGGGTTCTATCACAGATTTCATGGACTCGGCGGCTTTCCATAACCATCTATGGGCGAAGAATAAAAAAAAAAAAGGTGATATCAGAGATTTCATGGACTCGGTAGCTACCACTCGTCCATATCTACATGAAAAGGCTCATGGCGGCGTTAGACATTGCAACTTAAATCACGTGCTAGCTAGGGAATCATGTATAACACATTCTGCGTGTATGCGCCATGGACAATCTGAATCAGATATGCCAGTTTCAAAGCAAATTCCCCTACAAACCAGAAAGACAAATGTACACATGTGAATACTTGCGCCCAAAAGAGAAATTTGACATCACTGAAGGGCCACAATGTAATTCTCACCTATGTTTGGATTCTCCTCCTGTTTTGGAACACTCGTACAGGTATCTGGCCGCGATGACGTCACAGGATGGCTGCTGGGCTCATATGTCTCCACAATTTTGGGAACTAAAGTTATAGGACTGGAGATCGGGCTGCTGGTACAGCCAGCGGCATTCTTGTTGTTGTTGTTGTTTTAACTTGTCAGGATTATTGATCAGCAGTGGTTCATCTTCCGGAATGGAGGCTTTGACCCTGGGCCATTTTACACTCAGGACTATCACCACAACAACCCAAACTACCGTCAGGACGGTTAGCCACACTAACACCACTACTTCAAAAACGCCTGATGTGTGGGTGCTTTCAGTCGGATGTGTTAGTTAACTCCCCTGAAATATTCAGTCGTGTGTATATATATATATATACTTAAGCATGGGAGCTAAAGCAAAGACATATAAAGCAAAATAAAATCGCCAGGCTGTTACATGGAGGACATGTTCATATACAGACTAGGCCCTGGCAACAAGTCACACATATTATGAATATTTATTTTTTCTTCAATTGTTTTTTTTTATGTATACCGTGTGACATAAAACGTTGATACAAAACAACATGTAGCTACATCCTTCTGCATACAGATTAAGAAAATAAACGAACATAAACATTATGTATATAATCTATAGCCCCAGAATTTTGTCTTTTCAACTACAAACATAGTAGTACAAATATGAACTACTGAAGAACAGTTTTGGAACAAAATCTGCCTGCAATTGAATGGCATATGACTGAGCATAGATTAAGCTGTGCTATATCGTAAGTCTTACCTAGCTTATCTTGGCACAAACGTTTCTCTTCTTCCCTGTATGTCCGATTCTGGTAATCTGAAAATTATAGTTAGTACACTAGTACAATGTGTAATCAATGACCTTCGTCAAACTTATAAACATTACATAAGGGCATACCCATGTTCATATGACCGACTATAACCATAATGTCTATGATTAATTACTGATAAAATCAGAAATAATTCACCAATGAGGTCATGGTGATAAATCGTGTTAGTTCCCAGTTTGATGAAGTAGGAATAAACCTATGCCAACAATATCATGTCTGGAGAATATTAGCACTGCTAAGTAAGGGTAATCTACTCTTCTTAGGCTGAGGACAGTAGCCGTGACATGGGTAGGTTGGGACCGTCTGGCGTGGAGAGAGTACGGTATATAGTCCGTCAGAACATAACAGTGAAAATCTTGATTTGTATTGGCCTGTGTGTAGATATGTTGACTTACCTCGAACACAAGTGCATACACAAGGCTCTGGCAGTGTGAGATAGGTCTTGCATACCCCTACAGAGCATGGAGAACAGCGCCCCTCTATATCATCGAAAAAACGAGGGATACCTGCCGTTAATGTGGACAGTCGACAGCCTGGCAGACACCAAAGATTCCCCAATCTTACATAAAAAGAGTGCCACTATCATTGCCGGTAGCAAGGATAGCGACTGATTAGGTGTACACTTCATCCCGGCTGTCTTTGAAAATGCCTTGAAAGTGGCGCTGTATCTGGTTAGAGACTCGGAACAGACACTGACTAATGGTCATGCGTTGTTACGTACTGAATACCCCCGGTACTTATTGTATTTAAGGAGTGGAAATCTACGTCACCCGAGTGAAAAGTATTTCCTACTCTGGAATTCCCCTGATGTGATTTCTTACACTGCCCACACACTGTGTTACACATATAATCTAAACCACTGCCACCAAAATAAAAATATATAGATTTTTTTGGTGAAGTGTACCCTTTCTCCCTGGGAGAAACAAGTGGGGTTTTGTTTAGGCTTAGCCTGACCACTCGATTGTTCCGCGGACCTATGATCAACATTTAGCAGTAAACATGCTTTAGGTTTCTGGTTAGAATCAGGTTATGTACATGCGTACTACTGTAAGACCTGTTTGTCTGCGGTTGAATCACCTGCGAGACTATCTTACGTTGTCGGTTGGACACGTGACTGGCGTTTGGGGAACAAGTGTTAAATATATGCTGGACAAAGAACGCAAATGCTCTGGTGGGTTTTCACAAGTGCCACAGCCTGAGAATTTATTATTTAAGACAGAGGTAATCAGTATAAAAGTAGGAGATCTGTAAAAATATGTTCCTTTCCCTTCCTTCCTTCCTTCTGAGTTTGGATAGTGTTCCCGCTGAGGGGCTCACAAGGAGAAGCAGCCTAGAGGGTAACGTCTGGCAGTCAAGACGGTACAGCACCTGGGTGAAATGTATGAATGAAGACTGGCTGTGATCTTGGTAAAACACGTGTTGACTGCTCGGCTGTCTTGGAGGGAAATGGGGGAGCTACTAGAGCTTTCAAGTATTAATGAGTAAATAATTTAGAACTTAGCTTTCAAAGACTTAATAGAAGTGCCATATGGTCATAACAGGTAAGTTAAACAAGTTAAGATGTTGGACATGATTATTAACCCAATTATATAATATACATGTTACATGTGTGTCCACATGTATACACAGCGACCTGTACACATACATGTAGGTCAAGGTAGGTTGAAGTTGAGAGGTCAGTCTGACAGTCAGGCCATAATGCATGTAACGTTTAAGCATGGCATCTAGAAACCAAGTGACATCATGCTAACAATGATTGCAATATAGTCAATACTAGAGAGGCCAAGGGTCACAGGGTTACCGGTATCCTGTTTAAGAGAGGCATCTAAACATAATGTCGAGTACGTTGCCAGGCTAATAAGGGGCCAGGCTCGCATTAGAAATTTAGATGACTCTATGATGGGTACAAATGCATTTTATGATGCCAGGTCATATCTCATATATAACAAGGCATACTGGTCTATGCCAGCTGACCTTCACCTCCAACCAAAACATAACATTCGTAAGTTACTCTTTTGATCATTTAACATGCAGGTTACAAATCAATAATGTAGACTACTGTATGCAATAATAATCTGAGTGGTACATTTTTATGCTAGGGGCTGTATACATATTGTACAACCCAGAACGGTTACCGCATGAGGAACAATGATACGGGTCACGCAGGGTATTTTGATAATATCTATAAACTAAATACAATATTACCATGCGATAGCCTATATGCATATTAACTGTATATACACAGTTAATATCTATATATATGTATCTATCAACAATAATAACACATGCTTACTGACTGGCCATAGAGAACATGTACACTGGACTCAAAATGTCAAAGTCGAAAAGCATGATAAATTCCAGTATATGTGCATCTGCAGTGATATGTAATTTCTGAGAACTGTGTTGTGTTAGGACAATCACTGAGGCATAGCTAAATACAAAAACTCAGAACAGTTACAAGTGGTTGCTTTTGTACTGAGTTTTCATTTGGCCTGTGTACTGCTGGTGCAGCCATCTTGTTTAGCCACTTGATAAAGGCTGGGCTGATAGGATGAGATTAACCAGCAGGGGTCATCAGGGGCAATAGATGCCAAGGAGAAATTAATCCCTTCCAGATGTGCTGCCACCTTGCTTACATACACTGGGGTAATACACATGTCTGTAGCTACTGGAGGCTGGCATGGTCAGCTCAAACAAAGGAATTAGGCTTGACCATGTGTTAACCAGTGTAAAAGGAACTGTCTGCTTTGGAAGTTTGGAGATCAAGTTAAGTTTAGGCAAAAGCTAGTAGTTGATACATATAATCCTTAAATTCCAGATTAATTTAAGTAAACAGTGGTCACTTTTTAAAACTAGTGAACTTAAGTGGGTTAATGGTTCCAATGTGGGGGTTTATCCCAAACTAACACAGCTAACCATATATTTTCACTGTAAACAGGTTGATGGGAGAAGCAGTTATCCCACCTGTTTCTTGGCGTAAATTCCTGAAATCTATTCAGCCAATCCTTTTAGAATGGGTGTATCTCTTTGCAGAGATCACACTAACTTGTGAATGGCTAACCAAAGTAATAACTTAAATTACTCAAAAAGATGTGCATAATATATCCTATATGGCACAGTCAGATAAGTGCATATGTAACAACAATTACATATATCAGTTTATGGAAATGTTCTGAGACCACAAGGGTTAAATTCTTACCTGGGTGAAATGTATGAATGAAGACTGGCTGTGATCTTGGTAAAACACGTCTTGACTGCTCGGCTGTCTTGGAGGGAATGGGGCTAAAACAAAGGGCCGCATGGCAAGGCTGGGGTGTGGAGGTCATGTGACCTCCCACCCCCTCTCAGACCATGGGCACTCCCCCACAAGCATAAGGCTTGGTTACTGATGTGACTAGCTTACTGGTGAACACCCAGAGCAGATCTGGCCTGCAGGTTTGGGCAGATCTGACCTGGGGGTTTACACTACAGTTAAGGGAAAAAATTGTGCATGTTATAGGCCTACATTACTTATATGAACTACTGTTGAGCCAGGGTTTTATTTTTTTCTGACTTTGCTTCCTCTATCATCACCATGATCCGATGCAGTAATACCTGCGTGGTTCAAGATTTCTGTACAAAATTTGTCAGCGGTGACATGCAGGGAGTGCGGAGAGAGGTGTATGCGCTGCAAGGAGTATGAGTTACACACGCCTTCACAGGCAAATTTGCAATGTTGGTAAAATGATTATTGGGCTATTTTTCCGATATCCTGTGCAAGGCAATTAATTCGCTAATTTGCAGTATCGTGCTATTGCCACATACATGTAGCTGCTAACTAACAAACTGACTGTTGACAAAGCGACAATATTTTTGCTATAATTAGCACGCATGCACGATCAGCACTAAATTTCATGTAGTATTACCGGTAGCTAATTAGCACTTCACATCATTGTCTAATAAGATGCAAATGCATGTAGTATCATGCTGCATCAGCGTTTTATTAATCTGATGTGGTGTACAAGAAAGCATACGTACATATGTGTAGCATTTCAAAATCACTACAAACTAGTGTTCTTTCCAGCAAAAGCCTTGTTTCATATTTGAACAACTCCATCTTGTGTTGAATTAACACAAGGTCTTGTGTTGAAAGAATTGAATGAATGAACGCTTGGGGTTTAATGTCATATTGAAAGTACTGAACACAAGATGTGTTGTATGCTATACACAAAATACACGTTTTTGTTGTACCAACACAAGTTAGGTTTATTTGCATAAATTACCTCATTTTGGTTCAAGACAGTTTTGTGTTTTATTATTTTGTAACACGAACATGTGTACTTTAAATTTATTTAACACATGTTTCTGTGTAGGTTCCTGTTTTTAAGTTCTTGTATTAGATTTTAACACAAGCGTTTTTGTGTGTAATATTGGAGAGTGAGACATCTCCACTTAAGCCCTATAGCAGTCGGCCATATGTAATATCCAGGTATTCAATTTTCAGTTTTTTGTAATGTGCCTCTCGCAAATGAAAGTGTATAGGATTGTATTCTACAACGTATAACTCTCTGATGTATCAATTTTCAAGATCAATCATGCTTTTTAGTGTCAGGTTATATTTTAGTCACACACACACACACACACACACACATATATATATATATATATATATATATATATATATATATATATATATATATATATATATATATATATATATATATATTCTGTTTCCTTCTAGGCCCTAATTGAAACTGACTTAGGTAATTATCGAAACCAAAGAAATAGTCTTACTACCAAGGTTTTGGCTCTGTTGGTTGGTCATGCCCAGAAATTGCCTGTCTGTCTTCTCCAGAGAATGAACAACCAGTATCTTCCTATCTCGATTAGTCTTACTACCAAGGTTTTGGCTCTGTTGGTTGGTCATGCGCAGAAATTGCTTGTCTTCTCCAGAGAATGAACAACCAGTATCTTCCTATCTCGATCCCTTATACCTTGATACACCTCCAAAGTATCAGATAAACAACCAGGCTATCACTGTATTAGCAAAATATACCCACTCTCGTCATTAATCCTTCAGAAAATTCTATTTGAATGAAAACAGTGTCCTACAAGCAAGACCCCATATTGCTTATCAGCGGTGCTATTTTATAACAGCTGTTCTCTGTAGCTACTGTTCTAAATAGCATCATAATACAGCGTCGTTATAATTAAGGGCAGATATTGTTATCTCCTGAGATATCCCGAGTGATCATCAACTTGATAACTAGCTCCTAAATACAGTGCCATGATAGCTAGCGTCGCAAATTAGCGCAGATATTGTCACGCAACAATCTTCTATTTGATAATTAGCTTAATTCTAAATAGTTCAACTGTTTATGCACCGCGTTAATTATCACAGATAGTATAATCGCCACAGGCTGCATGCTGTTTGATCGTCAGCGTCTAAATGGCGCAATGATGGCAGAGCTAATGAGCACAGACATTTTCTTCTAACGCCTGAAAACCTACAATTAACGCTTATCTCTTCGCTACTAGAATGCTAAATGGCGCTAACATATATATCGGCGTTAATTAGGACATATATACTGCTTGTCCTTTCTTGAGGACTTGGAAAGATCATCTTAGTCACAATTTAACCTCCAGATATTAAGCATTCCAGCAGGGCTAATGAGCGCAGATATTCTCTTGTCCAGAAAATCTGCAATCAGCCATCTGTCACTTACTCTCCTCAATCAGAGGACCGTAGCCGTAAGTTTACTCAACCGGTATGTTAAGACAGTCTGGTATAGAGAGACTATCTGTCACTATACCTACCGTCCAATGCATCAGATTCTATAACGGCACCGTTTCAAGACAGCACATTTACAGCATACCTGCCAACACTGACCTTTATTAAAATTCTGTTCGGCTTGTCTATAATTTTTTAATTTCTCCTCTTGACACAGTTTTACAGTGTGCATTTCCACACAGTGTTATGTTTGCATCACTAATTACATGCATGTAACTTATAGAAACGGCCGTCTCCACTCAGCACATATATGCTAAGTTCGTATAGGGGTCATTCCTAGTTAACATATTTTGCCTCGACACAATTACTTTTTACATATCATGTATGTATAGCGGATTAATGGTGGCAATCAACGTTATAAAGTCAATGTCATCGAAAGCGCCGTACAAAAATGTAAACAGAACTATTTTGATTTATATTTTTGGCTGAGAATCTTTGAATTTATACACACTTCAATGATGTAAAAGTGGTAGTTGTTATCACGTGTCAAATAAACAGTAAAGTTTGAGTCATTGTCTCTGAGTGCATGAATCATCCCAGCTACCGGTATGCTTGGTCTTCTGAAAGAAACCTGTGTGACGTTCATCTCACATATTGCCGGCAGTATTTCTGAAATAAGCCATGCATGTGACATGGACTTTTCATAAACGTAAGCATATACATGCATGCACCAGAACTTTATTTTTGCATCCATGTGATAACCTGTTAACCCATCTTCTATATGATTAAAGGTTTTGCTTACATGCATTCATGCATGTTCCATGCAATATATATGCATGTAGTTTCATTCAGTAAGCAAACAAATAGGTACATTCGGTAACAAGGCTATAAAAAGCTTGCCCGTAGGGCACACATGAATGCAAAACTTAAGCTCAGTACATGAAGTACTGAAATCTTGAACTTGGTGATTTACGGTAATCAGTAAGCACACCGAGCATTAGCGATGGAACATTTCCCTCGAGTCATTGTGTTTTATATGCACGTAAAATTTCAGATCGATATACATGCATTACTGTTGGAGTTATCCCCCCATATACATTTACTTTAACATTGATTCTTATAAATACACAATACAAAAGTCGTGAATTTTGTAATTTAGAGCAATTAGTTTCCACACAACAATATCATACCCTTCGTGTTATTGTGCTCTATACATGCGTGTAAAACTTGAGCTCAAAATATGCCGTATCTTAAATACCACTGCATTTTGTTTAACATTATTTTCCCTGCATGTTATTGGACACCGATGATAGGGCTATGACAAGCTAAGCCTGTAGCCTGTGCAAACGAATTAAGAATGAATCAAAACATTGCGAATGTATATAACGATGTGCAGTTTTTTGAGAACATTCAAGTGATTATATCATAAACAATCAATTAGGCAGTAAATGTGAAGTAAAAAAAAACAGACAGTCAAAATGTGAAGATATAAATTTATTTTTCTTTTATCACAAATGCATCTTTCGCGCCACTTTTACAATGAAGTAAATTCAAAATTTATACCATATGTACGCAAGGCAACTCTTTCCGTCTCCATGAAATAACTTTTAAAGGAGAAGAAAATTTAAAAACATGACACCACAGCCTGAAAAGAGCACATTTTTTTCTATCTGGTGGTGCCTGCCGCATCATTTTGCGATTTTTTTTCGCCATACACGTAAAGCCTGAAAACGGCAAAGCTGGCATAAATCGCCGAGTCCATCACGTCCTCCATCATTAACACCCTGTAATTTATGCTGGGGGTGTGTTGCTTCTCAGCCAATGAGAGTTGTTAAAACTGCCGCCTTGTTCGTGTAAACTTGGAACCCACGTCCAACATTCCAGTTTCCCGATCGTCAAGCGGAAAACGAACTGTACTGTTCGGAAACCTTCTGGGAAGAAGAGTTCCACCGGAAATGTACGAACTGCACTTCGGGGGTTTCCAACGGCAATTCTCCTAACAAAGAAGACTTCAGGACTAGTTCTTAGGCAAAATCTAGTCGCCCACTGCGGATTTTGGTGCTGACTATAATTTATCAACTTGAGGTACACATTGGAATTTTTTATGGCATGCACCTGCGAGGACATGCATACTCTTTTCAATGGTATTTGAAAGATATTTAAATTTTCTTCTCCTTTATTTAACAGACACATCGTTCTGAAAATATCAAAAATATAAATGTGGATTTAATTCCCAAACAATCTCACTGTTTCACTATGCACATATTTGCATCCTGGCCTTATAGTTTTTAATATATTACATGCTTATTTAATAATATCATACTCGTACTGTGAGTTTGAAGACTTATGGTAATCTCTCTGCAAAGCGAAAAAAGACAGTGGTGTATAGATCACAGTTGTCCACAGGTATTTACAGGCAACTCAACAGATTACACTCTCTTTGTTTTCACCCTTTTGACTCTTATTCAACCATGGATTATTCCCTGTATACTTCATCCCATTTCCTGTAATCTTCCCTCATTGATCTTTACACTGCCTCGAGTAAAGAAAGACTATATGCATGTATATGTAAATTACACACCCAAAATCTCTTACTCCATACAATGACTGTAACAGTGGCATGTGTAAAGGCATGCAGACTTAATTAGTCCCTAAATCCATTAATTCAGTGATTGTAACAGTACCGTGTGTATATATACACTGTATATGCAGATTAAATTACAGTCCCTCAATCCCTTAATTCAGTGACTGTGATTCGGTTTTAAGGAATTCTCTTTGTGAGAGGCCCAATGTATAGAGAAAAGAAAAATGTCAGTATTCGATCTAACAAAAAAATATCATCTCGGCACTTGAGGAATATGTTAAAAATGGTCAAAACAGGAGAAAGTGGATTCTTGGCTCGAGATTGTCAAAAAAAAAGGTTAGTTTAGCTATGCACCATGTGGACATTGATGCTCTACCTGAGGTTGGACGGGTTCGGGGCGCCCCACTGTGCAGGGGACACTCGCTGACCTTCATGGTGAATTTGTCATCACTGTGGCAGACAGGGCTCCTAGTGATGTCATCTTTGTTTGCGGGAGTTGTTGTTAGATTCTTGTTCAGGAGCCATGTGCATCTACGATGCCATCCGCGTATTCTGCTGCTACATGTGATGCTCTGGGAGAGCTGTTTGATGTGCACGGGGCCTTTCTTGGAGAAAGGCGCATAGGTATACCTGCCTCTCATACAGAAATGCAATAGCTTTGCTGGGTTCCTGGAATGCATAAATCCCCTTACAAAGCTCGATTTATTGCGGGTTCAAGAAGTTGTACCACCAAACTCTTGTCGACCCTACTTACGAGAGCATTACAAGAAGGAAATTCATTTTGGACTAAGTATTGTGCCATAACAAAAAACTCAGGTGTCAACTGCATGTGGATTCTTAACAACTCATAACGTCCTACAGAAGAACTTGATGCTCATATGCATATACCGTACAAAGACGTATCCACATGGGATTTCTCTACTCTCTATACTACATTTCCTCACAAAGATCTTATTGAAAGAATATCGGTGTTAATTGTCTCGGTATTTAATAAAACATGTCACCGTTACATTAACGTCAGAAACAATAAGGCTTTCTTTAGTTCTACTATTTATAAAGGTTACCACTCATGGGATGTTACACCATTTATTGAATTACTTGAATTTCTCATTAATAACATCTATGTGAAATTCGGGGATGCCATTTACCAACAGTGCACAGGTATTCCAGTGGGTCAAATTGTGCGCCTCTTTTGGCAGACCTATACCTGTTTTCATATGCTCATTACATCTTTATGGACAGTTGCAATCAAAGCGCGACTGAGATACCTTGTTTAATTGTTATTTGACCTGCAACTCATTCACGGACTACAAATTTGAACTTTAATATGGATTTCATGCCTGGAATTTCCACTGTCTGTCCGGCATCATTGAATACTGATGACCGCTTTTCTCTTGTGTGTTTCCGGCTTTATTTCCTATTTGTTTACTTTCTTACATAACTTTGTCTTTGGGAGCTAGTGTTAAACGTTATTTTGGAAATGGATTTAGCGATTATCGACTTGGAACGCCCTTTACGGACTACGAATGGTATACGAATGTCGGACATGACGCTTATATGTATAACAGTACCACGTGTATATACACAGACTATACATTGGAAGCCCCCCAAATCCCCAGTGTCTGTGATACAGCAGTAACAGATCCCACTACAATCCCTAAAGGACCTGGCACGTTAAGGTGGATAATCGGCCCTACAGATGCAAGATAAGAAAGTGCAAATTTCAAAATCCCAGCACAGTCTTATAAATTTCCAAATCCGACGTTTAAAGCTTGGTCGGAGAACTCATAAAACTTATTTGGCCATAAAAGAGATGGTTGCTTAGCAGTAAGCCGCCAAAAATGCGCTCTCGATCTAAATGGCCCATTTTTCGGTCAAACGAGGCCCTTTTTTATTTACAGTATAAAGATCAACGTTAACCAAAAACATATCTTTACTGAAACTTTAATGAGTGCATTGCAACATACATGCTGAAGAATTTTTCAGAAAGTTACATTTGTGGTGTAACGCAAAAAAAGATATTTCAATGTGACTGTACCAAGCTACCATTTTTCGAATTTATGGCTTGTATGAAAGGAGATAAAATCGTTAATGATACCTTCAGTGCATGTTTGAAGCTTTATAAGCCACATGCTTGCCATACAACAAGAAAAGAAAAGAGTTAAACAGAACTAAAAAAAGAAGCAGCCTTACGAGTGTGTCAGCAGCTGTGACTGAGAGCTATGGTCATTTTCGCTTCTTGAGGTGCACAGATTCTTGCACTGGGGCCTATTCCCTTCCTTACAATACGAGGTCCTTTCTTACGTCTGTGAAATATTTATGAAGAGGCTAGGACTGGTGCAATAGTTTTACAATTTCTGGACAGGAGCCTACACTTGTTCTTTTAGTTTAAATTCCCTATTAATTTCCTATTAAAGGAAATGTCTTGTATCTCCTTTTTGACAAAACTTGTAAATAACCAATAAACCAGGACATATTTTGCGGTCCAACAACATGGTTGTATACTCTTTGTAACTTCTGTAAAAAATTTAATTTTGACAGACGTGAGATTGTATATATAGAAGTACTGTATTATAATATTTCCGTAAAATCGATACGTAATTCGGGTCAGGCTGTTGTTATCCATTAAATCCTTAGAAAATAAATATAATCAGCATCACTCAAAATGATAACAAACACACCAATTACACTGAATAATTTCATAATATCCGACAATCAATTGACCTGTAGCAAGAGAAATACCCCATGCACGCCCTTATAGATCAGCTCTATTACTAGATAACGAGGATGAATTCTTAGAAAAAAATATTTATATGTAACATAATCTGGCGACAGACGCACACACGAATCCATAAGCTGTATGCCAAAGAATGGTTAACTGGATGAATGATTATGGTTAAACGTCACTTGGGCAATACTGCAAAGTAACGAGAACATCCTGTGCACATAATACCGCAAAATGAATTAATGTATTTAACCTATTTGGCGAACAGTCAAGAGGACAACTACTGAAATGAAAATGAAACATCAATGTCCTAAATCTGACTGAGCTGAATCAGGCAGTGATGTTCTCAGCAAATGCAAACAGTCCAGTTCTTCTCTGATCTTTTCTTCCTTTGTTCATTTCATCTTTGGATGGGTTAATAATGGGTGAGATCGTTAACCTTAATCATGATGGTGCTCCTGCTGAATAAAGATAATACGAATCAAAAAGTCTGTATGTAAAACGCGCGTATATTGGTAAAATTGATAGAAGTACTGAAATATCATTGCAAACAGCTCCCGTATACGTAATGAATTATGTAAGTAGCACTGGTACAAACGTGATCTAATGTTTTGTAACTTACTATGTCGGCAGTGTTATCTTGATGAATGAGATTGTACTTTCCCCCAGGGGCACCCTCCGATGGGTAGGAAGGACCCACTGTCTGACGAGGCACACGCTGTATTCGACTCTCTTCCTCACTGGGCTCAATCAAGGACGTCTTTGCTGTCGTTTCTTCTGTGATAAGACATACATTGTGTTTGATGATTGACATGAGAATAAATCCCACAAACATTCACATTAATCAACTAGCCCTTAATTGATGCCATTCGTGTCAAGATTATAAGATTTTCCCTACGAGTTGAATGTAATTATATCTTCAAGACCTTCAATTAGCTCGAATATTCTCACAATTAACTAATGAAATAATCTCAAAACAGGCCTATCATTAATGGCATCAGCGTAAGTTCTGCAATTCAACCAAAGATCGGTATGTAAAAATGCACTTTCAGAAGCATGTAAAGTCCTCAGATAAAAGTTTTGATATCAACACTTTAGTTGTCATGATACGAAATATATAAACTTCACAAAAATTTTTACCTTGCCCTATATTAAAGTCTGATGATTCAGTCAGGATCAAGCACAATGTGTCACTTGAAAAATGCTAAACTTCAACTGAAACACAGTATATACTCTTTAGTTTCTGGTTTACCTCCTTTAGTGTTGTCTTCAGTAGCCTGAGTGGGGCGGTTCTCAGGTTGAGTGGGTCTTGTCAGACGGATTTTCAACATGGGTGGCTCAATGAAGGGAGCCTCTTCACGGGCGTTTCCAGTGGGCTGACCACTGGCAGATGGAGGTATCCAGCCTTCAGAGGTTACCCCAGTAATTGTGGACACAGACTGTTTTCGGCAGTACTTCGTAATTTTGGACTTAATTATTTTCCTCTTCACCAGTAAAACCACCAGACCTATGCCGATTACAAACAGGGCTATCAGGACTACCACCCATACAGGTACGCTGTGTTCTGATGATAACCCACCTGTAATCCAAAAAATGACCTCACTGTGTATAATACGGTCCACAGAGTAACGACTGTTATTACCGAATACTGAATAAGTACATTAGATTTATACACCAAATCAGTCTCAGCTTCCCGGCTGAATAATTTGAGGGTGCTGTTTATTTATCTCCAATAAGGATGGTCAAACAACAGTCTGGGGGAGGGAGGGGAGAGGGAGGGGTCGTGGGGTGCGTGAACCCAAACCTGTTGGATGCTATACACAAAAACCACCAATACAATACTAACGATGCCTGCTAAGTATTTCCCATTGTATGTAGTATAATTGGATGCGATACTCTCGCATACTCTCGTAATAACCATTTAGGCCTATACCTTCGTTCGTGGGCATAGGAGTGGCATCTCCACATTCTCTTTCCATCACAGGGTATTCACCGCTGGGCCATTCTGCAAAACAGATAAAGATATACAGGTATATAGTCAAATGTTCAAGGAGAATTAATACTAAAATGGAACTGTGGAACAACAGTACTGAGCAGCAATATATAACTAGCATAGTTTATCGTCCTCCTGGTAAAGATGTGAGGCAATTCAATGAACAGATGACGTCTAAGCTGCAATTCATTCCACAAGGTACAAAATGTATCATAGTTGGCGATTTTAGTACTGACCTGTGTAAAACGCCAAATCACACATGAGTTCCTTACTAACCTTAAATGTAATTTCTTTTTCCCTCGCTTAACAAAACCAACTTGTGCAAGTTCGCATTCTTATGACAATGTATTTATCAACTTTCATGAAGATCCTTACCTATCTGGCCTAATACTCACTGATATTAAAGACCATTTTCCTGTATTTAATGTTCACTTATCAGATAAGATCCTTAACACCCCAAGTATGTAACACCCAGTTTCGCAAAACAACAGAGCAAGGAAAAGGTGAATTGAAAAATTTAACAGCTGCCGTAAGATGGGAAAACGTTCTAAGCGAGTCATCTCCTTCATAATCCCTAAATACATTTTCTAAAATTTTCTCTCGTATTTATGATTCCTGCTTTCCGCTTGTTTCATCCTCTCTGCGAAGAGGAACAATTAAGTCCTGGATAACGTTCGGAACCCTTACATCCATACATCACAAAAACAAACTTTACCGAGATCATCTTCGTTCAGATGACAAGAACCTTAAAAAGGGACATAAAGAATACAGAAATACACTTAACAAACTTCTCTCTCACTGACGTAAAGCGTATTTCGAGCGAAAGTTTAACGAAGCAAATTAAGACATCAAAGACACTTGGAAAACTCTCAATCAAATTCTTTGTCGCAATCAATTACTGTTGACGGCAAACCAATTTCATGATAGCACAGAAAAAGTAAGACATTTTAACACCTATTATGCTTCCATTGCTGACAGTCTTAGAGAAAGTATGCCAATGTCTACAAGAAATGCCCACGAATATTTATCCCATCCTATGCAAGCAACTTTTTAATTCAGTGCAACTAATGAATCAGTTGTGAAATCTACCATACTTTCCTTAAAGTCATCCTCACCAGGTATTGACAGTGTCAGCATGTCTATTTTAAAACTTGTATTAGATAATATTTCAACGCCGTTGGCCCACATTTTAACCTGTCTTTTCAATGCGGCCTTTTTCTTGACTCCTTGAAATGTGCCAAAATTACACCGGTTTTTCAAACCGGCGATTTTGATAAACTAGCAAAATTATAGACCAATATCGGCCTTACTATCCTTCAGCAAAATATTACAGATTAACTATCCTTATCTCTCTTGTGCTAATGCTTTATTGGGGAATGCATTTCCTAGCCATCTTAAACCTTTGTATCTTCTCCAAAAACGAGCTTTCAGAATGACAACTTTAATTCCTAGACTTCAGCACAATGAGCCTGTATTTATGACATTCAAAATATTTTACATCTATGAGCTAAACATTTTCTCTCAAGTCTTACAGGCGCATAAGTTTCATGCACCACCTATACCAACTCCCCCGCTGACTTTCGTCGCCAGTTTAGAAGCCTGAGTGAAACACACTTTTATCCCAAAGTGTGTGTTATCTGACATATCTCTCCACCACCCCAAAGATCAAATGTTATATTATCCCATTTATATTTACTACATGTAAATAAAACTGGTGAATAAAAAAGGGAAGTGAAAGGACCATTTCAACCTTTATCCTATCCAACATTCTCTTTGTTGCATGTCCTGTAAACAGAATGTTTTGTGGGATCAAATTTTCGCGGTCCATCACCCTGCCCGAAGGTGAAAAAAATTCCAAACATGGCAGAAGATGATTTTTTTTAACAAACATGTCCACATTGTCGACATAATATTAACAAACATTTAAGCTGATGTTAACGAAGTTGGGACTGAATTTTCTAGAACTCTTGGTGTAAAAGGTTTAACATTAAATTTGGTTCCTCGTCTGTATATTAACATGAAGTTGATGTCAAAGAAGTTGGGTTTGCATTTTAAGAGCTCTTGGTATGATATTTTTAACACTGAACATAAGTAACCTTGTTATATTCACCTGAAGTTGACGTCAAAGAAGTTAGAATTGCACTATGTGAAACTTTGGTCATAAATGTTTAAACAAAGATGGTCCCCTTAGTGATGAGATATTAAGTACAAGTTGATGTTGAAGAAGCTGAGATAGCATTTTCTGAAACTTTGGTCATAAATGTTGTGATCTAAAACTACTGTTGTTAAACAAATAAACATTTTTGGCACTTCACCCAAAGTATGGCAAATACGTCATTTTGTTTGACAATCTACTTAAAGAGAGTTTGTACTTTTTGTGTGAAAAGAGGATTTACATGTAAATCTGAGACTGCTATATGTAGTACACTAAAGCTTCTCTTGGTGAACAGTGCCACCTTGTATTTGAACCCAGGAGAATGCATGGTGATCATGGATAGTACCAGTGCTTGTATTTGTTCTTTTTCTGACAGTGCACTTTACTGTTATCTCTCTTTTTCTTTTTCCCGGACTCGGTTTATGCATGGATATTTCGAAAATTCAGTGACATAGACAAACCTTTGTGCTAAACATCAAAATTCTGTTGTGTAATGGCCTACTGTCATGACTGTAGTATTTATTTTACTTACTGGTGTTTTACGCCGTAGTCAAGGATGTTTCACTTACACCATAACAGCCAGCAAAAAGATGGGAAGAAGCTGGTCAGTGCCTGGGGGAAAACCCACTACCAAGCGCAGTATATTCGCAAACCTTCACGCTTACCACCGGAGAGAAAGATAGCATGAGTTGGCCATTGCATCTTGCTTACAGGCTGCAATCACTCGTCAGACGGTAGTTAATTAGAGCAGCGTTATCACAAGTCTAGGTAGTCCTGTGACTCGTCAATGCATAGTCATGCGACTAACTGAATGAGTTATCTGACCAGCGGAGAGTCCATTGACCAGCGGAAGGAGTCCTTGGAGCAAATGAGCGAGTCTTTTGACCATTAAAGCGAGTCTTTTGTCTAGTTTAGTGAGTCTTTTGACTAAATGCATGAGTCTGGTGACTACTCATGTGAGTTTTATGACTGACCAAGCGAGTCTTTCATAACTCAGCTGATCTGGTCATATGAAATTAGCTCAATTGTATAACTCAGATTATTGAGTCAGTTGACCCGAACTTTTCTCTCTGTGAAGGGTTGAGCGAGTGGTGACCAAATACCAGCTGCCGTTGGAGCCAAAAAAGGGTCACGACAAACCTAGACCAAATGGCGCTCTTTGCCGCCCAATCAAGATTAAATTACAACACAAGCAAGGCCATTTCAGGACTGTCAAGTCGTGGCCGAGTTTCACGACAATTTTGATTATGTTCAAACTTGTCGTGAAAGCTTGTCGATCACATAAGACTCAAGAAAAACGACGTTGACATGGTAAGACTTAACTAAAGCAATTCAAAGACCACTTTAGGAGTAGTGTCCCGAGTCAAGCCGACTTCAGATGTGAAATAGTCGAGAAGGTAGTTCTGACAAATGGGAGAGTAGCTGTTCTAAAGTGCTAATTATGCTTTTCATGTTGCTAGAGATGGCACTGTAGCGTTGTATATTTTTTCTATAATATATAGTAATCGATTGTCATTTGTATTGATTTGTCTACCCTATTTCCAGCACAAAATGGTATGACAAATGGGTTCATTATTCCTTTGCTATACAAAAACTATACTAAGATAAAATCTTTGATGGTTATGATTTCAAGCTATTTTCTAATCATATAAACAATATTAAAATGGAAAACATTATAATGGATTATATACATATTTTATCTTATAGAGATTATTAAAAGCTTCCTATGATGAGTATAACTAGGGCAGTGTATTTGCAACCTAGATTTAAAAAAAAAAAACTTCTCTGAAATATGTATGCAATCCAACATACATGGAGCTGGAATTCATCAAATTTCTAGCAGTTCTAAAAGAAAAAAAAATAAAACACATGCTATCGCAAGATTATCTGTACGTTACTGATAGCAAAATACAGGTTTACTGACAATATCCTACGATACTCACCGTTCTTACAAAAACACCGGCAAGCCTCAGGGAGATATCTAGACATCTTACACACATTTAACGAGCATGTTTCACATCTCTTTTCTATCTCATTCCAGTACCAGGGCGTTCCATTTTTCGAGGCACAGTGCCGAACCCTTGTCGTCCCTGTCATTGGTCCCATCACCACTAACAACACAAATCATACAATCTTCGCTTGGACAGTTGCTGGCGAGGGAGTAATTGTCTCATATGTCTTGTACCGCCGGTCTTCACTTCACAGACTGACATTGCGAGTTCTTTCATCATTCCTATTGCAAGACGTGACTAAGTAGGGTATTCCCCCTCAAAACCACCTATGAAATTCAGATGGGTTGTCTCCCCTTAGAGTTAGATTTGCGATTGCTTCAAACTGTCCACATATGGGCTACTTTGTATGTAGTGAAGATCTTCTTTACGAACTTCATTACCTATATATTATAGGACTGACTATTCCTATTTAGTAAAGTCTATAAAGTTATAATTTGTTTGCTATCTCGTAGCCTAATTAACAGACTGGGTTAACTATAGGCGTTATCTGAATAAGCTTCCGTTTTATTCAATCATGGAGGTACGGAGGTAAACCTCCGTTAAATTCTTTTTTAAAATATGTGAGTGTGGAGAATTTTCCACACCTCTGTAACTGCTATGACAAAACAATACAACGAAATGATGTATGTAGGTTACATGGCATATTTACGGTCTATAGCTGCAGACCATAAGCCGACGCACATATGCTTCAATATATTTTAGTCATGTAAGACTATACGAAATAGAGCATTGTGCGTATTTGAAACAGTTTATATTGAACGTTTTAAAAAATATTGCATGAAGAAGCTTGAATTTGCCACCATATACTGTAGAAATGGGTATAATGTTTTGTGCGTGTATAGTAATCGAGGTGGTAAAAGTGCACATTCGTTGATTGTTTTGTACCGCCACGGAAACGAGAACACCACCAAGGAATTTTCACGTTTTCTCTTCTTAAATGTGCCGGTAAATCTGCGAACAGATACGTTCAGTTACCAAGTGCCGTGAGACATTATTTATTTATTTTGCTGTATCATCCTGTATTCAAGAATGTTTCACTTAGGTCTAAACGATAGCGGTCAGTTTTATGGGGTACTCAGGTGAGCTGGGGTGGTGGATAGATATGTCGTTCCACCGACAAATCTTTGTGACACGCTTTGTATTTAATTTCAATGTTTCAGCCTACCCGTGACTAGCAAATATAAAATATGATTATATATGTATCTTCTGGTTTTGATAAACATGGATGTAGAATGCATTTATCACTTGAGCAAGTAGACATATTCTAGGGCAGGAATGCTACATTTAACACTGGTCAAGAACTGTAATCACCCAATCGTTCTTAACAGTCCATGTCTTAAATCTGTATATTTTCATCATTACAAAGATATGTACCATATGGATACAGGATAGAAAACTATGTCTATACTGTGACCGTTCAGCGAAGCGTGCTGTTTTCGAGCATAGGTTCGACTAAATACAAATTGATTTCCTGTATGTACTATATCAATCAACTGCTCATCTTCGGCTTTCAGCTGGCAATCCACGGAGTCCATACTAAAAGGCGTGCATCATTATGTTTACCCTAAACAATGCTAAGCATATTTCAATTACACAGGTTTCTATATTATTTCTGCAGTGAATTCGAAGTGAGTTATCCTATTGGCTACCCCCCACCCCCACCCCATCCTGATATCACGCTAACATATAGCTTTAAAAGCACATTGCGATATGTGGTAATTGTAACAATTAACTGAAATTATTATTTTTTTTTTGTCTATGTAGCGTACACGTCATATATGTACAATTACCAGGTACCATCATGGGTACCAAAAAATACCCCAGTATATACACGCACCTTGAATTAGTAATTTTTTTTTTATATTGAATGCCACAAAGTATTTCTTTGAAATATTGAGTTGATAATCGTTGAACAATCAAGCCAAACTATTCGGGATGACGATGATTCCCATTACAAACAATACATTGTTTATTTTCCTTATCAAATTCAACAACTTATTTGTGGAGATTCTACAAATGATAAAGAAACAGTGTTCACAGACTAGGCCTATGTAAAGGCTTCGCACTTCATACATTCATGGACCCACTCATTCACATCCTCTTTCATATTACTACAGATAAAAAAACACAGTCATTTGCATATCCAAAATCCTCCAGTTGACACTCAAAATGAGGCACCCTGATAGTTGTGTGCAACAATGTATACATGACTGGTTATTTGTCTTACATTTGTTTAAGGAAATAAATGCATTCAATTAAACAAAGCTGGGAGTTTGAGCACTGAGTAAAGGAGTTCAGTTATTTGATCTTCTTCCCAAACCACGGCAAATTATCCATGCAGTGAAAACTCAATACTGTTTATACTGATTTAGTATTATATAGACTGCAAACCTCAGGTTATAAGCTAGTAAAGTGTGGAAAATATAATTAGTGGCTATTGAGTCATTTAATGGAAAATGCAGATTCCATTGTCCAAATCTGGTGGGTACGTACAGAGCCTTGCATTCGGTAACAAACATGCACGGAAATTTGGGAAAAAACACAGAAAAAAAGTTTTTTATATGTCATATATTTTTGTATACATTCGGTGACACGAGGTGATTTATGATGATACTTGATGTAAATTTTTAAGAACAAAAATAGACTTTGTTACTTTTGTTTTAAAAAAGTGATCATTACATACATCCAATCACTCACATTATAACGATCCCGGCTATCAGACCAGTAGGGCGGTATTGGCTTCGCATTTCAAGCATGTTTAATAGTCATGTCACAATGTGATCTCTGCAATTTGCTTTTCTTGACTAACAGTGTGTTTGACAGATAAATCCAGAAGTCACTGCTTGTACATGCCATTCCTGACTTATACAATTACCACCCATATTCAGTATTATGGCTAAACCCCACGGTAATATGCTTACATGTCAAGTTTGTGTCTATAAATGAGATAAAATTGGCTAAATTTCAACACACGTATACAGTTAACTAAAGCTTTTCCATTCCAATTCATCAGTTTAAAAAGCTGTAGTAACCAACTTATTTATCTTCAGTAGTAAATCAATTAAAGTCTGATTTTGATGGCATTTTCAGTTGTCTCAGTTACTTACACACAGAATGACTAAATAGCATAACTGGGTTTTTCTAACGGAGAGTCTTAATTGTTTTGGTGCTTCACACTTTGCGTTCATCAGTTAGCACAATTTATGGCAGATTGGGAAGGAAGTCAGCATGAACTGCACTTGAACTCCCAGCGATGACGTTCTCACAAAAAAAAAAATAATAATAATCTGTTAAATTTTACAGAAATTCTGCTGTCTGAGCGATTCTAGAATGTATTCTGCTATCGCAGCAGATTATTCTGTTAAATATAACACACACATTCTATTAATTCAACATAAAGATTCTATTAGGGTAACAGAATATTCTGTGCAATGTAATACAGTATTCTGGTATAGAATACATTCCAGTATCACTCATCCTCCAGGCAACAGGCTTTCTGTTAAAATTAACAGATTAATTCATTGTGTGAACAGCTATAGGACACGCAGATACCCGCAACTAATTGCATGAGCATATATAGAAATCTCCATATTTCAGATATTTCCTTATGCATACTGATCAATGAACAGTTCAAGCGTTGAGATTTTGTTAAATTTTACTGGTCAGCACGGCAACTAACAAGTATACATGCATCCATGTTCACCAGGGAAGCGCAGCTGCATATAAGCAAAACAACTATTCTATAATCGATGGAAATCGACTATTTCACCCAAATGCCTCTCCATATACAGACCGCTTGGTCACAAACGATCGCTTAGGTCACATAGTCTGATAAGCGGTGTGGTCTTAGCAGAAGAAACACTTTATGCTGACTCATCGGAGATAGATTCTATTATGTGTACCGCTTTCTGGTTAACCCAATATATCCATGTACATACATGTTATTAAAGTGCTATATCTCTCCCTTCCGCCTCAATAACAACCTGTACTCTACATGTTAACGTGTATTGATTTGACACAATTTCATAACTCTTGCAAGCATGATTATTAATGTTTCTGAATGTGTACCTTTTCGGGTTATCTCAAGCCCTGGGTTTTAAAGAGGAGTTCTCCTGCCAGTCTTAAGTTGTTATGGTGATATGGACTATTTTATTTTGTGTGTTTTCTGCGATGTATGTATTTATACTGTTTGATTAATTGATTGGTGAATAAAACAAGGGTAAATTCTGAAAAACAAAGTTTTATTTGCACTCATCTGTAAAAGATTTTATATGTACAAAGGAGGTAGAAAGTAAATATTAAAAATATCCTGCCGCAATCCCGTTATGCCCATTTGAAATCCTTAAGCAACATTTGAATCAGGTGTGTGGCAAGAGCGTCCAGTGGAACGTGGAACTTGACCCATATCATTTTGTAGCAAGTGGATGACTCATATATCCCTTACATTATTTTTATAAATGATGCTTAGGTATGCTGGAAACCTATTTTCCATATTCAATACAAAAGTAAACTCACGTAAAACGGCTTTTGAACAATACACACGATGAGTCATGTGAATTGGCGTTGTGCCAGTAAATTTAACCGTATGGCGTGATTCCAGATCACCCGATACCCCGACGTGTTAAGATGATGTTCACTTGTGGAGTGACGAAATTCCCCGATACCCCCACGTGTTAAGATGATGTTCACTTGTGGAGTGACGAAATTCTACAACAGGATGCTTTAAAAGAGCGGTCCATATTGTTGGACAGTTGCCAAGGCACTTGGATGCTTCAGTGTCTGACTTAACTTTTAATAGACTTTTGAACATCTGGACCCTGTTTCCACGTGCATATGGCTACTAAGATCGCGACATAGATTTTATAGCATGCCCTCTATATAGTGATGGAATTTTACGCATTGACAAAAATTTATATACTGATAAAAATTATGACGATTGAATATTAAGTGTTCCGCTCCAACTATATTACTGTCTTTTCATTCCATGTTGACTTACTCGGTTTCGTGTAAAGAGAAGGGTCAAAATGGAAAAAAAGATGAAGGCCAGATATTTTTGAACAAATTTATTACTTACTAACAGTGAATGTTTCAGTTGTGATAGCACATGGATATAGAGACATATACATGCAAGACCACACAGAATGAAGATAAATTAACCAAATGTGTGTACCTATTCTGCTCATAGTTTACATGGGCAGTTCCATACCCATGTCTAACGATACAGGTTAAAAGTAGGGACTGCCTGTGACTGCTTTCACGTGAACTCTCTTTACATATCATGAACAGGGAGAGACAAACTTGTAGAGGGAGCGAAGAAGGTGGATGTGTGGTTGTATAACGCAGCTAATCTATAGCTGGAAGGAAATAATTAATATTGCTATGAAATCTATCACAGTAGAGTGTAACAAGCAACATACCGCAGCTATTTCGCAAAGAAAAAAAGTAAACCCAACAGCTCAATATCTTAACTCTGGCCTTATATGGCATTTATTTTTTAATATGGCTATGCAATCTATCATAGCAGAGTATAACAGACAGCAACCCGCAGCTGGTTCCCAAACCCGAAAAGAAAACCCAACACTTCTTAACTCTGGTCTATATGGTACTTGTGGGTTTTTTTTTATGTGGTCTTGCACATGTTCATGTGCAATTCAGGAGCTAACATTCAGCATATAGCTTAGGTTAGTGGATGTAAGGATGCAAATCCTTTCTGCATGATATCCTTTTGTGTGATGAAAACTACTGTAGCTGGGTCAAGTTTGTGACATACAACACAAAGGGAGTATACAGATGACAGGTAAGCCACGCCTTCGAGTGTGTTCCATGGGCGGAACTGCGTAACCTGTGACCCGTCCAGACAACTGATTGACATTTCCGGTTGCACGACTGATCTCGGCGTTGTGCAATGCAAGAGAATCGTTTCGGTTACGTTATGTGAACGTGTATAACTTATAAAACCATGGTGGTATGAGAGACCTATCACAATTATTTACCAAGGCAAAATATGTAACAGAGTTTTTAAGTTTGCAATTCCCGATTGCTCAAGTATGCATGCATACACGTATATGTCGACCCACAATGTACGCGCAGTTAAAAGAATGTACATAACCCATACACAAAACAACACAAACCATGCAATAGTTACACATATATACATCAACTGATACCAAACCTGGTATATACGCATAAATGTAGGAATACGTCATTAGGTATTACACATCACGTCATACCTTACTTTGTTCAAAGTAAGTACAGTAGTCATCCGTACGTATATCCTAACATGTCTACAGAATAAAGACTGACACAGCTATTCTCTGAAACCAAATAACAGATTGTCGAATCTTATGTAGACGCGTCTCTAGGTATTTTAAGGTGTGTAACAAATATAATATACACATACAAGAATAAGTCATAGTTTTTCACAAAAACAGATCACAACACATTTACGTATATACAAATAGTCTGTAAAATACAACATGACAATGCAATTACAAAGCCAAAATATCCCCACCGTAGAAACCTACCAAGACTTTCAATAAAGAAATAGACAGCAAGTTTGCTATCGACATACATACAGATACGTCATACGTTTTTGTCAGAATAACAGCTCAGTATCCACGTATGTATCTAAACAGTTAGTGAAATACAGAATGACAAAGTAATTTTACAAAGCCAATATATCACCACCGTAGAAACCTACCAAGACTTTCAACAAAGAAATAGATAACAAACTTGCTATCGACATACATACAGAGATACGTCATACGTTTCTGTCAGAATAACAGCTCAGTATCCACGTATGTATCTAAACAGTTATGAAATTACAGAATAACACTGCAATTTTACAAAGCCAAAAATACCACCACCATAGAAACTTACCAAGACTTTCAATAAAGAAATAGATAACAAAATTTGCTATTGACATACATACAGAGATACGTCATACGTTTTTGTCAGAATAACAGCTCAGTATCCATGTATGTATCTAAACAGTTAATAAAATACAGAATGACATTGCAATTTTACAAAGCCAAAATACCACCACCACAGAAACTTACAAAGACTTTCAATAAAGAAATAGATAACAAAATTTGCTATTGACATACATACAGAGATACGTCATACCTGTTTGTCAGAATAACAGCTCAGTATCCATGTATGTATCTAAACAGTTAATAAATACAGAATGACATTGCAATTTTACAAAGCCAAAATACATTGGTAAATTTCACCATAGAAACTTACCAAGACTTTCAATAAAGAAACAGATAACAAATTTGCTATCGACATACATACAGAGATACGTCATACGTTTTTGTCAGAATAACAGCTCAGTATCTATGTATGTATCTAAAAAGTTATGTAATACAGAATAACAAAGCAAGTTTGCAACGCCAAAATATCACTACCGTAGAAACCTACCAAGAATTTCAATAAAGAAACAGTTAACAAATTTGCTATCGACATACATACAGAGATACGTCATACATTTTAGTCAGAATAACAGCTCAGTATCCATGTATGTATGTAAACAGTTAATAGAATACAGAATAACAAAGCAAGTTTGCAAAGCCAAAATATCACCACCGTAGAAACCTACCAAGACTTTCAATAAAGAAACAGTTAACAAATTTGCTTTCGATTTACATACAGGGATACTTTATACAGTTCTGTCACAATAACAGATGAGCATCCATGCATATATATCCATACAGATGACAGAATACAGAATGACATTGCGATTTTACAAAACCAAAATATCACCACCGTAAAACCTACCAAGACTTTCAATAAAGAAATAGATAACAAATTTGCTATTGATATACAGAGATATGTCATCCATTTTTTCACAATAACTTCAGGTTCTATCCATGTATTTATCCAAACAGTTAATAGAATATAGAACATCTACCAGGGCGTCTAGCAATGCAGAGGTTATTAGACTGTAAGGGTAATCCGTTTTACCCCATGTTAAGCAAGCCGTTTATATATGTATACTGTATATTAAGACAAACATATCCGTCTTTAACACAATTATAATTTTAAATTCATAGAAACAATTCGCAACAAACAAAGTACTAATTATTTACAATCATAACTTACACAAGTGTTTGATATACAATATTAGGCTATATATATATACATATTTGATATACAATATAATTGTTATATTACTAACTATAATAGATACGTCATACCTTTTTACACAATAACAGTTCAGTATCCATGTACATATTTCAAAATCGTCTATAATATACAAAATTACAAGGCACCAGTAGAATCTATTTTCATTGCTGAAATGGTAAAACAAAGTTTGAACACTGCAACTGACCTCTGACCTATATTTTCTCAAGGTCAGAATTCATAACTTTCAATTCAACACTACATCTTCAGAGTTTATCATCTAAGATCAATGAAACTACACCTACAGGAGAGTGGGATTTTAGAATCAGTGTAAATAATTGACTTATATGACCCATTTTACTGTTCTGGCCAGAGGTCATGCTTCATTCATTGTACCTGATGGACAGTACGTCTCATATTTAGTTCATTAGCCCTACATAATGAACAGAACATCTCTTTATTTATTATTAGGAAGCCAGCATGACTTGAACTCACAGCGACCGCATTGGTGAGAGGCCTCTGGGTCATTATGCTGTGCTAGCGCGCTAACCAACTGAGCCACACGCCTTTATAAATACGCCAGAGAAAACGTATTTGCATGAATGGTTTGGACGTTTGTGAGTTGATGGGTTTTGTCCTGTGTAGGCTACTGCATAAAACTGGAATTCTGCGTAAGGTATAGGAACCATGAACCATTTTACAAAATCATCAGTACTTTCCTATTTTTGTAAATTTAGTCTCTCGTGTCAAATGCATAAAATAGTAAAATGTTCGCTGAAGAATAAGACGCTGGCAACATCAGAAGTTTACTAAAAATGATCTAAAGCCGGGTATACACGGGGTTTATTTTTTTCACGACGGCCTTAAAGTGATAGAAAGCTAAAATATGAAGTAAGGTTCATCATACGGACAACTGAAAACAATGTGTAAAAATACTTTCATTTATATTTTCAGATTTTTAAGAGAGTTGAAAAGCTTTCAGATATTTGAACACTATGGTGAGTTCATGGGCAATACTGACGGAAACCAGGAACTCTGACATCACATCACTTTTATTTCCTTGTGTTCACCAGAAGAAAGAAATTTTGAGAACATTATTTCAGTGATGTTTAACTCATGGGTGAAAAGAGTCATTCCAACATTCAGTCGCGTGATTAGAGTTTGAAAAACTTCCTGTGACGTCAGAGTTAAGCGGACCGGTCTTTATTTTGCAATATACATGTAAATTATGTCCATAAATAACTAATAATTTTATTTGTTTCTTAAAATATCTGTGGTACTGTTGAAGAACCACATAAATCAATGTAATAAGCAAAACTACATGTAATACTAGGCGGGATGTGAAAGACGTGATAACAGAGAACAATAACAAACTGTCAACATATATTGTATACATGGTTCAGTAGGACAGCGTTAAATTGATTTGTACGGTTATCGTGCTAACAAAAAGTGGGATCAGGAGCCTAAACAGTTTCTTTTAAGATACAGCAAACTGCAAAGCGATATTCATGAGCCTCATTTTGGCATACGTAGCATTAACCTCACTCCGAATCAACGTCTACCGTAGTGCCGTTCATGATGGCATCGTATCGTTTACCGCCTTTGTTCTAGTGCTACTGTTTCATTATAGCTGATATAATTGAAGACGTACTACCAGACGTACTACGACAGTGTGTTAGCTGGCAAATGATCACACGTATAACCGTTGAATTGGCCTCTTGTCACTTTACCTCAGTCAGAGACATTCTCCATCCACGCAGACGTCATAAAAATGCCAAGCGTTTATTTTCGTTCCCTTTCAGAAAAAAAGCAAAATAGGAGGGCGTGCCTCAGTTTAGCATGTGAAAATCACGTCTACACTTAGAAATTCCATTTGTCTTGCTTTGTTGATGGTCGACTGATTTATTTTCTTTTTAAGGACAATGGTCAGTGGTAAGCGAAGGGCGGATGACTATCGACAACAATGATTGTTCCTAGCTTTAAACCAAGCCAAGAAATATATGTAATCATATTTTGAAATGCAAAAACCTCATAAATATAACTTACATACATTGTCCTTTTACTATCTTTTAATTTTTAATAGTTTTATATCTTTTAATATTTAATTGCAGCATCGCCAGCAACGCTGTCAAATAATTCTGTTGTAGTGACCATTGTACAGAGCGTGCACTGTCGACCAGGATATACTTGATGCCATATTTGACATCACATGGGGCACACTTTGGGAATGTCTCCATCAGGCATAAAATTATCTTTTACACGACAAGGACTGAGTTCTGTTCGCGGCCCACGTGAGAGAGGTAGATTATATTATAATCTATCGTCTATTACAGAGTTGCCTTTTAAATGTCCTTCCATCGGGAAACCCAATGGACGAGTTAACAATAGCCATTGAGAAAACCACTTGAGCAGAACAATGGCGATGAAGGGAAATTTATCCTATACAATGCGCAGGTCAAGCTCCCTGTGAGCATTGGTCTCGTCCTCTGGGTGTGTTCGGATATGGCGAAGGGACTCGCTGGAGGACCGCTGAGAGGCTAGTGAAGCTTGACTTCCGCTAATGGCTTCTCCCACCAATGGGGCCTTCTGATCTGCCGATTCTTCACCTGTCCCCACAGGGGCTGGAAACATCAACGGATATACAATCATTTGGCACACATGCAGAGAGAGTTAAGTTTACCGCTATAGATGTGGGACCATAGTTAACAACACGAGCCTTTATGGCCATATAGGCCTTATTTACTCTCTTTGCACATGGATGGAAGTTTTCAAATGACAAGTATCAGTATTACTAAACTTCGTGCTCTGGAGTTCATAAAGCCTCCAAACCAAGGGATCCCAGTATATATGTAATGTACATGTGTAGCTTATGCACAAGTATATGGAAATTATTTTCGGCGAATATTTATTTATTTGATTAGTGTTTTACGCCGTACTCAAGGATATTTCACTTATACGACGGCGACCAGCATTATGGTGAGAGGAAAGAGGGCAGAGCCTGGGGGAAACCCATGACCATCCACAGGCTGCTGACACACCTTCTCACGTACGACCGCAGATTCGGCGAATACTTACCATGTGTGACTCCCCGGAGCACGTTCAGATTCCCGCCAATGTAATAGTACAGCCGTGTCTTGATAACAGGGTGAATGAGAGCTATGTTCAGCAGAACAGAGACAAGTAGGGTCAGGCTGAGAATTGTAACCACTACACTACCATGTTGTCCTGTAACAGTTAAATAACACACCATACATATCAAATCAGCATTATGCAACTCAAATAAATAAGCTCTCCCAACAATAGTATACACCTTTCTAACAGAACAGAATGCTTATATTATTATATTAGTGGTCAGGCTGGGTATTGAAACATTCCATGTCTATGCCACCAGACACCAACACAGTATGTACAGTGTAGGAGGAATCCTGTGGTCGATGTGAATTCAAGTCAATACTGAAGGAAATAGTAGAATGGGGGAACGCCATGCTGTAAGTACGAATTGGCCATAGTATTATCCAGACACACTGGATGCTGTCCGTCAACTTGCGCAGAAATCATCACCAATTTGTATTGTAAATCTTAAATAGGTAAGTTTATGACACGGCAGAGAATTAACATAAGCCCCACATTAAGATACTGCATTCACCAAGGCACGCACTAACCATGATGTAAGCATGACTTTTTACTAGTGTGTTAGTGCAAGCTACTACATACAATAACATTCTCGCACAATTCATTCGACTGGAAGGGAAACGAGTAGCGTTTGGATACTTACCGCATTCGGATGGATTGGCGTCTTTACCGGTTGGGGACTCTGTGAAGAAAATGATATTACATTTAAGTCTTTTCAGTTTATACACGAATTCACGTTTTCACGTTTTCACGTTTTCTCTGCATGGATGCGTACATAAAAGGTGGCTTATGAATAATACCCTTGATAGGGAATTGTCGGTACCAGAGTCTTGAGAGACACATATGCCTATATACGGAAAATTGTATCTGAGTATATCTCGACGGCGCAGTAGGAGCTAATTTACCTTATTTGTTCAGTAAATTGGTGGATAGAATCTGGGTAGTTTTGAGGAAGGAAAATTAATCTTTAGACCAGTTTTGTACTTACTTTTGCCGGGCTGGGTGCTGACAGAGAGGCTTTTTGTCTGTCCCTTGTCTGGAACAGTTGTTGGGGGTTCTGTGGCAGAATGTTGAGATCCTTACATCGTGGAGAAAAATAGAACTAAAATCTTACGTAACTGGCAATTATATATTCATGTCATTTCCATTTTCAGTCACAGATTTATGAACCCTTCAGCCCTGAGCCCTGAGTTTATTATGGTGTGTATAGAGAGCCCCGCAAGTCTGAACTGATTACCACGTATGGAACATAGATAAACCATTATCAAACCGTGCAGTATTCAGTTAATTACAAGTAATGCATAGACAAACAATCAACAAACCGTGCAGTATTGAGTTGATTACAACAAGTTATACATAGACAAATAACTACTTAACCTGCAGTATTAAGTTAATCACGGCGTATGATGTACTAATAGAGAGATAATTAGGGAGCATCAAGTTGATTGGGACATATTATGTATAAACATATAAGCGGCGAACCCTGCAGTGTAAAATTAATCACGGCTAGTGATGAATAGACAAACAATTAGCGAGATTAGCAGTGTCGAGTTAATTACGACATATGATGTTAACACAATAATTAGCGAGCCCTATAAGATTGAGTTGATCACAACGTGATGTATCGACAAATAATTAGGAAGCTGTGCAGTGTCGAATAGGATGTATGGTGAATAACGAGCAACCCCTTTAGTAATGCGTTAATCACAGGTTATGTATAGACAATAGTTAGCGAGAACTACAGTATTTTGTTGATCATGACATGTGATGTACAGATTTATTTTTTTATTTGATTGGTGTTTTACGCCGTATTCAAAATATTTCACTCAATACGACGGCGGTCAGCATTATGGTGGGAGGAAACCGGGGGAAACCCATCGCCTTCCGCAGGTTACTGTCAGACCTTCCAACGTGCGACCGGAGTGTGATGTATAGACAAATAATAAGCAAAGCCTGCAGTATTAAGTTAATTACTACATGTGCTATACGGACAATAATCCCAGTGGTATTTCACTGATTACGACATTTGATGCACAGAGCAAACAACCCTTTCGAATTGAGCAGATAATATATAATTATATTCAGTTTGCGTTGGGTGCATATATACTTCTCCGTCGTGACAGTGATTCGGCGACCGTTAGCTTATGAACTTACCCCCAGAGCAGAATGCCCGGCAAGGTAGTGGTATGTTGGGAAATTTACAGGCTGATGTAGAGCATGGCTCACACCGGTCCTCCACTCCACAGTACTGAGGGATAATCATTCCCCGGCGCGAAACAGTCCTACAAGGTATACCCCCACAAGGCAGCCAGTCTTCGCTAGTAGCCAGCTCAGTTCGTCCGAGGACGAGCAACGCTAAACAACCTACCCACAGGAGGTGCATCGTGATAGTCACCTGGCTCATCAGTACGTAGGACACTGCTGTACACTGTCTGGCTATCAGCGCCTCTGGTGACGGTAACATCCAATCAACAAGGTTGACTTCGCAACATCTTCGCGCACAAGGTTTTACCTTGTCCGCTGACTCATCCTGAATATCATGACGTCATCCATCATGGAGCATGTGCCTTCACCCATTTGCTGGGTATGTATATGGGGAATTTTCACGGGTTTTCCCCTTCTCTATATTTAGAGACACAGTCATATTACGGTTTAGCGGAACAGGGATCCGTTGTAACCATCACTTGGCATATGGTAACATCTGGGATTAAACCTATTAGCATTGGCACATTTTGGCAACAAATATCTTGAACAGTGTGAGGACATTTCGGGACACACTTTACATGCCACATTTCGATCACGACACGACCACATCTCAGTACACGGTGGATGGGTAACATTCATAAATCTATTGGTATATCCTTTGTCGTGCTGTATAAAAAGTTTCTCCACAACTCTACGTAAAATATTACAATGTATAAAAATAAAATATATAGATATTTCTATAAATTTAACTCATCATCCATTGGAACTTTGTAACTTTTGACTTCGAAAATTCATTGAGCATCTAACTGTCTCTTTGATTGCGGGGAAATGTTCCATACTTTGGGGCCGCTACAATCTAAACTTTCTTAAATATTTCTATTTGCGGACGACGCACCAAGATGTTTCCCCCATTTGTTGACCTCGTGATCCTCCCATGATAAGAAAAAACAAACCGTGCACGCGAATACGGAGCAGTGAAATTCTCTATCGTTTTACATTGGACGTTAAGATCGCTCTGGAAGTCTAAGTGTTTCCACACTAATCGTTTCCACTTGTGCTGTGGAAAAATTGTGCTGGATGGCGCTTAGAATGGACATTGTAATATAACATAATTAAAGACGTAGGCCTACAGCATAGAGAGTAAGACCAGGGAAGCGACGACAGTGTGTTACCTGACAAATGGTCACACGTAACCGTTGAAATACGGCCTCTTCTCAATTTACCTCGGTCAGGGTTTTATTCTAACAGTTCATGTAAATGCATAAATAGTAGGAATGGGACCAAGGGTCACGCTGTTGAATTTGTTGATAATCTGTTTTTAATCTGTTGTATAACAGGTATAAACCTTTTTTTGTGCCTGCAGATTTATTTTGTGGTCCCTCAAATCATGGAGATAGAATAAATGTATTCTGCATTCAAGCTCAGATCAAGTTAGATTACTGCATATGCTTTTGCTTATTTAACGTGGGATATAAACCATTGATTTTTGCGCACTATTATTATAAGGGCATATATACTGTTGTATATACTCGTTCTTTCGAGATTACACCGTATTTCCACACTACTTTTATTAGTCATGCAGCCCTTTGCACAGTGTTGCGTCCATTGAATACACATTGTCTGCCACCAGCATGGCGTAAGTACAGATCTGTACGTCCACTATGGGCATTTAAGGTTTAGAATGGTGATTGTTTTACCCGGTCATTCCACGCATAAAACTGATCGCCATGGTATAAGTGGAAAATACTTTGGTGCATTGTTACCCAAGAATTAAATAAATATAAGGCGAGAGACTATTGTGGTGATGTTGAAAGACGCTGTATTGATGTCATCAAGGGTTAGAACCATTAGCCTCACGAATACATACATGTACACAGAAGGCTTATTTAAAAACACAAAAAAAAATTGTTTATCAACAAAGAAAATGTTACTGTTAAATAATACAGATAATCTAGATGCTCTACTTCTGTTTTCCTTTATTGACGTATGCACATGTGATGGGGTGGGGTGGGGGCCTCCATGGCTCAGTTGGTTAGCGCGCTAGCGCAGCGTAATGACCCAGAAGCCTCTCACCGATGCGGTCGCTGAGAGTTCAAGTTCAGCTCATGCTGGCTTCCTCTCCGGCTGTACGTGGAAACGTCTGTCAGAAACCTGCGGATGGTCGTGGGTTTCCCCCGGGCTCTGCCCGCTTTCCTCCCACCATAATGCTGGCCGCCTTGAAATGTTCTTGAATACGGCGTAAAACAGCAATCAAATAAATAAATAAATAAACATGTGATGGGGATATACCGCAGCTAAGACAGTTAAAAGGATTTTTAGTTTCAGGCACCAGGATCACGAAGCCACATGTGTCTTAGACATACATGTAACTCAGATTTCATGTTGCCTTGGCTGTCCTCAAAGTTTCAAAGCTATAGAAAACAGGTTTGCCGTGATCTTAAAAATATATTCTGACTTCATATCACCTCACTATCTTGGAATAAAGGCCATAACGTCGAAGTTAACATCAGTATTACCGACGCATCCACTTGGACAGTATCTGAACTTCGAGAACCGCGATTTTCGAATCCGTTGCTAGGGTGGACTCGGCAATAGTCCAAAAGTTTGGCTTACTGTCGATGCATGCGTTAGATACATTTGTGTTAATTGTGATGTATGGCCTTTATTAATGGCTATTAACCTAGTGATTGGTGAATGGAAGGGTACTGCTCTGTATTTCTGATAGACAAGTTGGAAAGAATGAAACAAATCTCCGACTTAATCGTAATCATACACTGTTTACAGTGATGTGGTATATTCGTCAACAATTTATCAAATTAAACCCAATCTCGGATTCTCAGAAAAAAGACACCGAATCAATGTTAATCTGATTATTCATCTGTTTAAGATATTTTGTTTACTATCGAGATGCTGGTTGTTGTTAGTGATTGCTGTGCCCGTTTGTGGCATGAAATTTTCCTTATTTGCTTAAGTAATATGCAATTTTCGAATACTAGACACTCCACTTCCTTCTGTCCAAGGCAGTACACTATACAGATGTACGCGTGAAGTCGACTGGAAGAACGGTTGTGTAAATACATGCAGAGATTCCTTCCTATACAGTCAGATTGAAAACCATAAAGCCAGAGAGCTAGAACACTCTTAACGAAGAGAAATAACATGTGTTCTTTAAGAGAAAAGAATAGAGGGTACAAATGTTTAATTGTCTATTTTACTTCAATAGTTACAGCATTTAACCATTGGGATGCAACAGCATTGCTGCTTGCATAATAAAGTCTAACCGTGCTCTACCCGCGGTTTCCCTCACGATATAATGCGGGTCGCGGTCATGTAAATGGAATATTCTTGACTACAGCATAAAACACCAATGAAATAAATAAGTTTTGTGATTCGATTATAGCATAACTGGTATTGTCAAAAAATGTGTGGAAGGGGAAAAACTAGCAGAGCATAGGTATGGGAAACCCCAAGAGAGGGAAAAACCCCCAAAGAGGGGAAAATCCAGTACACTGTGGGGGAAAAACCCGGTATACTATGGGGGAAAACCCAGTACATTGTGGGGGGGAAAACCCAGTATATTGATTCGATTATAGCATAACTGGTATTGTCAAAAAATGTGTGGAAGGGGAAAAACTAGCAGACCATATGTATGGGAAACCCCAAGAGAGGGAAAAACCCCCAAAGAGGGGAAAACCCAGTACACTGTGGGGGGAAAAACCCGGTATACTATGGGGGAAAACCCAGTACATTGTGGGGGGGGAAAACCCAGTATATTGTGGGGAAAACCCAGTATACTGTGGGGGGGGGGGGGGGGGAACCCAGTATACTGTGGGGGAAAACCCAGTATATTGTGGGGGAAAACCCAGTATACTGTGGGGGAAAACCAAGTATACTGTGGGGAAAACCCAGTGTACTGTGGGGGAAAAAACCCAGTTTGTTGGGTGGGGGGGGGGAACCCAGCCGAATAAAAAAAAAATTTAATTTTCACTGACGCCTAAAGCAGAAGTCCTGTCCAGGACACAGAGTATACTCCATGCAATGGACAGGATTAACAAGACAGTGGGACCACTACACATACTCATTACTTTCGTTATGGCATGCAGTTTATTGTGGATCTGCAAGTCCCATTCACCCTGCCAAAGGCGACGAATATATTTAAGAATATTACACTTCACGTCAGCATAAGGGATTTTAACCCGAGATACAGGTTTATAGACAAGGAATAATCTTCAGAGGACGTTGGTCGAGTAGAGAATAAGATGTTGGATGAATCATCTGGCGTGCACTATGCATATGCTAACCATTCTATGTTGTTAACAAACTGTTCACCCACGCGAAGGTCTATATTTCATACATAACGAAACGCATTAAAAAGGCACCAGAGGTAACAGCTAGAAATTTTATTTGTCGTTGACTGTGTATTACATTCACCCTGAAATAAGTCAGTTAGGCATTTTGGGGGCTCGTCCGGGAACTGATTGTTTCCCTTTTGTTTTGCACCGGATATTTGAAGTTAAACATATGTGAGAAGCGATTGCTTAATTTTAACGGTGAATGATTCAGTGGCTAAATATTTACAATGGGAGATTTTGATCCTAAACAGTTTGTTAATGCGCCCGATCAGGATGTTTTTGAGAGTTTGTGTACTACAGTAGTACTGATGTCTGGTTTATGTGAATTTCTGCGGAAGTCAACGTTTATTGGTGTTCGGATCTTTATTATGATTATACAGTGTTGACTGTGTCGTTTGTTTAACACGCTGACCTCACCTGACCGACAAGGTCGTCAAGGACTCTAAACTGAAGTTTTCAGTTTTGCAAAGGACGTTCGTCCTGCCATAAGGTGACATTACTCTACGTCTCTGAACGGCTCGTTTGTGAGTTTCTGCGGGAGCTGTGATTGTTCTAAAGTGGATTATACCTCCATGCCTGTATTTACCCTGTGTTGTGCTCTGCGGGTGTGACGTCATTCAAAGGCTCGACTGTTCCAGTTCTGTGTAACCTGTGTACTGTGTTCGCTAACCTGGCGAAGTACCTGTCTAGGACAATTTGTGACTTGTGTGAATTGTGTGTTTATCCCATGGTCTTTACGTTGGATCTCCTGGAACACGTTCCTTGGGATGCAAAGGTGAACTGGAAACTTTTAAAGACCGGTAATACTGATGTGTATGTTGTTGTTGTTGTTGAACTGTCTGTAAAACTGTACGTCTCATTTTATATATAAAGCATTGTTTACATTGTAATATTGAGTCGCTGAGTCTGTTTTCTGTTGCTGCTTTCAATACCGTAACAGTCCCACAAGTGCTCGAAGCGTGATCGATCCGGCTATAGGACAGGCCATGGATTACCATGTTCATTTTTCTGTGCCAAGAAGTCCACAGATTTACGTGCTGTATGTGCTCTGGCGTTGTTCCGTTGGAAAGTATGCAGTTCTTGGTGTTGACGGAAACAGGGTACAATGCGACGTCTTAAAATGGCGTCCCTGTAGTAAACTGCATTCTGTGATGAAACCATCACATTTCCGCCGCCCAATCGATCAGTCTGCACAACACAATCATGAAGATAACGTTCACCGCCGGAACGCCATACATGTATACGCCCGTCGGCGTGCTTGAGATGAAATTCGTCCGAGGAGAGAACGCCCTGCCAGCGTCGAAGCAACCATTGTCTGTTCAGTCTTGTGACATCCAAACCTTGCTGCTATAGCCCTTATGGTCAGGCCAACTTCAATCAAGGCTCCTCTCCGGCCGTACATGGGAAGGTCTGGCATCAGCCTGGGGATGGTCGTGGGTTTCCCCCGTGTTCCTCCCACCACAATGCTGGCCGTCGTCGTACAAGTGAATTAATCTTGAGAACGGCGTAAATCACCAATAAAATAAGTAAATAAATCAATCAAGGCAATGAACGTTCCCGTTTCGCAGGTGTCAGTCGCGGCATTGCGTCCTCGGTGCTATTCCGCTGCTACAGCGATTGTGTGGATAGCCTTTGAATGGATACCCTTTATACACATTTTTGCAGACAAAATTAATAACTGGATTTTTCCTGCTTTTCAAGTGTAAAAACGTACTGTGCCCTGTTGCGTTTTGGTGACTACTCACATAAAGGAGATCAAACCTGACATCTTTATAGCTTGCTTAACTCCTAACCATGGAGATTTCCGTTGATATTTTCAAACTATCATGATATTTTCATGGATTCCTGTTGGTGCGTTTTTTAAAGCGGGTCAGTATATACAAGACGAGGTTCTGGTTTATGGGTGGCGAAAGTCACCAAATCTCAGCAAACACACCACAACCCCCTGGATGTAATTTCGATACTGAGACGGTGATTTAACACTGAAACTCAGTGGTCAAGGGTTTATGGAATTTAGCCATATACATGTATGTCTCAATCACGCATAGGGCCAGTCAAGAGAGGGTACTCCTATCGGGGAGTTATTAGTGAGTAATAAATTACAGGCAAAGGAAACACTCATATGTCATTGTTATATGAAAGATAATTAAACACTGTCCACAACAATATTTGGATTTACATTTTTATATACAATTGTCTCAACTCAGTAAAATGTAACTCATTTGAAAATGCATGTGTATATCTCTTTAATAGGTGACACGCGCGGCTTCTTGTAACATACTTCTTTCAGCGCATGCACCGTTCACTTTACATCACTGACACCACTAGCAAATTTTGTACAGAAATCCTGAACCACGCTGAGGACACCCGACTCACGGTGATGAGGAAAGAAGTGACGTCACAAAACACAGCTCTCAGTCTTGTTTCTAAGACAATACATCATGCACATACATTCACTTTATGCAAAGTATGCACAACATGATCATAACTGACACCTGAAACAATTTTATTGATGAATGCTTTTTAAATAGCTCCGCGCAAGTATACCAGTGGTGAGGCTAAACCTAGACAAGCCTACCTGCGTCGCGCAGGCACCGAAGGTCAGGCTTGTTTAGCAGTGGAAATAATGTAAAGCGAGCGTAAAGAGCAACAGCCTTACAATACCAGCTAGGTCAGTTGAGGAAAGGTAAAAACCCAGCAAACAATGGGAAAAACCCACCACATTGTGGGGAAAACCCAACATATCTCAGACCTCGACAAAAGACCAAGAAAACAATAGAGTGAGTGAGTGCTTGGGGTTTAACGTCGTACTCAACAATTTTTCAGTCATATGACGACGAAGGAATCCTTAGGGTGCATGTATGTGTAATGTGCCTCCTTGTTGCAGGGCGGATTTCCACCGCTCTTTTATTTAGTGCTGCTTCACTGAGACGACTTACCGAAGGCAAGTAAGCCGCCCCGCCCGAGCCATTATACTGATACGGGTCAACCAGTTGTTGCACTATCCCCTTCATGCTGAACGCCAAGCGAGGAAGTTACAACTTCCTCTTTTAAAGTCTTAGGTGTGACTCGATCAAGGATTGATCCTGGATCTACCGGTCCCGAAGAAAACAATAGAAGACCATGCTAATTGATGAACATGACAGATGTTTTATGCGATAAAATACAGAGAACATTTTTGCATTGCTAGATTTCTGCTTGCTTTTAAGTTTATCAGATCCCTGCACTTTCAGAAAGCTTCCTAAAGAACATGCCTGAGCCCTGGTTCGTTGAAATCGTCACAGCAGTTTCACCAGCAAACCTCTATGTGAGTCAGCTAGTCTATACCAGTGGTTAAGTAACTGATAGCGTGTTTTAAATAGTCATGTCCAGGTTTGGCTACGAAAAGCCTAAGCTGAATTTTAGGTACGGCAGATTCATTCAAGCGTAACCAGGGTATAAACTAGTTCAGCGTCAATCTTGTATCCCTGTAACCGATTTTTCAATATAATTTGGTTGCTTGTGGGTTTCAACGTCGATTTCAATGCCGACGTATTTACGTTGCCACATGCTTCACTGGGTACCCATGCCCGAAGACACACTCGCCCAGTCACAGTATTCGACCACCAAACCGACCAGAACTTGCTATACACTCCCTTGAGCTGAGTATCATATCAGAGAAGTACAAGTTAAAAAAAGGTTACAGATTTTAAGATCTTAGGCATGACCAACTTTATGGTAGAAACACAGATCTCCAGTTTACGAGGGAGCGTTCTATGCCACACTGCAATCGAAGTATAACCTTTACCTAAAATTGTCTTTCTTGTGTTACACTCTTAAAGGGATACAGAATCAACGCTGATTGGCTGACAGTGCAGATAAGGTTTCCTGTGTTAAACCTTAGAGCCTTGGTCACTATTGAATAAATGCACCACACCTAAAATTGAGCGTAGGATAGGAATAGCCTAAGCTTGCCTATCCCTCAGACCAGCCAATCAGAATCGATTCTGTATCCCTTTAAGATCCCACACGTACAAGTAACTGCAGAACTATTACTTCAAAACCAAGACAAGTTTATTTACAAATGATATAGATGTAAGTTTTGAACGCATGCGTGTATATTTATTTACTGATCATAAAAATATAGCATTTTGCTTTCTTACGTGCACATTTTAATTCCTTCTATAATACATGTTGGTGAAAAGAACTGTACTGATATGCATGTTACATGAACATCACCAACATCTTGGGGTGTACATTATCTGAATACTTATATTAAATATCGGTATTTCACTTATTTATTTATTTGAGTGGTGTTTTACGCCCTAAAGATTTTTCATTTGTAGGACGGCGGCCAGCATTAGGGTGGAAGGAAACCGGTGAGAGCATAGGGCAGTTAAACCCACGATCATCCACTGGTAGCTGATAGACCTTCCCACTCACGACCTGAGAGGGATCACAGGGACCGTATGGTGAGAGGCTCTCGCGTTATTGTTCTGCGCTAGCACGCTAAACTGTCGCCCATGCAGGCTCACTGTCACTATTTTAACGTAACGTTCACAAACGTCAGCGTTTATTTCCTCTTCACACGTTGACGACTATGGGAGCACGTGATCACAAAACCATTTGACCTTTAGTACTGGAGCCGTCCTCGGGATGCGGTATGGGACGCCCTTCATGCACACTGATATTTGGGCAGCTGTGCGGTTGTGACCCTCCCAAGCGCAGTGCTGTCTGGCAGGCACAAGTTGAACATTTGGCTGGTACAGTTGATGATGGTTGTGTTGGCGCATGATCTTGTGTTTGGCTAAGTAGCATCTGCACCTCCCGATCATTAATGATGTCTACTTGATGAGATGGGCTGCGAACGACCTTCATTTCAACTTCCATAAGATTCATGTTCTTTTTCATCATGAGGGACAGGTGTCTGGCCTTCAGGGAAATACACACTAATGCAACGAGCAAAGCTAATACAAGAATCCACGCCGTAATCTCACGCCCTGAGATCGCTTCATCTGACAATAGAAACGAGGACATGGTATCAACGTTAAATGGAAAACGAATCAACTTCTGAAATCCCTTGTGTAAAAGGTTTGGTGAGAAACGATTTGTGAGAGGTAATAAGTCTTTAATTTGGCGTTATTAGGTCTACTTTGTTCTAGTCAGAGTCATTATTGTTTGTACTAAAGCGAATCAGTGACACAAGTAATGGTATTGGAGCATCGATCTACAGCGATATACTCCCCGGCCGTACAAGGAAGGTCTGCCACCAACCAGCGGATGATCGTGGGTTTCCTCCGTGCTCTGCCCGGTTTGCTCCCTCCATAATGCTGACCGCCGTCGTATTAGTGAAATACTTGAGTACGGCGTAAACACCAATCAAATAAATAAATACAGCGATATAGCACAATTTAAACTTCGCGCGAAGATCACGTGCATCGATTTTCTTATGCCACCCCATATTCTTGAAAACGCTTAACACCAAGGAGATAAAGAAATAAATACTAAAAATGCGTTAACAGTCGACTGGCCGTTTTGTGAGGAACAGAGGCCATACCAACAATTTGTGACATAGCACACAAAACAAACGCATGTTGCTTTAAATGTTTTAACATAACAGCTTACCCCAGCAGACATAGTCATTGTCGGGATTTTGAGCGTTGGGACCTGAAAGTAGAACAAATAATACAAACATGACCAAAGTTACACAACGGGTATAAGTAACCTATACTGGAGATACTGAAGTTTTCAGAATTATAAGCAGATCATGCCGATATGTATTAGCGTAATTAAACCTCCACAAAGCAGGCATCCTGCACTGTAGACCGATTGACTGATCGATTGAATTTTATTTAAAGCCATATGATGAAGAATTTATACGGTGGCTGTCAGCTAACTGACGAGCCTTTGTTCATGTGGTGACAACCTGTATATTGAGCCCTAGCCACTGATAAAATCACTGGTAAGATTAAAAGCATGAGGGGCTTGTATTAAGTTCTTCGGTCATCTCGGTCAAACAACATAGCTATAGGCAGTAGAGCTGGCTACATAGACAAACTCACCTACTGTACCGCCTTGACAACCTCGCCATTGCCGGCAGACGTCTAAGTTACACGTGGAGGGCGAACAGCTTTCACAGCGACCCTGAATGGAACAGAACCTGATGTCTGTGCCTGTGGACTCACAGTCGTCGTTGACACAACTGTCAAAACCTCTAGCAACTCTTCCCTCCATAGTTCCTAGGGCACAGGCTACGCTCAAGAAAGGTACATAAAACAGGAGACATGTACTCATGTCTACAATACATGTCACACCTTTACAGTCAGTTAGTCCTACTGACGTTTGTCAGAGGAGACAGCGCTGGAGCCAACACAGATTCCCTTCTATCTCCGTGGCGGATCCTCATTTAACCTGCTTGCGAACGGTCAACACAGTAAGAAGACCAACAACATGCAGTTAGATTTCTGTTATATAGGCTTACATGGATAAACACTGGCCTATTTTGACTTCTGTATATATAGACTCGGAAATTCCCTGGTAATTTTTGACTTCACGTATTTTTAGATCTTCGTCATCAATAACCTACACTCCTCCCTCCCTCACCCCTTTGTGCTTCTCAGTTTAGCGCCGCTGCGGGAAAGTTTTTTTATCTGGACGTAGAAGATGGTATTCATTAATATTCTTACATCCCTCTTCTTTCTCCTCATGAGAGTGAGTTCGAATCGATCTAACCCAAATAGGACTACGTTTTTGTGTAGTTTTATAGGGTGGAGTCTAGGTCGACTTCTTAAACTTCGGCAGTCAGTTTTTAGTAAATTTCCTGGTAAATCACGTCACTTTATGTGGTTGTTATTTTGGACAGCGCCATGTACAAAAGAATGACATGAGAAAGGACCTGCATGTATGGTCAGGCGGGGAATCGGTCCCAAAGAGGTACGATACATGTAAGAAAGTGCAAGTTTCAAAATCTCAGCACAATTCCGCAAATTTCTCACGCATGCAGAAGTATATCAAGCATGGTCTAAACGCTCATAAAAGTTTCATGGATGTAGAAGAGAGGGTTACCACAAGACTGCAACTTCCACAAAAACTGTTTTGGGGGTTGAAATGAGGCATTGTGTTTCTATTTCGACGTTATGTGAAAATCGATGTTAAGCAGAAAATATTTTTACTGAAGCTTTTACTGAAGCTGTCAAAGTCTTGTCTTGGTTAACTTTTGTCTTCTTGTGTAAAATATAAAAATTATAATGTGATCAGTTTTGTCAGATTTTGGCATGTTTAAAATCCTTATTTCTGCCGATGTCTGGAAGGCGTCCTTCATAATACAGTGTGTTAAGGAAGTCATTCTGCAGAACAGCTAATACTTCGAGAAAGAGTCCGAATCCTAGCCATTGTATCCTTTTCCACTGAAAGCAAAAATGCACTCATTTATGTATTTGACTGGTGTTTTTTTTGCTACATTTGTAGTACACCGATTTTCTCTATGCCGAAGTGTTTAATACAAAGATATTTAAGTGTGTCTGGACTAGCAATAGGCTACCCTTTTTGATTTTATTACTCATACATCGCTTCTGTGCATACTTGGAGCTTTAAGGCGAACGATTGTCATATAACCGGAAAAGAGGAGTAAAACACAACTGGAAAAAGTAGTGGCCCTACGAAGGTGTCAGCAATTGTAAGCCACAGCTATATAGTTAATTTCACTTTTTTAGGTGCACTTTTTCTTGAACCTTGGCCAATTCCCCGCCTTACCAAACCAGGACCCAGTTTCACAAAGCGGCGTACGACAGTTTTTCAGGACAATGGTTTTTAATCGTACATTTGTCGTACGATATTTTGTAAATCACTATAACCGTACCATTGTCCTGTGTGTGTGATTACCACACATGTACGGTATCTTTGTGAAACTCGGCCCAGGTCCTGTGATGTCCGATGCGAAAATGCCGTAAACGCCCATCCATCCATCCACTATATGCATACATACACACATAACAAGTCAACAACACAACCAAACAATTACTAACCAACATAACTATATAGTCAATGTCTAAATATCTAGAACAGTCATCTTCGTTAAAATGTGGAATATTTCCACTTATATATCACTACAATATATGCTACGCACAATGTCCTTTAATCTGATGATGTTCTTGCAGTTATCGTTTTCAGTGATGTCTCTTCGTCCAACGAGAATGTTTGTTGTAAACGCTGAGATGACAGATTCCTGGAAATGGTGGGTACCTCTGAAGAGGTGTCTGTTATCTGACTGTCACAGCGACATAGCGGAGGACTCGATGCGGGGCTGTCATTATCACAGCCTGTCTCACAGTCTCCAGAGTTGGACTGGCGGCAAACATCGAAGTCATATCGTAAAGCTAAGGAGCCATCTTCCACAGGCAAACTTGGAACAGTATTCGTTACGTGTATAGGCACAGATCTCGGTTGGTGAATTGACAGGAATGGTTTAGTGGACGTCAAGGCTGATGCTGATACGCCATTAACCTTGTTCATCTGTTTTCTTGGGGCTGTCGGCTTTATGTCTGGCTTCACTCCATAACCATAAGCTTGCTTCATCACCAGCAGAAATCTCATATTAACGAGATTAGAGACAACGTTCACCACGAGCATAACCATTATAGTAGCAGCTATTATAGTGAGTCGAATTAACTGTACTTCAGTCAGCGATGTGTCTGAAACAGAAAGTTTCACAACTAGTAAACGTGTTTTTTTCAATATGATTTTTTTTTTTTGATTGGTGTTTTACGCCGTACTCAAGAATATTTCACTTAGACGACGGCGGCCAGCATTATGGTGGGTGGAAACCGGGCAGAGCCCGGGGGAAACCCACGACCATCCGCAGGTTGCTGACAGACCTTCCCACTTACGGCCGGAGAGGAAGCCAGCATGAGCTGGACTTGAACTCACAGCGACCGCATTGGTGAGAGGCTCCTGGGTCATTACGCTGCGCTAGCGCGCTAACCGACTGAGCCACGGAGGCCCCTTTTCAATATGACATGTATCTTGAATAATCATTCGTACATATTAGTCAGTACCAAATTTTATGTCTTAATTTCTGTATTCTGTATACTACTCACAAAAAAAAACACACGGAAGGTAAACAGAGACTATCCCGATCTGGTATTCTGAGGTAATATTGCGAACCACATTAATAACATACATATATGAATACAGTGTTAACTGTTACCTGTTGATACGCATTCTGTTAACTTGGCGTTTGCCGTCATCATTTTGTTGAGTCCTGAAGTTGGGAAAAATAAGAAAGAAAACATTATATTACATATATTATACCTGATATACAGTTCCAGGAATTGTTGTGTATTGGTATTTGCAAATATATGTCTTCATATAACCACCCAGCTACACTGACCCACACGGATAAGTATTTAGTAGCCAATAGACCGACACTAATTGAAAGATCATTAAATAATGGCTAATGCAAATTATACTTTTTAATATCTAAAACTAAAAGTTATTAGCAGTGATGTTCATGTTTCATGTGAATGAAATCCCAACAAATTTCTGATGTCGAAGTGCAAATTGGCTTATTGCACGTGTATAGGTACTTGAAGTGGTCCACATATTGGGTAGTCCATCTAGATGTGTTATTCAAACTCTTATTCATCGAGACAAAGGCCATCAGTATCTGAACCCAGCGCCAGCTTGGCACAGATTATTTATTTATTTTATTTGATTGGTTTTTTTACACCGTACGCAAGAATATTTCACTTAAACGACGGCGGTCAGCATTATGGTGGTAGGAAACGGGACCTAATCCGCGCTCAAGACCTGCAACTTGCCTGCATGGTGGTTCAGAAGTGAATAAGCTAATACCGGTATTATCATATATATATATACACGATTTTAACAAAATCCAGCAACCATTGGGTTGTACAGAGGCCAAATGGATGGCAGCAAATTTAGTTCATATCCAAGATGCTGTTACACAATTATTTTGTGGCTAAGTAACATACTGAACACTTGGCTTAATCTTCTAAATCTGGTCTAAAATTGAACAATATAGCAAGGATGTTAGGTCTAATGACTGTTAATGTAACAAAAAAAACTATCGCAAAGTTTTCTTTGTTTTGCAGGGGGGTGGGGGGGGGGGTGGGAGGGGGTTATCTTGATGAGATTTTCTGCATTTTTTTAAGGTGAACTGTTAAACCCACAAACATTTCTTTTGACTTGCAGGACACAAACAAGTTAAAACTTTCCTTCGTTTCACCATCCTGAGGAAAGAGAGATATCGACAAATAAAGAAAAACTAGGGCGTTCATTTCAAAAGATACGCGGCCTTTGTCTTTGGATTCGAATTCCTTATATATACAGTATATATGGAGTTACTAAATAAAATGCTTATTTTACAATGGGTAGCTGCACATTATGTTAAAATGTGACATTAGATCATATGGGTAGCATATGGGTAGCAAATGCCAGTCATTGTGTAGCAGTTATTACACTATGAGATTTTGCTACATCATGGGCGTTTGTACACGCCATACTTTGTACATGTCTGACAGTGAAACATTTAGATCTTACCAAAGCAGAAATGTTGACAGTCCTTTGGGAGATACTTCAGGCGGCAAAGTGCTACACTACACGGACTACAGCGTTCCTCCATCTTATCACAGTAAAACCCTGATCGACACAAGTCCGAAAAACAAGAGTCGACGCCCTGGCTTGGCGGATCGGACGAGACCGGTGTCAACATAATGATCAGACTCAGTATACGAAAAGCAAAGCTAAGACTGGTCGACATGCTGATTTAGTGTGTGACTGCTATAGTCATGTCCAACCACAAGCATAAATGAATCAGTTGCATCATCATATACGTTGTGAAACTGGAAACTGCATTTAAGGGGAATCCCCTTAAACACGCAGACGGGGATTTCCGTTTTGATTATTACTCATCTAAAGTAGGTTACCTAAACTTATTTATTAGTATCATTCTTTATTTGAACAAACAGGCCTATTCGTATAATGAAAAAACATTATCTGCGGCTATGGCGTTCGTTGGTTGAATGTGAGGTCTACATTCTGACCGATACACCTGTACACCATGTTACATTATTAGTTCAAGTTTAGTCGTGTCCAGTAAAATTTCATTACATCTGATGCAACTAAATGATCACCAATTATTGATGGGAAATGAGCCATCGCCTATATATTGTCTGATTTTGAATTTCAGTTGCGCAAGACGGCATGCAGGCCAGCAAAGATGGATTCGAACTTAGCGTCAGCTGACAGTAGTCATAACTTAAGGTTGAATATACGAAGATTCTATTGAGCCTCGAATTTTCTGATAGATATTGAAATTAATGGATCAGATATAATCTGTTCACCCTGCATGTGCATGAAATACATTACTTCATTGGGCATTTATAGTGAAGTTGATCTCCACTGTTTAAAGAGAAAGAAAGCTTAAAACTCTACTAATCAGACTAACTAAAAACTGTGCGTAACAATATTTTCAAGTATTCAAAGACACCATAATATCTACGGTGGACCTAATTGATAAACCATATAACGGATGTTCAACATGGAGACTGACTTGTCGCTACCGTCGCAGTTTATGGCTGCTATCAGCCACCAGAGTTTAGGTACTCTAGAATGCCCCCCAAGCTAAACATACCTTTTAAAGTTGGAATATTGAATTCTACCCCCCACCCTCAACCCCTTGGTAAACTGATTACCTAAATAAAATTCACAAAAATGACATGTGCATGTGAATCTAAAGAAAAATGAAAGCTCAAAGAACCTTACAATTCAAGGTACAGAACGTAATGCATTGGATTTTATTTCCCATTAAGGAGGGAACACGGCAAGCCCATATTCAGACGTAAACACAACTCTTACCAAAGTTAAACAACTACAAGCAATTTAAAACATAAATAGGTAACATAACAAAATTTTACACACATGATCGTACAGTTGGGGAGTTTTTGAAAGATGTGTTTTACTTCAGAAACAAATCAAACAACATAATTACGTCACAGACGTAACTTTAATTGATGTTAGAATGAAGTCATGGTATATGTTGGATATAGCTTGTACGGTACACAGTGAAAACAGTAAAGTTCATGGTAAATTACGAAAGGAAAGATGTACTGTTAATATGAACATTTAATTATGATGACTAATTTTCCCATAACTGCTTTATCGTGGTATCTGGTGAGCTGTTAGTATGGTAATCTGTCGCATTCTTTCTCCATGAGCACTTAGAGAATATTGAATATTGTCAAAATGTTGGGTTCATTTATAAAAAAGAGTATTCAAGAGGCTCATTTATATACAGAGTCTGTTTAAAATAATGTGGTGTCTGACACTAGGAAACTTGACATGACTTTGGCATGCAAAAAACGATTAAAAACCACATCACCTGCAGACAGCGTGCCAAGACGCCAGCCTAAATTTGCAGTCGTACATGTGGTATGTACTAACGTACTTTTAATTGCCTATACTTGGCGCTTCTTGATGAAATGTGGGAAAGATTATCTTCTGCCACTGTATATCAGGGTTACATGGTCAACGCCAGGACACCTGTCCAGCCTGCAAATATCACGTGGAATATGGAGGAACATGTCCTGATTGCGAATATCACGTGAACATAAGGGCAATTGTCCTGCCAGCGAATATCACATGCACATGGGGGCGCCTGTCCTACCAGCGAATATCACGTGGATATAAGAGCCCCTGTTTTGTCAGCCGGCGAATATCACATAAACATGAAGTCACCTGTTCTGCCAGCGAATATCACATGAACATGAGAGCATCTGTCCACCCAGCCCGTATGTGAACATGAGGGCACCTGTCCTACAAGCGAATATCACGTGGATATGAGGGTCCCTGTTCTGTCAGCCGGCGAATATCACATGAACATGAGGGCACCTGTCCTACCAGCGAATATCATGTGGATATGAGGGCCCCTGTTCTGTCAGCCGGCGAATATCACATGAACATGAGGGCAGCTGTCCTACCAGCGAATATCATGTGGATATGACAGCCCATGTTCTGTCAGCCGGCGAATATCACATGAACATGAGGGCACCCGTCCTACCAGCGAATATCACGTGGATATGACAGCCCCCTGTTCTGTCAGCCAGCGAATATCACATGAACATGAGGGCACCTGTCCTACCACCGGATATCACATGGATATGACAGCCCCTGTTCTGTCAGCCGCGAATATCACATGAACATAAGGACACCTGTTCTGCCAGCGTATATCACGTGAATACGAGAGCATCTGTCCATGCAGCCCGCGAATATCACGTGAATATGAGGGCACCTACACCGCCAGACAACGAATATCACATAAATATAAGAGCGCCTAGCTGTCCTTTCAACAAATTTCACTATCACTGCAGGTCCAGTACAAATTAGAGTTATTTACAATCTAAGAATTTCTTGACTTTTCCAGAGCAGACATCAAAATCATCTGTAGTACAACAAATGTACTCTTCTTCTTTCTGCATGCTCATTTGTCAAACTTGATATAAGTAAAGCTGTAAAGTCAGTGGTCATTTTTTTTCAAGATGAATGAATAAACCATCTTGATACATCTTCATCATTACTTCTCAAATACGATACATATCAATGCATGCAGTCGGGAAGCTCCATGACAAAATATGTATCTGGGAAATTACCATCCCAAACCCTGTTGTACTCAACAGAAATTTCACTACATCTGAAATCGTCATCATAGGGCCATTGTCGTCGGCTTGCCATTGTACTGACTTTCCGTTACCCCTAATGGATAGATAGGGACATCACGTGACACCGACTCCCTCATTATCGCCACTCTGGACATCTGTCCTGAAGATGCTGTTAGATGAGAAGAAAATCTAAAGAATAATGACGGTACATAGGTGTATATAATGCTGATATATTCTTGCTATCTTGAATAAACATGACAAATATTTGTACATATGAATTATACCTGATCTATACTTTCGGTATCTGTTGTCAATTTTATCAGATTTTGACAATTGATGATCAAGCCCTGCATATTCAATCAGTGCTGCGTGATGTTAATATACGTCTCAAACATAGAGATAAGAGACAATCCTGATGACCAAGCAACTGGTATATTATCATTATATTTCAAACCTTTGATCGGATGTCTGGCTGTAGACTATGGGAAGCCGGTTCGGTATTTATTCGCTAATTACATACATATGTGCAAAATAATCATATCTACAATTTCAGGGTCTTTAGCACGTATGTAAAATATTTTTTTTACATTTAATTGAATGAAACAATTTCACATCTGTATATAAGAATTTTACTTATTAATAATAAACTCGAATACATTGTTCATATGTATTTTGTATGTATAATTAGAGAATGAATACCAAACACTGCGGCAGGTGTATCCACTGAGGTGAGTTGGGGTGGGGCATATATATACGCCTTTGATGTCAAAGTTACGCGAGATTTATTTATTTACCTGATTGGAATTTTACGCCTAACACAAGAATATTTCACTTGTACGAAGGTGGTCAGCAGTATGGCTGGAGCAAACCGAGCCCAGCTCGAGGAAACCCTATACACGGCCATCCGCAGGTTGCAAACGACGTGAGATAGAGATCTTGGTAGGAGTAAAGAGAATGTTCACTGACCCGCAAACATTGTGGGTTGATACTGACACATCATATATGATGTTCATTTAACTCTTTTTATGCTTTGTTAACTCCAGATACCCTTTTTCCTTATGTATACAATACTGATCTTCTGAATTTTAATGAAGTCAACCTTGTTTTAAGGCGACCAGGCCGATGAGATTTGTGTTTACTTTGAACTAAAGTATTTCACCTGGCTGTTGAGGTAGGCGGTGATTGTGTGGTACCGGTGTGGTATGAAACTGTGTGCAGTCCTGCTCAGGCTCCTGTATACCACTGTCAGCACTATGGTACACTATCATCGGGATCGTCTGGTCAGAATCCCCTCGGTACGGTGCCTGGGAATTGCCCCGGGGCGTGGTCTGGGATTA